>NW_026606981.1:147500-545230 GCF_029890125.1 Rhinichthys klamathensis goyatoka | reverse complement strand
GTAAAAATTGGATCTACAATGAAAAAAATGGCTTTAAAACCATATTCACTCAAATTCCTTGTAAATTTCACATATAATTGCAAAGAAATACATTGAATGAACATGCTTTGTCTTTTAGTTTTAAAAACACATATTTTGTCAATTATTCCATTTAAAAAAATATGTATTACTATTTTATACATCAGGGTTTACAGGTTTAATAAGGAGACAAAGAGATTGCAAGTGTAAACAGGGTTTTGGCTGAAGTATCTGGAGAAACCATGATGAGGAACCAAAATATATGAGATTTCTTTTCATAACAAAATACCAGGATGAGGAAGCATAATGATAAACCATGATATTGGGGAAGCATGATTTCTCATGAAGAACCATGATGATAATTCAAAATAAGAAAATGTGTTGAGGAAACCTGTCGGGAAACAATAATAATGCACGAAATGAAAATATTTCTTTGCAATTATATGTGAAATTTACAAGGAATTTGAGTGAATATGGTTTTAAAGCCATTTTTTTTCATTGTAGATCCAATTTTTACTCAAAAATAAATACAAAGAAACTGTAACGCATTGAATTAAACGTGAAATTGAGTTAGAGACAGAATTGTTTCATACATTGTATTAAACGTGAAATTGTGGAGTAGAAAGAAGTAGAATTTTCTTGCAAAACGTTCTCCAAACATAATGTTTTCTTTACAACTTTGAAAAGTGTTCACTTTTATAGTGTATGATCTCTGAACGCAAGTCTTAAAAACTCCTCCGGTGTTTCTTCTCGGGTACATTTGCCATGGTTTAAGGAATTTGTGATAAACTTACATTTCTAATTTCCCAGTAAGAATGTGTTAATTTCTTTCACTTGATATTGATTGTAGTTTGAGAGGTCACAAATAGGGTTATTATCGTTAACTACAACTATTAAAACAATTTAGTTGAAATAAAGCTGAAATATACATATTAGATGAGAATCTCATTTCAGTTAGTTACAACATTTCACATTTTTTCGAAATATTAAAAAAAACTATAAATGTATGATTTCTGATTAATACTGATTAGTGATGCAGAGATGGCACTCAAATGTACAATTTTATACGATCAATGTTTTTTCCCCCAAAGTTTTTAGATCGTAAACCTGTATTTGCAAGCTCAAGGTTGGTAGAGAGTTCAAACGCCACATGAAAGCGAGAGATTCCCTCTGCAGGGTGAGCGTGTAAACTCGTATCTGTGTGTTTCACTCGTACGGGCCACACTGTAAGGATGTTAAAGTGAATAAGGTGGGAAAATCCTTTTAGTTTGCCCTACGGATAAAAGGTTAAAAGTTAAAAGAACCCCCCTTCTTTCACTCTCTCGTTTCCAATCTCCCCATCAATCCTTGCGGCTCCAGAAGCTCAATAAATCCCCGGGAAGAGGTCACCCTTATTGATACGGGGTTCTCTGCTTCCGATCGGACAGATCATGTTGTCACGGAGCACCGCATCAAATCCCGCGGGTATTAGCAAGCGTTTCTGAGAGATCCAGTGTTGATGGCATCAGGAATACGGGCTTTTCCGCCATTATACTTGGTTCTGGCGTTTCTCTCGCCTACGATGTTCATCTGAGCCAAGTGTATTGATTCTAGCGCTCGACCACCTGCTGTGTTCCTGTCATAAACAGTCTTTCCTTTTGTGGGGGAACTCAAGATCCTCTTCTTCTGACTCATGTGGAAACACACTCTTGAAACCAGATTACGGATGTTCCCGGTCCAGCTGTGGCCTTCTGGGAAACCGGCTCGGCCTTTGGGTTTCGTTCAGACAGTTTCATTATTTCAGACATGTTTTTCATCTTTATATCCGAATTTTATCACTTCGTTTTTCACAGATGAAGTTAAAAGCACTTGTGTTATTCCACCTCAGGTTCCTCATCATGGATTATTATTGTTTCTTGACAGATTTCCTCTACATATTTTCTCATTTTGGATTATCATCATGGCTCCTCATGAGAAATCGTAGTTCATTTCGTGCATTATTATTGTTTCCCGACAGGTTTCCTCAACACATTTTCTTATTTTGAATTATCATCATGGATTATTATTGTTTCATGACAGGTTTCCTCTACATATTTTCTCATTTTGGATTATCATCATGGTTCTTCATGAGGAATCGTAGTTCATTTCGTGCATTATTATTGTTTCCCGACAGGTTTCCTCAACACATTTTCTTATTTTGAATTATCATCATGGATTATTATTGTTTCATGACAGGTTTCCTCTACATATTTTCTCATTTTGGATTATCATCATGGTTCTTCATGAGGAATCGTAGTTCATTTCGTGCATTATTATTGTTTCCCGACAGGTTTCCTCAACACATTTTCTCATTTTGAATTATCATCATGGTTCTTCGTGAGAAATCATGCTTCCCCAATATCATGGTTTATCATTATGCTTCCTCATCCTGGTATTTTGTTATGAAATCTCATATATTTTGGTTCCTCATCATGGTTTCTCCAGATACTTCAGCCAAAACCCTGTTTACACTTGCAATCTCTTTGTTTCCTTATTAAACCTGTAAACCCTGACGTATAAAATAGTAATAAATATTTTTTTAAATGGAATAATTGACAAAATATGTGTTTTTAAATCTAAAAAAACAAAGCAAGTTGGCATATGTGTATATTGTTTTGTATCATATCAGGCTTTTATGGCTCAAATAGTCTGATATAGCGAGAATATGGAGGAAAGAAAAATCACCTACATTTTATTCAGTAAAAATATGCAATTTGGTGCAGATGCTGATATTTAAATGGCCAAAAGATAACATGAAATTCGGATGCTTGCAATGCAAATCAATGGATCTTCGTAACTAACTGCATAAAATGCATATAAATATCAATATTTGCCAAGAATTTGTCTTAGTTAGATGATATTTAAATGATTAGTATGATCAAAGCTTTAAAGTTTTAAAACCTGTCATACAATGATGATTGAGAGTGTCTGGATAAACGAGTAAATCTGCGTTGCTTCAGTCAATCAGCCCCAGGACTGTAGAGACTGTGTTCGACAGGTTTATCAGTAAAGTGTTGATCATGGTGATCATCATTTAGAGGCTGTGTAACACTCCATGTATGAATGTTTCAACATGACCGCCGGTTTTTCTTCAATAATAGAGTCTCCAAAGCAAATTTCTCCTTGATCAATATCTGCGTCTGAGTAATGGGCCTTCTCATAACTAATTCCATTTCTCTATCTCTCACACACGTACACACACACACACACACACACACACACACACACACACACACACACACACACACACACACACACACGTCGGCTCGTAATGAAGCCCGGTCTCTTATGTTCCCTCTCAGTTTGGGAATGTAACTCCTTTTATTAGATTATATACGTTTCTTTTGAAAGAGGGAGATTTATACCTTTCATTATTGGGAGAAAGCATTTAATCAATAATTGTTGGGTGGGATTTATGATGCCGCAGTCGGTTTAAAATCCACGAGTGATGTTATTTGTGGTGACGGGTCGTGCCGTTTGGACGCCGTCCCGTTTGAGGATGGAGAGGGACTGTCCGTGAAGTGCTTTTCTGGCCCGTGTGAGTGTAAGCCATTGTTTTACACTCGTTTTACTATATTTTATGTGGATTTGCAATTTTAAAAACCTTTTTAAACACCATTTCATGTTTTCAAATTTCTATTGGTCATGTTCAGGGCTTGATCAGAGGAGATTGTCTTTCGCCCCGCGTCTTTCGTGAAGTTACTTGCATTGAAGCTACATGTGGTGAAACAAAAATCATCTGACCAATCGGAGTAACACGTGACTCAATATAAACTTACTTTTGCTACATTTATTCTATTTTTATTAAACAATTTTTACATTTTGCACAATATATACAAGTATAAGCCTTGCTTTTATTGTATTTTATAATTTATTTTTAATTTAATTATTTGCACAATAATTTGCAAATGGATTTTATTTTAAAATTGTTTGTTTATTGCACATGTACAAGGATTTTACATTTTATTAATACATTTTAATTGCATAAAATATAAAAGAATAAATCTGTTATTTTATAATGTCTTTTTAGTAATCATTTAATTATTTGCACTTCATAAACAAGTTAAAGCTGTTCTATTTTCAGTTTCAAATTTATTTCACTATATTAATCATTTAATTATTTGCACAGGTATAAATTTGTCTTTCACATTACATTAATTTCATTATTTATAATAAGAATAAAAAATCATTTTATTTTATAAGGCTGTGTCATTAATGTTTTTAATTATTTGCACACAATATACAAGTATATAACTTGATTTTATTGTATAATGTTATATTAATAAATTTCAATTATTTGCACAAACAAAATTTACAGGTTTAAATCTGAGAAAAAAAATATTTTTTAATCAAATCAAAAATAATTTGCGGTGAAAACTACATTACCCATGATTCTGTGCAGAATTCCACCAATCAGAGATTCAAAAGATCTTGTTAGCTCCGCCCACTTCCACAAACCACCTCAACTGACATAATCGAGTCGATCTCTACACTCTTAACAAAACGTTTCAAGCTTTTCTTATCTAACACGTAGAATAAAATGAACTACTTCATGCTTTGGCATCCGTTGACTGTTTTAGACCCGTTAAATGCCGAGAGCATAACGTGGCTTTGCAGAATCACCTCCTCGTGTCCAGACTTCACAACTCTTCCATGTGTGTGTCTGCGGGCGTCCATGTTTGCTTCAGAGTGATTGTGTTTCCCCTCAGGGTTTATTTGCCCCGAGCGCTTGTCATGCGTGGCCGCGCTCTCTCCGCTTCCCGTCCGTCTTTCGACTTGATTAATTTTTCAGCAATTTTTGGTCCTGCGTGAAGCGCTATCTGCTGCCATGCTTGGCTGAACCTCGCCACTGCGGTCAACAGTCGGTTCCCTCTGGAGACGGACAGAAGACACGCATCAGAATAAGGAGCTTAGAGCTCCTGGGAATTGTGAACTGATTTCTTGACGTGTTTTCAGGCTCTAGGGGAAAAGCCTCTGGGCTCGACAAAACACTTGTACTTTCCTGATATCTGTCAAGCTGTTTCTTCTTCGTGGAGTGTTTACAGTTTGTCGTGTTCGACTGGTTGTGTGTGGATATACAGTACAGCTGATGAGTAACACACTTACAGTGAAAATATACTTCTATTTGTAGTTTTTTGCTATATAGGTCTAATACGTAAAGGTACTTTCCTGTTATCCGAACCCCACGATGGCCTACCCCTAACCCCACCCCTAAACCTACCCGTCACTGGGGTTAAGACCAATCAGGGACGATGGCCTACCCCTAACCCCGCCCATGGTATATGGTGGGGTCCGGATAACAGGAAAGTAGCTAGGTGAAATATGTTATTATTAGATTTGGAAACCGACTTTTGAAGTTTAATAGTGTTCATGAGCAATTGGAATAGTTGACGATATCGTTGAGATATTCGTTTTTGTTAATATTTGAGTTTTATTTTTGTCTAAGTATTGGTTGGTTATTTTAATACTTCAAGAAACTAAACGAAAATGTGAAGTGTTGCTTTGGCAGTTTGCTGAAATAAAATAAGTTTTATTTGTTATCTTATTTTATTTTACTTCAAGTAATTAATGTTTTTTTGTGCTTTTGTTTTTAGTTAAAGGTGCTCTATGTAACTTTACTACTAAAATGAATTCTTTTTTTATTGCCTGTGTGTGAAGGGGTTATAATCACACATTAAAATGATCCACTTGTCGAGTTTTGCTATTACCTCTGAAGGCCAGTATTCCTATTTCTATGTGAAGTTTCCGGGTCGGATTTACCGCGAAATCCAACGGATGTGACGTGCATGCGCGCTCCCGAGCCTCTCTCCTTATATACAGTCTATTGTAGACGGTCAGGGAGTTACGTCCGGTTAAAGGCGCACGTTTTTCGGCTTATATCTCAGTCAATCTTTGATCAATATTCCCAAGACTCTAATCGTTCGTAGTGCTGGACGGGGCCTTTCGAACGAGCCCACCCCCGAGGTCCAACTCGCCCGGCTCCCCGAGTTATAGCCATTCGAAATCGGGGGTCCCAGCGAACGGCGATCCAGTAGGGGGTATCCCCGAGGCCCGCCACTCTAGCGTTCGGGCAAGGGTTCCCCTGGGACCTCCTCCCCCGAATTTGAGCTCTCTGGGTCTTTGCGTTCCAGAGATACGAGCGATTTTCTTCTGAGATCGTGACGTCACCGGCGTCCGCAATTTTGCAGCGCGCCCGATGGTTTTCTGCTAATATCTCCGCGAAAACACCACCAAAAACTATGGAACTTATATGGTTCTTTTCAGCTCGACTTGATGGTCCCAACGAGCTCGGTGCTCGCCGAATCCGTCTAGTATTCGCCGAGATATTTGCGTAATAGACGGTATTGTCTATGAGTTCGAGCACGAGCGCTCTTGTAAAATTTGGTTGCAATCTGAAACATCACCACTAGAGGCCGCTAAAAGTTACATAGAGCACCTTTAACGATAATAATCCTTGCTTGACTTGGCAAACACTGCTGATAATTTGTGACTCATAAATATTTTTTATGCACTGAAGAAAATTCTATGCTTTCTAATGCTGATTTATAATTATTTTTAATGTCTAAAGTGCATTTCTGTTGGTGACATTCATACGCCAGTAGATGGCGATATGCGAAAGGTCTTATCGAGTGAGAAATCAAAGCTTTCACTGAACCGATTCACGTGAGTCAATTAATCATTTATTCAAACGGTTTCATTCAAAAACACTGATTTATTCAGAACTGAAACAAATTATGAGTGAGTCATTGAATCATTCATTCAATCCGATTAGTTAAAAAATGCACATTCATTCAGGAAAGTAAGAAAAATATAATTTTCTTTAGTGTATCGGTTAAAGCTAAAAATTAACCCTAGAAAAGATCATTGCCTCAAATTTAAGTGAATATAAGTGGTTGCGGGTATCTGAACAACGCTAGTGGCTGACCATAGCTGATATCGAATTATTTTTAATGTCTACATTTCTGTAGGTTACATTGATACACCAGTAGATGGCGATATGTGACCATCTTATTGAGTGAGATATCAAATATTTCACTGAACCGTTTCATTCAGGACCAAGTGAGTCCTGAATGAATCATTGAGTCATTGAATGAGTCATTGAATCATTCATTTAAACGGTTTCATTCCCAAACCCTGATTTATTCAGAACGGAAACAAGTTATGAGTGAGTCATTGAATCATCAAATCATTCATTCATTCCTATTAGTTTAAAAACGCTGATTTATTCAGAACTGAAACAAGTTATGAGTGAAGCCTCGTGTACACCAGGAAGAATATCGCACGCACTTATTGCCGACGTTTAACGCCTCGTGAATAAACAAAGGGCGTCAATGTGAGCACACCGACGCGCAAAACGACAGACGTAAAAGTGTAATAAAAATAAAAAAACGCCTCTGGTTGTTTTCTTTTGGTTTGACGTGCCGCGTTAATGTGTGTTAATTAGCATAATGCTAATTGTGTTAGCATCATGTTAACAACATTTTAATTGTGGCAGCAACATGTTAATTGTGTTAGCATCATGCTAGCAACATGTTAATTGTGTTAGCATCATGCTAGCAACATGTTAATTGTGTTAGCATCATGTTAGCAACATTTTAATTGTGTTAGCATCATGTTAACAACATGTTAATTGTGTTAACATCATGTTAGCAACATGTTAATTGTGTTAGCATGTTATCAACATTTTAATTGTGTTAGCATCATGCTAGCAACATGCTAATTGTGTTAGCATCATTTTAATTGTGTTAGCATCATGTTAGCAACATGTTAATTGTGTTAGCATCATGTTAGCAACATGTTAATTGTGTTAGCATCATGTTAGCAACATGTTAATTGTGTTAGCATCATGTTAGCAACATGTTAATTGTGTTAGCATCATGTTAGCAACATGTTAATTGTGTTAGCATCATGTTAGCAACATGTTAATTGTGTTAGCATCATGTTAGCAACATGTTAATTGTGTTAGCATCATGTTAGCAACATGTTAATTGTGTTAGCATCATGCTAGCAACATTTTAATTTTGTTAGCATCATGTCAGCGACATTTTAATTGTTAGCATCATGTTAACATGTTAATTGTGTTAGCATCATGTTAGCAACATTTTAATTGTGTTAGCATCATGTTAGCAACATGTTAATTGTGTTAACACCATGCTAGCAACATTTTAATTTTGTTAGCATCATGTCAGCGACATTTTAATTGTTAGCATCATGTTAACATGTTAATTGTGTTAGCATCATGTTAGCAACATTTTAATTGTGTTAACATGTTAGCAACATTTTAATTGTGTTAGCATCATGCTAGCAACATGTTAATTGTGTTAACATCATGTTAGCAACATTTTAATTGTGTTAGCATCATGTTAGCAACATGTTAATTGTGTTAGCATCATGTTAGCAACATGTTAATTGTGTTAGCATCATGTTAGCAACATGTTAATTGTTAGCATCATGTTAGCAACATTTTAATTGTGTTAGCATCATGTTAGCAACATGTTAATTGTGTTAGCATGTTATCAACATTTTAATTGTTAGCATCATGCTAGCAACATGTTAATTGTGTTAACATCATGTTAGCAACATGTTAATTGTGTTAGCATCATGCTAGCAACATTTTAATTTTGTTAGCATCATGTTAGCAACATGTTAATTGTGTTAGCATCATGTTAAAAAATGTTAACCAAGTGGCGAGCTGCTGAAGTTACAGTACTTGGTGGCGCTCAAGCTCAAAGCCGTCTTAGCGAGCACACATTGATAGAAGAAGGCTACGAAGAGGAAGTAGATGAAGATGCAACGAGGTCACGCCAAAAAACCGCGCCAAAACATTTATTGTTAGAATTACCTGATGATTTTGTAAGCTTAAATGTTGTTTCATTAAGAAAACCTACATAACAGTCAAAATGCTATTATTTATGCATTTTAAATCGCGGTTCTCCAAAAGAGGCGTATTAAACCGTGTGTGGATGTGATTATTCGATGTATCAAACCTCTTGTCTTTATAGATGATCTCTTTGTGCTTGTTCTTCTTTCTGGCTATTCCTGTGTCGGTAATGGAGAGATGGCTCTTTGCTAGCGCTAGATAATTGGTTCAGGTCGCGCGCCTGCGGACTCGTCCTCTTCTGACCTCGCGGATCAGACGTCAGGTTAGTTAAAGCATGTTCCCTGCGCTCTTTATGTGTGGAGGCGCTCTTTATGTGGAGAAAAGGCCACTGTGCTTCTAGGTCACCCATGCGCTTTGTCCATTCAGTCTAAAGTAATCAGCCTTTATAATACACTCTCATGAAGTCGAGAAAGGCAGGTTCTTTTTTAAGTAAAGTGTAGCTTTTAAAGTGTCAGTAGCACCACGTTATAAATCTGAAGTGGAAACACATTTGTTGCACTTGTTAATTAAGCAAGTCAAGTTTTATTATAGTTGTTTTCATATTTACTATAGTTGTTATTATAGTTTATAGTTGGTTTAATATTTTCAACCCATTTTCATTTAAAAAAATATATTGTTTTAGAATTTTGTTGTTTTTGTTCTTTTGCAATATGTCTATAGCTTTATTCATTTTTAGATCAATTTAGTTCATTACGTTAAACTAAAAGGAAAAATGTGTCCTTGGTAACTAGCTGAAAGAAAGTTTTATTTAATTTTAGATTTGTTTTAGGATCAAAAAATATATATATATTTTAGGGCTTTCATATCAATTACAGTGACCAAAATGATCACGGTTATCAATATTATCACCATTTTGTGATGGAAATGTTTAAAAAGTGATATTGAAAATCTGCAAACAAAACCAACCAAAAAAAAAAATATTGTACTATGCACTTTTTGTTTGCATAAACATTCAAATAATAACATTAACGATGACGGACGGATTTTAAATTAACAAAAAATTGTATGTTATCTACTAGGGCTGGGTAAAAAATATCGATTTCTCTATTAATAGATTCTCATTTTTACGAACCGATATCGATTCTTAAATCTCAAGAATCGATTAGTCATCCTGTTTTCATTTGATGAATGAATGGAAGATTGTAGCGCGCATCCCATCCAATAAATCGCAATAATCTTTGTGCTTTGTTACTATTGATACTAAATAAAGTCTCAGATTTCTAAGTACGTCCATTTTCTTACGAAATTCAAAAACAAATACCGTTTTGGCGCTGTGGCGTGAGATCGCTCTGGCTCAGCTCAGCTCAAGAGAAGCAGCAGCGCTGCACATGATCTCCTCTTCCGCCTTAATAATACCAGTTATAGCGCGAAATAAACATGAATGAACGTCTGAAAGTGTGTTAAAAGATAGAGTACAACTTATCGAAATCCGTATCATGTCACATGGAATCGCTCAATCAGTGTTTCAACCGTGGAAAGACGTCAGCAAAACAACTTGTAAACAATGTCATGTAACGTCACATTTACCTCAGAAAAACCATATGTGACCATAAACTCGTTAGTCAGCTAGAAAAATTAACTCTAAAGAGGAGCATTTTGCTAAATAAAGGCACCATATTACATATTCATTATAATTTTTAATGTTCTTCGATATATTGCATGTTTGAATAAATCTGGCAAGTTTTTATGACAGCAAGTCAGCCACCATTTAAATGTTTATATTTCATATAACTTTATTATTATAAAAATAAATAAAAGTGTAATTTAAGTGTTTGTATAGCTACAAATCAGTTAATTTTTACCTTCAATATTATAGTAGGCTAATGAAGCCTAAGTAGGGTACAACTGACTCCCATAGTTTACAGCATTAGTTAAAGGGATACTCCACCAGTTTTTCTTATTAAACTATGTTATTCCCTTAACTAAGACGAGTTGATACATACCTCTCTCGTCTCAGTGCGTGCACTATATCGCTCTGTATTGCCGCAAAACCATGTTAGCACTTAGCTTAGCCCATGCATTAAATATGGGCCAAGCAGAGAAGCGACCAAACACTTCCACGTTTTCCCTATGTAAACACAGTTACTCGAGTAGTGTAACTTGACCTGGGCTGGTGACACAAAATAAACCGTTGCGCTTTTCTAAGCGTTTAAAATTGATGACTATATTGTATGGCGGAACACCATAACAAGTGCTTTTGAGCAGTTCGACTTGGCGCAATAATATCTTCACTAGTGAAAAGTCCTCTTACCGGCTCCCGCTTCCTCTCCCCCTCCCTCTGACATTTCCGTCAATACAACCAACGTGGCTTTTACTACCTGTGCTATTAGCAAACTGCAAATCATTTGCAATGGCGGACTTTGTAGATGATTATGACTTCTTTGTAGAAGACCCAGAGCCATATCTGTTTGAACCCGAGTACACGGAGGAGGAATTAGCTCTTATGGACCGTGAGAGGAAAGAAAGATATGATCCAGAACAGACCGGAGCTGGCGAAAGACCACGGGCAAAAAGCAATTGGTGGTGCAAGTGTGACTGTTGCGAACAGATGCCGACCGAAATTGAGAGCCTGTGCTGTTTAGAATGCTAACTAGCTTCCAACAACCTGTTACTTCGTCAACTCCGCTCGAACTACTACTACCGGCGCATGTCACGTTGGTTGTATTGACGGAAATGTCAGAGGGAGGGGGAGAGGAAGCGGGAGCCGGTAAGAGGACTTTTCACTAGTGAAGATATTATTGCGCCAAGTCGAACTGCTCAAAAGCACTTGTTATGGTATTCCGCCATACAATATAGTCATCAATTTTAAACGCTTAGAAAAGCGCAACGGTTTATTTTGTGTCACCAGCCCAGGTCAAGTTACACTTCTCGAGTAACTGTGTTTACATAGGGAAAACGTGGAAGTGTTTGGTCGCTTCTCTGCTTGGCCCATATTTAATGCATGGGCTAAGCTAAGTGCTAACATAGTTTTGCGGCAATACAGAGCGATATAGTGCACGCACTGAGACGAGAGAGGTATGTATCAACTCGTCTTAGTTAAGGGAATAACATAGTTTAATAAGAAAAACTGGTGGAGTATCCCTTTAAGAGATTTGTTTTCCTTGAGAAAATTTGCCATGTATTGTACCTGATATCCAAAATAATCAATATTGAATCGAATCGAATCGGAATCAAATCGAATTGCAAGCTTGTGAATCGAAATCGAATCGAATTGTGAAATTTGTGTCAAAACCCAGCCCTATTAACATTTACTACAAGTTTCGACAAAAAAAGTTTCATGAAAATTAGCTTAAAGTCCTAGCCTGGTAATACCAGCCTCTGCTACTTCACTTTGCTTCGTAGACAGAGTCTGGAATGGCATATTAGAGAAGTGTTTTCTCTCTCGCTAGGGGGCGCTTGTCTGAAGTTTAAAATCATTGGTTACCCGTAAGCCAATCAGATAAGTTTATATATGACGTATGCATCGAACTCATGCATCGAACTCAAATCTATGATCGAACTTTCACTGTAAACCTGCTGTAAACACTTGATGATGCGAGGGAAATACCGGAGTGAACATGGCTGTAAACGACTTTTGCAGATTATGCGAAGTTAATCTACGCATCCACGGTACAATCAGGGCCTCTAAACTGATATTTGACAGTAGAGAGAAACAGGAAAATATTTGCAGCCAACTGTCAAAGTTAGGATTAGTTCTGTTAAACACAGCTCTCTGTTCATCTTGACTCTGTCGGAAATGCTGCAACTTAATTGCAAGATTACAGCATGTCATGGCAATATTTAAGAACTGGAAAAGAAAGGAGACACTGACCTGTCAAAAGGCTCCCCAGTTTCTCGCTGACGATCGGTAATAGTTGATAAATTAAACTTTTCCCAAAGGGAGTAGGGCCACAACATCACCTCCATTCAAAATGTTTAATACACACTCTTCTTGTTCGGGCTTCAGTTTGCAAATGCCGGGAATATTCTCCACAATATTTAGCGAATTACATCCGCGTCTCCATATCCACGTCTCCACATCCATATCTCCATATCCGCGGTCGTTTTCGATTTCCCTAACCTAATCTTAAACTCGGCGCTTAGCGACTACGTCGAGGCTTTCAGCCCGCCCTCTGTTCGTTGATTGGCCGGCTGTTTTCAGGCCGGAGGAAAACGGATAGATAGGTCGCTATCTCAGACTGAGTACAGAAGCGAAATGAAATTGAGCGGAAGTACGAAGTCTGACATAGTCAGGCTATTAAAGTCCCCTGTATTCAATAATTGTATCCCTTAAAACTCATCTTTGATCACCAAAATGATTTAAATGTTTTTTCCTTGAACAATTAAATGTCTTCATGCCTCTAAATAGCTTGAATGTAACTCGACACCCTTGCCTCATTTAGTATGCGCGGTTCTGTGAATATGCAAATGAGCCCCGCCTCCACTCACTCCCTCAGCTCAGAGATCCACTGGTTGACGATCACACGTTGATCTGATTGGTTACAAGGTCGTTTGTGACGTCAGAAACACCAGCGATTTCAAACCGTGTTTTTGAGACTGTCTTTGGTTCACTGCAGTTTTAAGCAGAAAATACTCAGCAATGCTGTCGACTTATGAACTTACACATGGTTTGTCTTCAAGCATATTAAAAACACCACATAGACACATAAACAACATTAAAAACTGGATTCTCACAACATGGGGACTTTAATGCTAGACAGTACTTGTATCAGTTTTAATGATCATTAAAATATGAAACGGTATTACTTTTGTTGCCGTATATCGTCAAACCGGTAACTCTTTTATCTCTATTTCAGATATCATTAATTATTCTCAAAGAGAGAATCAAAGGCCTGAGAGAAACTGAGACCTTGATGATGTGAACTTATTGTTGCAAGTGAGTTTTATTTAAAGTTTGAAGGTAATATTTTGCTTACTTTATATCCTCTCGATCAAAAAGCTGTAAGAAGCCTATATATAAAACTGAAGAAATGCTGAGTGATGATGAAGTGTGTGTTGGCGACTCTGGTGTAGTCAGTCCGTTCTGGTTTGGGTTTAATCTGGTTTTCTTCTTAAATGTCAGCCTGTGACCTTTTGAGCAAATGTTTCCCTCAGTGTTGACCTGATACACCACACGCTTCAGGATATTTCATAAGCTCTATTGATATTTCTCGTTTAAACGGTAGCACTTGTGTTTTTTTGAAGTGCACTTTCTGTAAAATTGTGCAATGATTTTTTCTTCTCCTTCTTTATCTGTTGGGGAAGATGAAATGGTCTTGATTTGACTTTTAAATCATCTTTACCTGATTCACTTTTTCATGATGGATCGACTGAGAATGACAGATCATAATATTGATCATAATGTGATTTGGTGAATCCTCAGATGTACTAGTTAGTGCAGACGAGTGAAAAGCAGAAGTGAAGGTGGACTGACACATTCATCGAGCTTTGGTTTGATTTCTCGAACTGAAATATGACAGACTGAAAAGTCCCACTTTATATTAAGTGGCTTTAAGTACTATGTACTTACATTGAAATTAATAATTTGATACAATGGACTTATTGTGTACATACATGTTTTTATATTGTACTTATATTTTAAAATACCAGCATGTAATTACAGCTGTAATTAATTTATGTAATTACATTTGTAATTACACAGTTGACCCTTCCCTTACACCTTAACCCACCCTTAAACCGACCCATACCAGCACACCTTACCCGTATCACACCTCAATAGCAGCAAAAGGGTCTTACAATACAACATCAACACAATAAGTACATTGTACTTATTTTTTGATGTAAGTACATAGTATAAAGCCACTTAATATAAAGTGGGACCAAAAACAGCACAAGATCCTGTATTTAAAACCTCTGAGAGTGTTAAAAAAACATCCACTGTATTTTGTCTATATGGTGCTTTTATATACTGATGATTTAAGGGATAGTTCACACAAAAATGAAAAAAATTGTCATTACTCGCCCTCAATCTGTTAAATCTCATATAAAGCGATCAAATCTCATAAGAAAATATGGACTAAACCGCTCAATTTATATGGATTATTTTTACGATCTCTTTATCAGGGTTTGTGCAAGGTGCTTAAGTGCTTGAATTTGAATTTTTTGTATTTAAAGGGGTGGTATAATGCCCTTTTCACAAGATGTGAAATATGTCTTTGATGTCCTCAGAGTGTGTGTGTGAAGTTTTAGCTCAAAAACCCCCACAGATATTGTTTTATAGCATGTTAAAATTGTCACTTTTTCAGGGTGAGCAAAAACGCACCGTTTTGTGTGTGTCCCTTTAAATGCAAATGAGCTGCTGCTCCCGGCGCAGGGGGCGGAGCTACAAGAGCTTGTGTCCTTTTACCTCACACACACACACACACACACTGAAAATTTCAAAAACTTTTAGCCTTTTATGTTCAAACCGGAGTCACACAATGAGGAGACTCAAGAAGAAGTGACACATGTAGAAGCAACAGGGCATTTCTGAATGGTTAGTTGATGAATTTATGTTGCTGATGTGTCATTGATTAGCATATTTTGTCTTGATAATCTATAAATCGTGTCCCGGGGGCGGGGTTTATGTAAATTCTAGGGTTTGTGATGTCACTAACCCGGGAGGAAGCTCGTGTAGTTCTACCAGCCGTTTGTTGTAGTCCTTAAAAAGCGACTTCTTTAAAAGCAAATCTCTCCCTTTGCTCTGAACTTTGAGCGTTGTAACTTTGCAGATGTTGTTTATGCTCAAACAGCAACATTACACACTAACTAAAGTTAAAAAAAGTGAAATCATAATTAACCACCCCTTTTATTTAAGTTCTGGAAAACCCTTGAAAAAGCCATATTTATGAAAAGGTACTTGAAAAGTGCGTGAATTATTATAAAGACAATATATGTGAAAGTATTGCTTAATTTTATTGATAAAACAATCATTTCTTACAAAATGAACTGCAACATGACTACGAAGAACGTGATATTGCTCATAAATATCCACGTATATGATACAGTTTTCATTTTTCAGGTCGATCTTATATTCACAGGAGAAAAAAATCAGTTTGAATTAAGAAATATCTTTGTCATTTTCCTTTTAAGGGTTAAAGTTTCCACAGTCATTGCATGCGCTGCACTTTATTCATACCATTTTTTTTTTTCCGTTTATTTATCTATTTACCTTTTCTAGAGTTTGAAAGATAGTCTTTGATAAATGAGATCTCTGATTGTAGTCCTTAAACTAAAAAAGTAGTGTTTGAAAAGTCCTTTTATTTAACAGTATCTGCACAAACCCAGCTTTATGAGCTTATTGAAGTGGTAGTTGCGTAGCCTGTCAATGGAGGGACCGAAATCTCTCAGATTTCATTCAAATATCTTCATTTGTGTCCCGAAGCTGAATGAAAGTCGGTGAATGAAAGTCTTACGGGTTTGGAACGACATGAGGGTGAGGAAATTATTCATTTTTGCGTGAATTAACCCTTTATTTAAGGAAGTAATTTAACCCTTTCCCCCCAAACACCCCCATTATTCCCTCTGTTTTTACGTCATTTTGGATTATATGTGAGAGAGCAGCCAATTTATTTGTTGATAATGATGATGATCATTCAGGAAATTCAGTATAATATCATAATCAGTAATAGCACACAAACACCAATTTTAATAATAAATAAATCAGCTACAACAACCAAATTTGTTTAAAAGACACACAGTCCTTTCCATATTTGTCAAGTCATCCCGGTTTTATTGAGAGCGAGTTGTGTTTCCAGACTTCTGCTGATGTCCATCAGAGGGCAGTGTTTGCTGTGACGGACCACAGCTCATGACCATCAGCTTGTTATTCATGACTTTAATGAAGCAAGGGTTATTTTGTTGGAGAATGGTAATGCCGGAGCGAGGGGAAGACGCATGATTCGGGTCTAAAGCTGCGCAGCGCGGGGATGTTTCTGGCTGAGGGAGGGTGAACTGACGTCTGTAAGAAAAGAGGCAGGGTTGCGTAAACGAGACTCTGAAATCATGATTCGAGGGAGTTTAGGAGAGGAATGTAAAGTGTGTTTGTGCAGTGTTGCGTTCTTTGCATGCACCATATCACGGTAATGACGTATATGCAGCCATATATTTATTTTAACGACCCAAAAACTTGTAATCGAAATTAGGAATCGATAAGCACAACAAGGTAAAAAAACGGTAACACTTTACAATACGGGTGCACTAATAAGCATTAATTCATGCTTAACTAATGCACAGATAATACTGAATTAATGTGTAACTAATGATTATCTAAGCTATTAATTAATGATTACCACATTAGGAACTAATTAAGAGTCTGTATGGTTAATGTATTAGTTCATACATGAATTGTTATTAATTAAATATGTAATTGTTAATTAATTCCCTAATAACTCATTTTTTGAACTAATAGTGTTAATTAATATGTTAATTACCAGAATGAGCCAAAGCCTTGTATTTCAACTTCCAGATAATACAGGTACACTAATATGCATTAATACATGATTAATTACTTCATTGTTAGTGCAAATTCATGTGTAAATTACTACAATTACTAAATGACTTGTTAATAATGATGTGCCTCAACAAGGAAAGTCATAACATAATGATACCTTTGCAAATCATTAGCTAATGATTAATTAAAGCAGACAACTGGAAGTTGAAGTGCATAGATTTGACTAATTGTGGTAATTAACACATTAATTTACACTATTAGTTAATAAAATGTTATTAAGGAATTAATACACAATGACACATTGAATTAATAGCAATTCATGTATTACTTAATCTATTAATCATATCGACTCTTTATTAGTTGCTGATGCAGTAATCATTAATTAATGGTTTAGTTCTTCATGAATCATACATTAACTCATGATTATCTATGCATTATTTAAACATGAATTAATGCATATTAGTGCACCCGTATTGTAAAGTGTTACCAAAAAAACAAACAAACTTAGATATCATTCACATTTACTCTTGTTGCAAAACATTTAATAGTAGTTGAGTATCATGAGCAGAAATCATCAGGCTGAAGAACACTTACAGGAGCGTTTGCCTGTGGTTTAAAAACACCATAGAAAGACAACTAGCCGAACTAATATACATTTCAAGCATTATTAAAGACAAGTAAACACTCAGTAATTTAAAAAAAAGAACAAATACAAAATTAGCAATCGCACAAATAAAGACAACTGAACAAAGATACAAATGAAATAGTGTTTTAAGATTTTCAGGTACAGAAACTGGAATCAAATGTAAAACAACACTGCACTTTATAGATAAGGCCGCAGGAATATTAGCGCTGTCACTTTAAGAGCTGCACGAATCCAATGTACTTGACACACACACGCGTGCAGTAACACTGAAAACAGGAACACGTGACCGGTCATATTGAAATGCTCACAAAGGAATCGATTAGAGGAATCAAAATTTGAATTCCTCCACTGTAATTGGACGGCCGGGAAAAAAAGTGATGAGCGTGAAAAGACGCCCTGATGCCATTTTTAAATACATGACCAAAAAAAAAAAAAAACAAAAAAAAAAACGCTTTGGTAAACACAGTTTTCTTATTATCCTCCATCCAAAGAGAAGATCCAGATGATGATGCCAGCAGACGAGTTCAAAATGTGCTCGAACATCTATCAGATCTCAGCAGGAACACACACACACACACACACTCTCATTATTAGCGCATTATTCAGCTGTTCGTCTGACACTGAATAATGATGCATACGATGGTCTCACTCCTCCTCCGTGTGCTTAAAGACATCCCCGTACTGTACGGGTGCCTTCGACACGGCTCGCACGCGTGCAACTCTCTCTCTCTCTCTCTCTCTCTCTCTCTCTCTCTCTCTCTCTCTCTCTCTCTCTCTCTCTCTCTCTCTCTCTCTCTCTCTCTCTCTCTCTCTCTCTCTCTCTCTCTCTCTCTCTCTCTCTCTCTCTCTCTCTCCTTTCTCTCTCTCTCTCTCTCCTTTCTCTCTCTCTCTCTCTCTCTCTCTCTCTCCTTTCTCTCTCTCTCTCTCTCTCTCCTTTCTCTCTCTCTCCTTTCTCTCTCTCTCTCTCTCTCTCTCCTTTCTCTCTCTCTCTCCTTTCTCTCTCTCTCTCTCTCTCTCTCTCTCTCTCTCTCTCTCTCTCTCTCTCTCTCTCTCTCTCTCCTCTCTCCTCTCTCTCTCTCTCTCTCTCTCTCTCTCTCTCTCTCTCTCGGCTTGTGTGACGTGACTGCAGATCTACATCGCTGAGAACAAAGCAATGCGAGGAACTGAGAAATGCGCGGCATGCCTGTGTGTGTGTGTGTGAGAGGGAGATCAGTGTGAGCGGATGTCAGTCAGAGAGATGTAAACCAGAGTTTGCATGCTGTAGATGTAGTATTCCTCTCTCTGAGAAACACATAATGGGCCATTCTTTGCAGAAAGCTCACCAGGAACATAATAGGGCCTTATTAAATGCGTTTCCGACACCGTTTTCAACTTAAAATAATGACATTTTTCAATGCGTTTTGGCCGTTTATTTACACGACAACTGTGTTTTGGGGGCCTGAAAACGCACTGTTGAAAACGACGTCTTATCGACTCTGTGTAAACTACAAAAACGTTAATCTGTGAAAACGGTGACGTCGTGCATATGTGTATTATGTGTTCAGTCTATACACAAGTTTACGCGCCAAATCCTGGGCGGCGCCATAACTCTACACAAATGCACTTAATTCCCGCCGGAAGTGGTTTGCACAGCGTCTGCCGGTGTAAACACAGCGATTAAGATGCAGCTTGGGAACACGGTTCTACTACTTTGACTGGAGATGGCGTTATTAGAAATCAGTGCAGACCTGGGAGGACAGACATGCTTTCTGAAACGAAACGCTATGATAGAGAGACCAGACCTCCTCTCAGTCCCTTGGATCCTTCACTACATTAGATAGATAGATATATAAATACCAGGGATGCAAACAGCGTGCTTTTCGGTGCCTCCCGCTTTTTTCACGTCAGTTTGGGTGACTTATGTGAATCGTGCAGATCCGAAGAGGGGGGGGGGGGGATGTATAATTTCACCAACAGTAATTCTGGATTGCCTCCATCAAACAAGTAAATAGGAAATAAGCAAATCAGACAGACTGATCTCATGAAATGGCGTATGTATGACACGCCAATTCGTATTTCCATTTTTGGTGTGCTATCAACACGCATAATCGCTTTTCAGCGTGTGTATCAACGCCTTTGACTTAACGTTACATTACTGTATATATAAATATATGACCTACCCCAACCCCGTCCCTAAACCTACCCGTCACTGGGGTTAATACCGTTTATGAGTCTTCCCCTACCATCCTAGGAAAAGAAATATCGCTCCACAGATGTAGATATAGATTTTGCTTCGTTTCGCTCGGACATTCAACGGCGTACACATACACGCGGAATCACTCGGACGTTTAATGGCGTAGACATACACGCAAAAGATTTCGGCGTGGACATACACGCGGATAGCTCAAAATGCGTATAGATAACACGCCACTTGACTTGAAAGTGGCGTGTATGTTTGGGTGGATAACATGACGACGTGGCCTAGCATAACGTACAGCAAGATTTGCTCCTACTTCATGCAATAGATGGAAAAGCAATGGACAATCTGAAAGCATTTGAATTGTTTATTAATAAACTAGTGTTTTCTGTCAGTTTTCGGTTCATTTATGAGACGCGCTCCAGTTCACGCGCCGGCGCCTCCGTGTCCTAATTATATTGTCTACTATATTTGCTTCTTATTTATTAATCCAGGCAATTTGTTGATGAAACATTGATTTAAATGAAGATATAATTTATACAAAAACGAAATTCACTTCAACAAGAAAGATTGCGTATTTAATCCTAACGGGTATTAAAAAGTAAAATACAAAAGCAGCCCACATAATTACATCACTATGAAAATTTTCATATATAATATTAAAAAATACAATGCATGCAGTATTTATCTGTATTTAATGAGCATCATGGCTGGGTGTTGGTAGACAGGAACACAAGGCAAGATTCTGAACCTCACAAGGCACTCTCAGCCAGGTCCTTGATTCCGAGTCGGTATCAGGCTTACGAAAAAGTGTAAACAATGGAGCGCATGGACATTGCCTTTTCGTAGCTGGATTGTGGTCGTAGCACTCTCTATCTAACCACTCGTTTCAGGTGCTTTCTCGAGTGTTTGCAACCAACTACCCAACACGTCGTTCCCGAACCACTTTTCTTCATGTTGTAATTGTTATATCATTTGTCACTGCGATATCATTGCTTTGTCGGCACAACGGAGCTAGCTTGCAAAACAAACCCAGCCCGCCAGAACGGAAGTGGATTGCATCGACGGGAGGAGTTTAGGGCGTAGAGCGGAAACGGCTCAAAAACTTGTGTATAGCAGTCCCTCCAGGATTTCACGATTTTTTTATATGATTTTTGCGATCAAAATGACTGATTTTGTGGTGGTAATTTCCTAAAATGTGTGAAAAAATTTGCGATTTTTATAATTAGGACATCACATTTACCTTAATAGTATTATGTCAGATGCACAATAGTCATACATGACACAAATCACAAAACAAATGCATAAAGCTTGTTTATTTGGTCTAATCAAATTCTGTTTTAAAAACTGTGCTGTAGCCTATTGTTGTTGCTTGATTAACATTAACAACAGCAGGTAAATTAGGTTACTGTCACTTTAAGACCTACTACAGTAATGACAAACGTCCCAATCAGTTATTACTGATCGTTTTACGTAAATACTTGCCAAGATGAATATTTTGAAGTAATTGTAGCTATGTGTATTTGTTCAAGCGCTATAAAGAGAATTCAATATTCTAACTAGGCCGACAGGCGGTGACACGCAGTCAGTCACACACACACACACACACACACACACACACACACACACTTGCATTCAGAGACAGACTGTCACTCGACTGGCTGAAATTAGTTCTCTTTCACGGTATACTGCGCTTTTAATAATTCTTTTTAGTACCATCGAGCATATAATACTTTTTGTTATGTCATTCAATCATGTTAAACGCGTTAATAAGTTTGCCGTACTGCCTAATGAAAACCTGGGCGCTGAGAGGGCAGGAGAGACGCTTTTTCTTTCGCCATGTTTCTGACAGAATTTTTGTGATTATTTTGCGGTTAAATTAGGAATTATGCAGGATCGCAAAAAAATGCGACATTTTGTTGATTTTGTGTTGTATTCAGCGATCGCAGAATCGCGGAAAACTGGAGGGACTGGTATAGGCGCGTAGTGTTTCTTTACAAAGTGACATCGCCATCTACTGGCCTGGCTGAAGAAAATGGGGATCGCTTTGACAACATCGTCTGGAGTAAAAATAAAAAAAAAAACGCAAAGGAATTTTTTAATCCATTTTAATACATCGTTGTCATGTAAAATTAAGTCTTTTGGATTGTGTTTCTTCCGTTTAAAATGTTCTGGATTCCATTTGCATTAGTTGCATTCAATTTTAGTATTTAGAAAGCATGTTAATCAATTGAAATGAAACTTATACAACTGAACTTTTAAAATTAAGACCTTATGAAATCGGTGTTATTTTTACCAAAATTCTTTTTTTTTTCTATTTGAATTCTTCTGTAGTCCATGTTTTTCCCATTTCAATGTTTTTTGGATTCCGTTTTAATGGTTAAATTTTAGCTCTCAAAAAAATCTAATTAATTTAAAAAGTATACATTTGAACTATTTATTAAAAGTATATTTTAATGTATTTCTATTTTTTAGTGCCCTCATTTTTAATTCCCCCCCCCCCCTGTAAAAAAAAAAATTATGTAATCAAATCTTTTTTTTAATGGTTAAATGAAATGTTTATAATCAAAAAGCACGTTTAAGCAATTGAATTCCAATTTTGTTTTTTACTTGCATTTTTACAATATTAGGGCACGGTGATATATTTAAATTACATTTATATTTAAGGCCCTGTGATTAATTTTTTTTCTGGATTTATAATAAAAAGTACACATTTATTTAGTATTAAAAATGGTAGAAATCAAATGAAGGCAAAAAACATCAATCTTTTAAAATGTAATCAAATGAAAAATGTAACAAATCCTTTTATTTTTGCCATAAGGCCCATTGATTTCCGCTACCTTAAAATTCATCTCTGAAACCTTCTGAATTTGGCAAAATGCCTTTCAGTCTTAAAAAAATGAAGTTTCTACAGCGGTCCTTTAGGTGAAAACCCTCAAGATCGATATTTTGGTGGTTTTTGAGTTGCAATTGTGCTTATTTGCCGATTAAAAAAGCTCTTGATGTTGCATTATAGGTTCTTCAGTATTTTAGTGTTCGGGTTCTTCAAAGTCAACATGAAACAACATTCACAACCCATTTTACCTGCAAAAAGGGATGTGTTTTCATGTGAAGCTGAAGATTATAGAGTTCAATTAAAGAGATGGAGATACCAGAGCGTTTTGAAGAGGGTTTGCTCTTTCCTCGACTCACAACTTCAGAACATTATTCACGACGCAGCGCTTGGCAAGAGGGACTCGTACGCTTTCACTGGAGTGCAGAATGAAGTTTCGCTCTATCGCAGGTCGTATGAAGACTCTTTTGATGAGGGGATGCTGTGTAATAACTGCTTCTCTCTGCAGAACGGCATGCTGGGACAGCACAATAGTTTGTGTGAAAGGACTGCAGCTGCGTTCCCTTCACGGCCAAAGGCCTCGGGCCTCACGCCTGTGAAATTGCTGCAGTGGGCTCTTCATTGTGATGTACGCTCTATTATTTACAATCAATATACAATTATCCTGCCCTCCAACCGAATATCTTATTTATGTCTTATCATTTAAAATAAATGCAGTGTGGTAAGAGCTGACGTTGTGTGTGTGGAGGGTTTTGTGCTAATGTTTACATTACTGCAGGTTCCTAAACATTTTTTTTGTCTGCTTAATCTTTGAACGAAATTGTCTTTTGATGTTCTCGACTATTTTGACTGTATTTTGTGAAGCGTCTCAACCCTTTTTTTGGTCAATTTTTTGTCATCTGAAAACTTTCATCCACTGCTTTTTATATTCTAACCTAAAAAGGTTACAAAAGTAAATGTTAAATAAAAAACAATAAAATATAAGAATAATTTATTTTATATATATATATTATCGAGTTGTGTGTGTGTGTGTGTATATATATATATATATATATATATATATATACAGTTGTGTTCAAAATAATAGCAGTGTGTTTAAAAAAGTGAGTAAAGCTCAAAATCCTAATAACTTTTATTTCAATACACAAAAATGCATTGGGAACACTGCACATTCTATTCAAGATCAAAACATGAAGAAAAATGTATGAAATTTGTTTGTACTTTATAGAAAGTGAAGAAAAGGGAATATTAGTCTGTTCAAAAAAATAGCAGTGTCTGCATTTTTCTTTACAAAGTCAAACATTTACTGTATAAACTGAAAAATGCTTGAAGATTTAGCTTTCTTGTGATTCACTGAACTAATATTTAGTTGTATAACCACGGTTTCTGAGAACTGCATAACGTTAATCTTGTTGGTCTGGAACCAAGATGCTGCTCGCTTACTGGTGTGTTTTGGGTCGTTGTCTTGTTGAAACTCCCTTTTCAAGGGCATTTCCTCTTCAGCATAAGGCAACATGACCTCTTTAAGTATTTTGATGTACTCAAACTGATCCATGATCCGTGGTATACGATAAATAGGCCCAACACCATGGTATGAGAAACATCCCCATATCATGATGCTTGTGCCACCATGCTTCAGTCTTCACAGTGCACTGTGGCTTGAATTCAGTGTTTGGGGGTCGTCTGACAAACTGTCTGCGGCCCCTAGACCCAAAAAGAACAATCTTGCTTTCATCAGTCCACAAAATATTGCGCCATTTCTCTTTAGGTCAGTCAATGTGTTCTTTAGTCGTTTTTTCAGCAATGGGACTTTGCGGGGGCTTCTTGCTGATAGCTTGGCTTCACATAGGCGTCTTCTAAGTGTTGCTGTACTCACGGGTAACTTCTTTGATCACCCTGGAGCTGATCATTGGCTGAGTCTTTGCCATTTTGGCTGTTCTTCGATCCATTCGAACGTTAGTTTTCCGTTTTCTTCCACGTCTTTCTGGTTTTGGTTGCCATTTTAAAGCATTTGATACCATTTTAGCTGAGCAGCCTATCATTTTCTGCACTTCTTTATACGTTTTCCCCTCTCCAATCAACTTTTTAATCAAAGTACGCTGTTCTTCTGAACAATGTTTGGAACGGCCCTTTTTATTCAGATCTTCAGAGAGAAATGCACTATAACCACCATGTACAGTCCAGTACTGCCTTTGTCCTTAAATAAGGGCCACTTATTGACACTAGTTTTTTCGCAGAATGATTAACATCACTAATTAAACTCCACACTGCTATTATTTTGAACACACCCCTTTCAATTAATGATTCAATTATACAGAATTAGCAACATACATGTCATGACTGTTGGGTCTGTTGTTTTTCTATAACTCTACTACACCTACTAGTAAATTATTTGCCATGTAGAAATATAATTTCTACCAAAAACAGTGATGCATACACACACACACACACACACACACACACACACACACACACACACACACACACTGGAATAATGATGCTGGAAATTCACAGAAATAAATTATATTGTAAAATATATTCAAATAGAAAAGTGTAAATTGTCATAATATTTAACAATATTACTGATTTTTTATTTTTAATCAAATAAATGCAGCCTTTATGAGCAGAAGGGACTTATTTTAAAAAACATTTTAAAATAAACAAACACAAAAACTTTTGAACGGCAGGGTATGTATATTTTGAGAAGGTTTCCATCCCATCTCGTTGTTTTTTTTAACCAACACTTCACCTCAACTCGACATTCAAACAGAGACTGAAAGAGAATATTGCTCCCCATATTTCAATGGTAGATCAATTTAAGAAACATTAGCATACAAATGATAAAGAATGCCATGTTTATATGAAACACAGAAGCATGTAAAGGGAGAACGAGACTGGCCCCAAAATCGAGCCCTGGGGAACCCCACACTTTAGGCAACAAGTTCCTAAAGTTATTTTTTCCTACCCAATTCCTGGGTTGAACCTTTTGGGTACATTTTGTGTTATTTTTTCAGTGTTTGGGTAGTTTTTGTGTTACCCAGATTTTGGGTCAGATGTAACTACCCAGGGGTTGAGTTATTTATCGCTGGCTTTTTGCTGCCTCTTCAGGAGAGAACAGTGCAGCTCCGTCAAACTGGTGCGTGTCTTCGGTAAAATACAGGTTTGTGAATATTTTTTGTAGGCCTATCTATAAATTCGTTATTCTGTATATTGTTTAAATTTATACAAAGCAACATACAGGGGCGCGATCTGAGTCACCTAAACGAGTTTGTCTTTTCGCGTAATTGAAACGCCTAATGCCTTGCATAAAATTTTATGATTTTATTCAAAAAATATACAGAATATACACTCACCTAAAGGATTTTTAGGAACACCATACTAATACTGTGTTTGACCCCCTTTCGCCTTCATAACTGCCTTAATTCTACGTGGTATTGATTCAACAAGGTGCTGAACGCATTCTTTAGAAATGTTGGCCCATATTGATAGGATAGCATCTTGCAGTTGATGGAGATTTGTGGGATGCACATCCAGGGCACGAAGCTCCCGTTCCACCACATCCCAAAGATGCTCTATTGGGTTGAGATCTGGTGACTGGGGGCCATTTTAGTACAGTGAACTCATTGTCATGTTCAAGAAACCAATTTGAAATGATTCGAGCTTTGTGACATGGTGCATTATCCTGCTGGAAGTAGCCATCAGAGGATGGGTACATGGTGGCCATAAAGGGCTGGACATGGTCAGAAACAATGCTCAGGTAGGCCGTGGCATTTAAACGGTGCCCAATTGGCACTAAGGGGCCTAAAGTGTGCCAAGAAAACATCCCCCACACCATTACACCACCACCACCAGCCTGCACAGTGGTAACAAGGCATGATGGATCCATGTTCTCATTCTGTTTACGCCAAATTCTGACTCTACCATCTGAATGTCTCAACAGAAATCGAGACTCATCAGACCAGGCAACATTTTTCCAGTCTTCAACTGTTCAATTTTGGTGAGCTCTTGCAAATTGTAGCCTCTTTTTCCTATTTGTAGTGGAGATGAGTGGTACCCGGTGGGGTCTTCTGCTGTTGTAGCCCATCCGCCTCAAGGTTGTGTGTGTTGTGGCTTCACAAATGCTTTGCTGCATACCTCGGTTGTAACGAGTGGTTATTTCAGTCAAAGTTGCTCTTCTATCGGCTTGAATCAGTCGGCCCATTCTCCTCTGACCTCTAGCATCAACAAGGCATTTTCGCCCACAGAACTGCTGCATACTGGATGTTTTTCCCTTTTCACACCATTCTTTGTAAACCCTAGAAATGGTTGTGCGTGAAAATCCCAGTAACTGAGCAGATTGTGAAATACTCAGACCGGCCCGTCTGGCACCAACAACCATGCCACACTCAAAATTGCTTAAATCACCTTTCTTTCCCATTCTGACATTCAGTTTGGAGTTCAGGAGATTGTCTTGACCAGGACCACACCCCTAAATGCATTGAAGCAACTGCCATGTGATTGGTTGATTAGATAATTGCATTAATGAGAAATTGAACAGGTGTTCCTAATAATCCTATAGGTGAGTGTAAATGCCGACTGGTCAATTACACTTATTTTTTTTCTTCCAATATTTGTTAAACGAGCTTAAATGTAGGCAATATTTTTTTCAAAACTATATAAAATATGCTATACTGTAAAATATAATAAAATTAAAGGAATTATCATGCAAACCAGTGGTTGTGTGGAGTATTTAAGTTTAAATTATTGAAGTTAAACATTAAGTTGTTTTTAACCCTTTTTTTTTTTTTGAGTGAACCCTGAATGCTTAACCCTGCATTAGAGAAGAGTGGGACATAAGGACTATCGTACGCTAGAGTTAACAGACATCAAGGAAAAGTGACCGTGGTCAATCTGGTGTGAGGTGTGTTGTATCAGTTTATCTTGCGTTGACTCCCATCTGGTCCAAGGTCAGCAGAAATGACCACTATGCCCTCATAATGAGGTGTGTGTCGGGACGGGAAGAGCGTGGCCGCGGTCAGCAATCCGATAGCTCGATGTCTGGAGACCTTGAGGGTAAAACCCAAGCATCTCCAGTTCATCTGTTGTTGGACGACAGTCTAAAAAAAGCCCGGTCCTGGTCTGGTATCGATCCGAGGCCTCGGGAGACGCTGAGGTATAACAGGGATGTGCTGATACCCGGTGTTCTCCGCGTCAACCTGTCAGACTCACTGCGTGTCAGTTTATCAGTCAAACAGAGTGAGAATGATGACTGTTTCTCTTTCAGTCTGTTGTCATGTTAAACGAGAAAAGGAAGGAGCAAAAGAGCAGAGCGACGGTTTGAGAGCGCAGATTATCTGTGAATATTTGACAAAATGATGTCATGATACAAACGAATCGTTAGGCTAATCAGAAATTCAAATAGATTCATTTCAATTCAGTTCGCTAATGAATCATTCAGACTGATTCGGAAACCGATTCAAAAGGTTTCCTCGCTAATCCCATTGAAAATTTTAGAAAAGAGCAGTTGAACTGTATAAAACTGTACATTTGCTACTTTAATTCAACATCCCCATCATGGCCAGACTCCAGACGTTGATGTCTCTTTTCTCAAGAGTTAGCATTAGCCAGATAAAGTGTGGTTTCCTGAGCTCAGAGATGTGATTCATCATGGCTTGCAAGGACCTTATCCAGATTAGACAAAGATGGTCTTCAGTCCATTAGCTTAGATTAGCAGGAACGCCACCAATTCAAACAAGAGGGAAAATGTGTGTCGCACTCGGCTGAATTATTCAAATTGGCTGTGATACAAAGACATTTTTCTTTTAAATGTTGGGAACATGAATAATTGTCTTTCCGTCGAGTCAGCGGAAAACAGATGAACTCTGGGAAGGTAAAACAGGGACTTAGGGATGGGGATTCATGAAGAAACTGCCTTCTGATGATCAGTGTGTGAAAACAAACAATGATTTTCCACGATGGAAGACTAGCTAAATCATCTTAAACCAGCCTGAACAAGTGAATAGCGACCAATGAAATCTGTTATATTTCCCTCGAATTCTCTGTTGTCTGTTTTAATTGTTATGGATTTATGATTTGATTCAAATTTATTATCAAAAACATGTTAAAACTTGCTAGCAAAGTGTTGAATCATGCTAACAACGTGTTAAATCATGTTAGAAACATGCTAGCAATGTGTGCTAAAGCATGCTGGCAACATGCTAAAACATGGTAGCAATGTGCTAAATCATATTAGAAACATGTTTAAAAAATGTAATATTATACTAATTCATGATATAAACTATGGATGCACGATATTTCGGCCACCATATCGGTTCTTTCCTAACTTTATCGTTATCGGCCCGATAATAAATAATTTGCCCGATGTATTTTTCCTTCAGCTGAGATGCTTCAGATGTGCACTGTTCGCTATGATGGTTTTGAATTTGTTTGAAGTATGATTGGATTCACTTGTATAAATATAAAGAATTATCGTTTATTAGTATCGGCCAAAGTGTTCATATCGGTGCTTCCCTATTAGAAATGCTAACACGCTAGAAAAGTGTTAAATCATTGCGAAAACGTACATGTTTAAACTTGTAAGCAATGTGTTAAATCATGCTAACAACATGCTAAAACATATTAGCAGTGTGTTAAATAATATTGGAAACATGCTAGTATTATGCTAATGAATGCTAGAAACATTTTAACAATGTTAAAACATGCTAACAAATTAATTCTTTCTAGAAACATGTTTAAACACCTTAACAACATCTCTCTGTCTGTTTTTCTGTTTTTGCCTTTAAGTTTTAAACTAGCTTACTTTACACTTCAAACTACTGAAAACCTTTAAAACTTCAATCTTTCTGGTGAGGCTTTCTCAGGCCAACATTAAAGTTTGTCTTGATGAACTTTATCTAGTTTATTTTTTATTACTGTTTCTCTTAACCTTTCTGGTTCCTTTATTTAGTCTTTTAAAATGTAATCACTTTAGATTACTGTTAAAATTTTAAATGTGGAAGAAAAAAACTTTTTTCTTTTTAAATATTGCTTAAAAATAATGTTATTATTATTACTTTGAAAATACATTTTAATATATAAAAGTATAGCCTAATTTATTTCTGTCACAATATCAAGTCAAACAGAACTTTTATTTTGACGGGTTGTCGTTGTGGTTTGTTTATTCACAGAAACTAGTCTCGATTCAGCCCAACAAACCGCATTAGTCTAAACGTTTTAGATGAAGAGAGGTTTTTGCCAATCTTTTCTTCACATTGTACAGTAGCTATCATTACCAGCTCATATGCTGAAAACACACGCGGGCAGTGACCAGTGCTTTTCCGCGTGTACTTTTCCGTGTATCCGACGCAAGCCATCAATGCGGACTCCGTGAAATAATCCATACCATCTGGAGCTCTTCCCTTTCTCCTCGGATGAGCAGCGAATCGATGTTCCTGCGAGAGCTAGCGCTGTAACTCATGTCCTGATGTCTCGGTCAGCGGCTCCCAGAATGCCTTTGTTTCGGCTGAGCGGGAATCCTTCCAGTGTCAAGGTTTGAGCTCTGAACCAAGACTTGAAGGTTCAATATTATGGGCGGGATTCATGCATGCGTCGGGTGAAATCACTAGCTTGTTAGATTCCATAACTCTCTAATGTATCCAGATTAAATCAAAAGCAAACATACACAGAGAATAAAAAAATAAAATGGACGCGGGAACACAAAAGCAGATGTTTCGGAGAATGTTCAAGCACAAAAATGTCTTGAAAGCTCACTTGCATGTGCGCAGACAGGTGACGGGTTTTTGACACCAGTGATGCGACCGCGATTGGTTCTTGCATGTCACATGACTGATTGTGAAGCGGGAAATTTGAATATGCAAAAGCAGGGATATTATCATTAACTTAGGGGCCGTTTACACCACACGTTTTCAACTATAAAGAGAAAACCTTTTATGCATTTTGGCCGTTCATTTACACGACAACAGCGTTTTGCGGGCCTGAAAACAAACTTTTATAAACAGGTTTTTAAAGTGCACGTTTTTGACAATTAAACCGTTAAAACGTGAATTTGTGAAAACCGTGACGTCATCCGTATTATGTGTTCAGTCTATAGGCGCATAGTGTTATTGTTAATTGAAATAGTTGAAATAAAATAATAATTTAAAAAAAATAAACCCAAATAACAATGAAAAAAACGTAGTAAAATGTATATGTGTATATATATATACACACATATACATTTATATATATGTTTATATATATATATATATATATATATATATATATATATATATATGTGTATAAATATAAATTGTTAGTCAATACATCAGATATATACAAATAAATATATTTAATTAATTAATGTTTATTACATAGGCCTACTTATATTTATGTATACTATGTAAAATTATACTTCTATATAAATTGATATATATATATAGGCTATATATCAATATATATATGAATTTTCCTTCCAGGTTTTTGTGAGATTTGGTCATCATTACAGCAGCATGAGAATCCATCTGTAAAATCACGTCTGACTGATATGAAAGTTAATTTTTCCCCGTCGCAGCGGCATAATAAGTCGAATAATAAGCCGGAGCCGTTGGCAGTGACAGTGAGGCCATTACAGTGATGCATCCATGTATAACTCACACGTGTCGAGCATAGACTGTGTGTCGAGGCTGTTTGCGTGGCGGCACAGATGTGATTAAGCTGGAGTGAAATGTTGCCGTCTGAAATTTCATTGAAACGTACGTGGCTGCAAACACTCACTGTGTGACGAGAACCGGGACTCTCGCGCTTTTCAAATGTAAAGAAATGTTGAGCTGTTGTACAATACTTGGATTTATGGTTAACGACACAGACGAACGATATCAATCAATTTTAAATAAATCGTTAGAAAGGGTTTTTTTCTTCCTGCTGGTGAACGATAAAAACATTGACAGCCAATCAGAATCTATCCCGCTTTACCTCATCCTTCCCTCGGGTCATTCTGACCTGAACTTTCTTTAAATTGAGTGAGGGGTCCAAGACTCATGACTTTTGTCGCACTTAAAAGAATGTGAAGAATGTGCTTCAAAATAACTATTTATTTATTGATTAAATCTAGTAATTTAAAGGTAAATAAAAAAATCTACAAAAAATGCATTAAAAAATAGAAAAAATATTATCAAAATTAAATAAAACATGCTTTCTAAGAAAAGAAAAAAAAGTATAATTTTTGTGCTTCGGGTCAGTTTGACCCGCGAGGCAAGGATAAAGAGCGCGAGCATTTAAAGTGACAGATGACAAAAGTGCAGCGAGAATAGCTTAGAATAAACATGCTTGATTTTCCTTTTAATCACACAAAGATTGTTTGCTAGTAAAAATCCCTATCCTCTCGAGTAAGACTGTTTGTGTGGTTCGACCAACGGGAAGCTGTAAATACAGACATCACTGCTGCTTACTAGGACGTCCATGGCAAGATGGGGAATTTGGAAAGAAAGCCAATATATGTCTGCGCTCTGGCATTTGACATTGGGTAACTTCATTTGACCGGCCAGCAGAAAGGGCAGGAGGACTGAAGACGCTCGACCAATTACAGCTCATTGGATTAAGCACTGTCCTCATTCCCAGTGACGCTCTTCTTGGTGTCATCATCAAATTAAAGGGCAGCGTTGAGGGTCGAGATGAAAGTCAGCATGGGAACAGAGAGGATTATGGGAAGCTGATGCGTACATCATATGCATTGACAATGTAAATGTGTGCATTTCTGTGTCGGCTACGTGTAAATAATGATTTGAACAATTTAATATGTGAAACTTCAACAATCAGTAGTTTGAGTGAAAAGCATGCCGAGGTATGAGACGTGATGCGAGAAGAACATAACAAAAAAACAAGGTAAATGTCACTTCTTTTTAAAGAATATCCTATTGTGTGTAATTTCCAGGTGAACTATAATTTGGTCAATTATGCAAAAAAAAAAAGAAAAGGATTTGTTATTTTTTTAATAATGTTAAAAATGGTTAAATATGATTTATAATTTTCAGCATGGTTTGAATTCAGATAAATGATTTAAACAATTGTCGTCATCATTTTTGAATAATTTGCAGTTAAATAAAAAAAAATATATATATATATATTAAAAACTAATTTAAATTTATCTGAAATCAAAATATGCAAAAAATATTAAACTGAAGATAAACTATGCAAAAAAGTGAAAATATATGTAATATCTTAAATATCTTTTTAAACTGAAGTCATATTGTGTTAAATATAATTTAACTTGAAATAAATTTTCACTTTTTTCATAATTTGATTTCAGATAAATATTTAAAATGAAAGATTTTGTAATATTTAGTCAGAGTAAATAGATAAAAACTGAAGTAAAATTTTGTAAGAAATCATATTGTCAAATTATTAATATATATATTTAACTAAAATAATTTTAATAATTTTAACTGAAATCACTTTTTTTTAAATGTCGCCCCAGACTGAATTAATATATTCGGATTCTGGCCTTTACGGTTAAAACAATCACATGCCGTTAAATTGCTACCTAAAGAGTTTCAAATTCAGCAAGAGTTGATTTAACATGTTTTTGTTTCCCCTTCATGTTCCCGCTGTGACCTCGTGCTCGTGTTGAACAGCTTCAGTTGACAGATCTTTAATAACTGTGGAAATGAAAGCGGATGATTAGGGCAGGAGGATCGACACCGCTTTCCTCGACAGAATAATGGAATAATAACTCTACAGGTACTAATCTCTCCGGAGGGTCGAAGGCTATCAGCAGTGTCCCCGCAGAGCCTTCATTGACCGTGCAACCACTGTCAGGTGACCGCTAATCCCTTCAGTGAACGTCCCGCTATTGTGACCACGTCCTTCCAGTCGCCCGTCATTGTGGAGATCAGAACGGAGAGCGCTTGTCAAACTCGAGAGGGCAAATTAAACGTTTTCTCAGGAGTCACTTACCTTTGAGCAGGGAATAATCAACGTTTGATGGCGTCGCGTGAGATAGTAGAGGGCTAAAAGGGCTAGTTTGCTAGTTAACGGTCGATTAGCATGCAGAAACATAGGCTAGTGGGTAAAATAGGTAGTTGGCTGGTTCTCAAGTCAGTTTTAGCATACAGTTAGCATACAGAAGCATAATGGTTAGTTGGTCAATTCACAATAGAAATACTGTTGATTAGCATGCAGAAACAAAGGCTAGCGGTTAACATGGTTAGTCTGCTAATTAACAAGTGTGTTTCCCTTACAAATACTGTCGGTTAGCAAACAGAAACATAAGCTAATGGTTAGTTAGCTAGTTCACAGTAGAAATACTGTCGATTAGCATGCAGAAACATAGGCTAGCTGTTAAAACTGCTAGTTGGCTGGTTCTCAAGTCAGTTTTCTTTATAAATGCTGTCGGTTAGCATACAGAAATATAATGGTTAGTTAGCCAATTCACTGTAGAAATACTGTCGATTAGCATGCAGAAATATAGGCTAGCGGTTAAAATGGCTAGTTAACTATTTAACAAGTGTGTTTCCTTTTGATAAATACTGCCAGTTAGCAAACAGAAACATCAGCTGGTTAGTTAGCCAATTCAAAGTAAAAATAATGTCGGTTATCATGCAGAAACATAGGCTAGCGGCGAGAACTGCTAGCTGGCTGGTTCTCAAGTCAGTTTTCTTTATAAATGCTGTCGGTTAGCATACAGAAATATAATGGTTAGTTCGCCAATTCACAGTAGAAATATTGTCGTTAGCATACAGAAACGGACTAATGGTTAAAATGGCTAGTTGACAAGTGTGTTTCCTTCAGAAATACTGTCGGTTAGCATGCAGTAACAAGCTAATGGCTAAAACGGTTAGTTTGGTAGTTTACAAGTGCGTTTCCTTCTAAGGGGCCGTTTATACAACACCGTTTTCAACTAAAAACGGAAAACTTTCTGCCTCTTGGTTGTTCACTTACATGACATTCACTTAAACTTGGGGGCCATAAAACATAAACTTTTGAAAAAGGGATGTAAAGTCCAAATTTTTGCTAAAGGTTAAAACGGTTGGTTTGCCAGTTTACATGTCCGTTTTCTTATACTGTTGGGTCAGCATACAGAAAAATAAGCTAAAGGTTAAAATGGCTAGTTTACAAGTCAGTTTTCTGTAGAAATACTGTTATATAAGCATACAGAAACATAAGCTAATGGCTAGTTTGCTTATTTACAAGTTACGTTTTGGGGTGTAAACACTCAATAATGGAAAAATCTGCCTACATAGAAATGTTTCTACACACACACATATATATATATATAGAGGCTAATTCATAAGGAAAATAAGATTTTGATATAGCAGAACATTTCTGTTCTCTCTTCATACGGCAGAAATCATAAGAGTAGTATGTTAATCCTAACTTAATCATATGTATTCAAAGTTTGACATTGCCTGAACAAACTTTCATATTAGCGTTTCGTTTCATATTTTAGCTCGCGCTCACATTCGAGGTTTTCAATTGACCTCCTCGTCGTTTTGTGTCTGGTTCTAATATTTCTCCTCTTTTAAGCTTTGTCTCTTTGACACGTAATAAATTAGCGCGCATCTTAGCTCTGTGCTTTTGGGTGGCTTCCGCGCGCTACGCCTGAGCGCGTTTTGGCTTCCTGACCCTGGATTATCTTCTGGTTATTATTGGCACAACTCTCAGTCTGTCTCTCCTTCCATAATCACACCTCAAGACTCCCCCACCTTAATGCTAGCAAGAAAACCTTATTAACATCATCTCACAGTCAATTAACCTGTCACATGTGACTTAGCCGCCTTTACCCACAATGCAGTGCTTCAGTCTATTAATAAACCGCTAACTCCTGAGCAGAAGTTGCTGTTAAAACTGTTAAGACTCTTCACAAAAAAGCACCTGGAATGTATTTGACACTCCTCATCCACTTCTTCTCGCTTTATCTCTGTTGTGTTTGGAGATGCTAGCGCATGACAGGCAGGGTAAATGGGTCTGGATGAGCTGAATTTCCCTCAAGACCTGTGATCTTGTCGCACAGAACAACACGCTAACGCTAACAGAGCATCTGCGATTGATGTGACTCATTCTGTGAATAAACGAAGGAAAGAAATAAAAGGGGTTGCTACTTTTAGACACTTTGCTTTTTCACAGCACTTTTTTTTCCACAGTTTCACAACATTGCAGTTTGTTAGCTGTTAGCTTATGTCGCAGAACAGTTTAAACCAGTCTAAGGTTGTTTGCTGGTCTAGCTGGTATCTTAGCTGCTGTATTTTGCTCATTTTCACAAGAAGCACATTAGAAGTAGACATGTAATATATGTATAACATTTAATTTTTTTGGCCGGATACAGTACAACATGTTTTGTTTACGTTTCCCTGATGAGAAAAAAAAGGTTTAAACCAGTCTAAGTTGGTTTGACAACCATTGCTGGTCTAGCGGTTATTTTTCTGGCTCATTTTGACAACCTTTCCGCAAGCAAAATGCAATGAATGTTACAGTACAGCGTTGTAGAAACGTTCTAGGTCATTTCAAGAAACTACACCAAATTGTTATACAATACTAACAAGCATGCACCATTTGTGGAACATTTTGTTCATATCTTCTATTGGGGGATATAGGCAAGGCGAGTTTATTTATAGCACATTTCATACATAATGGAAATTCAAAGTGCTTTACATAGAAGAAATTAAAATAATCAAAAGAAATAAAAATTAATAAAACCGTTTAGAATAAAATATAAGTTTATACTAGGTTTGAACCTGGTTTAAAGGATTCAAATTTCCTGATGATTTACTCATACAAGATGTCCATGTCTTTCTTTCTTCAGTCGAAAAGAAATGAAGGTTTTTGAGGGAAACGTTGATGTTTCTCCATATAGTGACTTCAATGGGGTCGAAGGTCCAAATGTGAGTTTCAGTGCAGCTTCAGAGTCTCGACACGATCCCAGCCGAGGAATAAGAGTCTTATAGACGAACCATCGCTCATAAAAAATATATATACTTTTTTAGTTGGTATTTATTTGGCTAATTGGCACACTGTGATGGTTTTGCTAACCTAACTGCAAACAAAATGCAATGTTAATGTTGTAGAAACGTTGCATCACTCATAGCAACATCGATCAGTTATAAGTCGCACAACCAATGACGTAAACCCGTTGTTGAGGAAAGTCAGCATGACTTTACAGTAACGTAACAGTGCTAAAAACAAGCGAGTACACTTTCTGCGGTTACACTTGTGCTTACGTCGGCTTCTCTCAGTGTTTGGCTCTGCTGAATGGGCTTTTATCCTCCTCCGGTGGGCTTCTCCATTGTGCCTTTCCTTGCCGATTTATTCCTGGAAATGATTGAGAGTGTACAAAGACAAGAGGTAGTGCTCTTAAAAAAGCAAGTCCTTGTGTTTAGACAGCGTGGGCCGCTCGTCACACTCGACAGTCGGAAAACACTCCAGTTAATCCCGTCAATGACAGGAGTCGTCACCCGCGCCGTACGGTAATGACACGGCGGTAAACACGCGCCAATCAACGGCTCGCTCGCGGACCGGCACTGTCGACTCGAGTAGCGGGAGCGAGCAAAGGACATCATCTGCACACTCGTTCCTCATTTCATGAGCTGATTTATCTTTAAACATGACAGTAGGACACTCATAGCTGAACACACAATTGCAATCGCTGTTAACAACATTAAACATCTTATTAGTACTTAGTTTAAATCCTGTCACTTCCCGTGTTGTTTACCATTAGGTCCGTATGCCGAAAGTATGGTCTGATATCAAGATGTAGGCTACTTGTACATGAACTTCATTCATACGAGAGATTTGTTCAGAGATGCTGATTTGTCCAGTAATAAAACAAGTGAAGAACTTATTGACTCATTCATTCAAACCAATAAAAAAAAAAAAAAAAATCATTCAGATTAAACATTTTAAATAGACTGCAGTCAATTAATACTTTGTCAGAATCTTTAGTAAATTAAATGTTATTTTGTTTAGTTTGTCTGTTTGGAATCGCAGGAGAATCGTGATTCTCCTGGTTTTAGTGCATGACTTTATGGTTCAGATGTTTGGACATATTTTTAGTGCATTGCTGGTTTTTAGCATTTTGTTAGATTGTTTTTGCACTTTGCTATGATGTTTCTAGATTGTATAAAATAGTTTTTAGTTTAATGGTATTGCTGAGGTATTTGTTTTATTTCTTTATTTTATATTTTTTATGTTTTTTTAAGCATGCTGCAAGGTTGTTCTGAATGTTTTTTGCTCTGCTGTTGAGTTGATGAAAAGGTTTTTTATGATCTAGTTATTTATACAACTTTTGAGTGCAGTAAACACAAAAATGCAATTTTTTTGCAAGCTTAAGTGTTTATTCAAATATATGCACTTGCTTTTATACACGTATAGCCATTTAAAATACATATTGACGTACAATGCACATTGGTTGACCTTAATAAAAACCTGTCTGCCAGTCTTGGTTCAGAAGTTGGCAAGGCTGCTCTCTTAAGCATTCATAATTTGTTGCTTTTTCACTCTTAACAAAATCCGTCACGCATAACATCCACCCTGTCAAATGAATTACACAGAAAAGTTATTATATTTATATTTTTTCTACAGGTCATATAGGCCCATGTTGACTCTTGAATGCTGATGAGAGCAGGACAGAACCTTAAACATTTCTCTTTCCAGCTTGAAATGACACACACTCTTCGGAAATGCACTGAAAAAAATGTTGTGGAACAGAAAATGCGTCCGTAATACAGATTCGTTCAGAAATGCTGATTCATAATGAAAGTATTTATGAGTGAGTTCATTTTTTTTAATTCATTCAGATTAAACATTTTAAACTGCAGTCAATTAACATTTAGTCAGAATCTCTAGTAAATGACCTGTTATTTCGTTTAGTTGTCCGTTACAGAAATATTGTGAGAATCAGGATTTTCAGTGTATCCAGAATCGCGCTCGTTTTAGTGCATCGCTTTATGGTTCAGATGTTTGGACATATTTTTAGTGCATTGCTGGTTTTTATGGAAGCTTGTTTCCGCTACGGAATGAAAAATAAAAAAGGTAATTGCGACTTTTTATCTCACAATTCTGACTTTATTCTCACAATTGCGAGATATAAAGTCAGAATTGTGTGATATAAAGTCGCAATTGCGTGTTATAAAGTCAGAATTGATTGATATAAAGTCCCAATTCTGAGAAATAAAGTCAGAATTGCGAGATATAAACTATTCTGAGGGGAAAAAAGTTAGTCTTTTTTTTCCTTAGAATTGGCCTGATAACTCGCAATTGCGACTTTATATCTCACAATTTTGAGAAAAGATGTCAGAATTTCGAGATATAAACTTGCAATTATATGTTATAAAGTCAGAATTGCGAGATGTAAACTCACAATTGTGAGAAAAAAAGTCAGAATTGTGAGATAAAAAGTCTCAATTCTGTCTTTTTTTCTTGCAATTGCGACTTTAAATTTTCATAATTGCGACTTTATATCTCGCAATTGAGACTTTATTTCTCAGAATTGCGACTTTATATCTTGCAATTGCGACTTTATTTCTCAGAATTGCGACTTTATATCTCGCAATTGCGACTTTATTTCTCAGAATTGCGACTTTATATCTCGCAATTGCGACTTTATTTCTCAGAATTGCGACTTTATATCTCGCAATTGCGACTTTATTTCTCAGAATTGCGACTTTATATCTCGCAATTGAGACTTTATTTCTCAGAATTGCGACTTTATATCTCGCAATTGCGACTTTATTTCTCAGAATTGCGACTTTATATCTCGCAATTGCGACTTTATTTCTCAGAAATGCGACTTAATATCTCGCAATTGAGATTTCTCAGAATTGCGACTTTATATCTCGCAATTGCGACTTTATTTCTCAGAATTGCGACTTTATATCTCGCAATTGCGACTTTATTTCTCAGAAATGCGACTTAATATCTCGCAATTGAGATTTCTCAGAATTGCGACTTTATATCTCGCAATTGCGACTTTATTTCTCAGAATTGCGACTTTATATCTCGCAATTGAGACTTTATTTCTCAGAATTGCGACTTTATATCTCCCAATTACGACTTTATTTCTCAGAATTGCGACTTTATATCTCACAATTGCGACTATATTTCTCAGAATTGCGACTTTATATCTCGCAATTGCGACTATTTCTCACAATTCTGACTTCATATCTCGCAATTGTGAGATAAAAAGTCGCTATTATTATTTTTTTATTCAGTGGCGGAAACAAGCTTCCATAGGTTTTTATAATTTTGTTAGATTTTTTTTTTTTTTTTTTTGCACTTTGCTATGAGGTTTCTAGATTGTTTAAAATAGTTTTTAGTTTAATGGGATTGCTGAGGTGTTTTGATTGTTTGTATTTGTTTTAAAAGTTATTACATCTTTTCTACAGTTCACATTTGTTGACTCTTGAATGCTGATGAGAGCAGGACAGAACCTTACTAACATTTCTCTTTCCAGCTTGACATGACTCTTCGGAAAAACGTACCGAAAAACTGTTTTGGAACTGAAAATGCGTCTGTTTCCCAGAATGCCTCTGGAGACGAGGCCTGTGATGTGAGATGCTTTGAGGTTGCAGACGGGTGAAGCTAAACCTCTTCTGTGTAAATCAAGGCCGTTCCCCCGTCCCGGAGCCGATGATGAGGCTGTTCTGTCAGCTCACCCTCGCCACTGGATCTGTGTCGAAACTCTCCAGATTCATCGACGGCTGATCAAAGCCCGCGCGCCCGTGACACTTTCATCTCCGACTCCACATCTTTCTTTGTTTTCGCTTGTCATTTCACAATGTTGCTTTCAAAGAAATATAATCATTATTTATCAGAGGAATATTTTTGATTTGTTTTGACTGGAGAATAACGACCCCGCCGTACGTGGCAGTAATTGACTCGCATGTCTGCGATTCGTTTGGTTATTCAGTCAGAGCAACAATTAAAGTGGATCTCGGGGAAAGTTTGGTGCAACTCTTCAAATCTAAAGGACTTTGGAGTTGTTTCAGTGAATGCTCATTTTCAGAAACAAAACTGCATGAATGCCTGGAAAAGGCTTTACACTGTTTAAAGCCTAAACCGTTCCGGTTTTACCGTTAAACGGATCAGTTGCACATGAACATTATTTGCTGTTTTAAATTATTTCACACCTTGAATCATGTTTTTTTGAGTGTGTTGGATATTTTAATAACTTTATGATTTTTTTTTAATATAAATTAGATTTTTTCTTTCTTTTACGCATTTACATTTTTATTAGAATTTTGTTTTTAATCTTTAATTAATCGATTTTTTAAATAATTACTATGTATAAAAACTGCAACAGTATTTTAACCGTTTTAGCGCATTGCTGCATGGTTTAGATTTTTTATTTTATTTATTTATTAGAGTTTTTTTTTAGCATATTTCAATGTATTTGAGATGTTGTGATGTTTTTTTTTGTGACGAGTATTGTTGCCTGGTTTTCAGCATGTTACTAAAAACCACCAAAACACTGCAACCATGCATCACGACACCTCAAATAGATTTGTGTGTGTAGCTTTGCAGTATCGAGGGTGTTCTGGGCGCTTGCATGCACTGAAACGCTGCAGGATAATGCACGCGCTGAGCTTTAATGCTTACTGTGAGGGGTTTGTTCAAAGCTAAAGCAAACACATGCTATATTCAATGATTTTTCCAATATGCTGAAAATACCTCAAAAGTCAAAACCACATGCTGCTTCCATAGCAACCATGGCATTGCTGTCCGCATCTTTAGATATCCTGTGTTGAACATGTGGAGAACAAGATGTGCTGCATAAAGTCATTCAATGCAAACATATTGACGTTTAATGTGCGCATTGGCAGTGTTTGAGAAGGCGGCCTGACTTTGAGCTAATCTACAGCAAATCCCCGGCCAATACGCATTACAGAAATCACATCCTACACGAATCAGTCCGTCAGCGAACTGTAAGTGGGGGCTGTTATGGGTTTAACGCGTGGAACAAAATATTTTCCGGATTATCCTCATTACAGCCTGATCAGTCCTCCGTAGCAATTAGTGTTTCACCGCTTCATCCGACTATTGCTAGCGTCGTGCTCACAGGCCTTTGGGCTCTCCAGCACTCGCTATTCTCTGTTTATTTACATTGTGTGTCTTGAAATCTATCAATCCATGGAAAAACTTCAATTGCGTGAAGTATTACTGGAAATATTAATATGTTTCAGCCTTAAGACAATATTTGATAATTATCTCAGTGTTAATTGTGAATTGTTAATGACTTGTTTTGCAAAAACCACAGTTTCAGAGTAGATTCAGTTTAATGCAGTTAGTAAAGTGCAGTCAAAATCTCCAATTTCCATTAATATTTTCTTGCAGTGCTGATATAAATGAATAGAATCAGAGTTTGACGCAGTAGGTTCACCGAATCGATTCACTGAAGCAACTAATCAATTTACTAAATCGACTAATTGATTCATTGAATCGACTCATGTATTCATCGAATTGACTCATTTATTCATTGAATCGACTCATTGATTCATTAAATCGTCCCATTGATGCATTCTAGTGATGGGAAGTTCGGATCATTTTACTGACTCTCTTGTTCGATCTCGTTCATCAAAATGAACGAATCTTTTTTCGAGTCATTTCGTTCATTTAAGGGGCTTTAAATGTTATACTTTTAACAGGCAAATTCCCCGAACACATCAACTTACGCAATCTTGATCATATTCCGAATTAAGAAATCCTTATAATTCAGTCAAAAAATTTTTACAGGGATAATAAATAATTAATTTACATTCCGAGTCTTTCGTTCATTTGACACGTGACAGACGCAATGAACGGATCGTTCATGAACGACTCATCACTAATTGATTCTTTGAATCGACTCATTGATTCTTTGAATTTATGAATTGATTCACAAAATCTAGGCTGCGTTGGAAATCCCATACTCTTTAGTAGGTAATTATTTTTAATAAGTAATGACTTTACGGTATGAATGTGTGTGGTGTGAATGTAATCTCGACGTACTCGCCATGCTGTCATTTGTCGCTTCACGTCCATTCACAAATGTTCACAAAAAAATGTCATCAAAATGAACAAACATGTTCCCTAAATAATTTATGAGGGGGAAAAATGCCCCAATGAGTTCCTAATTTTTGTATTTATATTGATAGTTAAACAACATGCTTTCACATGAGCAAGAATGCTGTTTCCCCGAAAAGCACACTGCCAATGCGATAATGATATTATAGAAAAGTTAAATAAACAAGAAGTTAAAAGTAAGTAACGTTTCATTCCTGAAAGATTCGTTTCTGAACAAAATGATTCAATGACTCCACCTACTGGTGTGCAAGTTGTTTGTAAGTGTTTCATATTCATAATTTATTGCTTGCAAAAATACCTACATTTTTTTAAATAGCATTACTTGTTGCATTACGATTGCAAGTATCACTACAGAATGTTCTATGCAATCTTTTTAAAGGGCGTTCTCATGGATTGTTTGTTATGCTCCGTGGCGTTGATGTGTTTTATAAATTATGTTTTCACCGTATGCACACCTCAGAATCTCTTGCCGGAAGAAGTAGGTCATCCGGATACTTTTTGCCTACTGTGAATTAAAACAACACTTTTGTCACATACTGTTTTTCGCCAACTATGTAGAAGGGAAGTATGTGATTTCAGACACAGCCCTACTCAGTGAGTCACTGAATCAATTCATTGATTCACTCAGTTGGCTCACTTATTCACTTAATCGACTCACATTCTTTCACTAATTTGACTCATTGATTCACTTAATCAGTTGGTCAATTGCCTACTGTGAATTTAAACTACTTCTTTTGTCACATACTGTTTTTGGCCTACTATGTAGTAGGGAAATATGTGATTTCGGACGCAGCCCTACTCACTGATTCACTGAATCGACTCACCCCCTCACATTTCCTGTAGCTCAAACAGGAGAGCGTTGGCACTTGCAACGCCAAGGTCGTGGGTTCGATTCCCAGGGAAAGCAAGAACTGATAAGAATGTAAATGTGTACCTTGAAATGCAATGTAAGTCGCTTTGGATAAAAGCGTCTGCCAAATGCATACATGTAATTGTAATTTGACTCAGTGATTCACTGAATCAACTGGTCTATTCATGGAATCTGACCATTTGAACTGATTCACTAAAACTTTTATTTTTATTTTTGCTGATGTTTTTTAATGTGTGTGTGTTCACTGCTTCTTCTGTTCGATTTTTTGCAAAGTCCTGTTGTGGGAAACGCAAAATATACTATCCTTCTGCTCAGGTTCTGGTTTAGCGTTTTTTGACTCATTTGCACTACTACACCACATGCTGAAACAAGTGTCTATAAATATGAGTGTACTTCAAGAGGAGGAAGAGGAAGATGATGAAGACGAGGAACAATGTGTCCCCGCAGCATTACTCACTCTGTCAGCTGCTGTCTCAACACCTTTCTGTATCCATGCGTTCACACGGTGGAGTCCGGCCAACCGGTGAGACACGCCGAGACTAAAATACACTCAGTCACCCACTGATGATCCTTTTATTGAGACTGGACACCTGCTTAATATTTTTAGGATCATTTGTAAAAAAAAATATATATATATATATACAAAAGCACATTTGATATGAAAGCCAATAAGGTACACGAGGCTGTGCTGTATCATGAATAAGTCACGACTGAAGGGCGTTGTTCTTATCTCGTACCTTATTGCTTTTATAAACCGGTTACCACATAATACAAATATTAAAGCCAAAAAAAGTGTCAATGCAACTTTCATAGTTTGCAAAAAATAGTCCCTGACCGTGAACAGCAACAGAAGTTACATAATTTCACCTTTAGATGGCGGCAAAGACTGTGTTTATGAGTGAGTCATTCAGAGAAGACTTTTATTTTGAAAGGACTGAAACTTGTGAACACGGAGAAGCAAGACGCAACTGACAAATGACTAGCGTTAGTACACGGAAAACCCCTTAAAGCCCCGTTCACACCGCCAGCGATTTTGTCGCTACATGTCCTTGTCTCTGTACTGTGAAGTCGCTTGTGGGCGTTCGTAGTGCTGTCGCTCTAATGTTATTGGTTGACTGCACGTCTGGCCATATATCTACACAAAATACCATCAGAAGTGACATATACAACTATATCATTTTAATTTGACTAGGAATTAGGCTCAAAAGAAACAGTATGCTGTTGGGAGAGTGTTTTTATATTACCACAGCAGTGTTCAGTGGATTAAATCATTTACTAGATTAACGATCGATCAATCAACAAATTAAACTCACTCATTCTGTCATAAATTACTAAAACGTCATTCGAAATTGACAAATAATCAATTTTCTTGTCCCTAATAGTCAACATAATGCAAGGGAAACTGTAAAATGATCAGTGCTAAACTTGCATCATAAAATTACAACACTCAAACTATAAATGTATATGAATTAAACTTACTGAGACTGTCGACAGTTTCTTTTCCATTCGTCATTTTATTATATCCATGTATGTGGTTACAGTCAAATCATATAAAACAGTGAAATCTCCCTCGACCTCTTCTGTCTTGCCTGCACTCGAGACGGTGACGTGAGCTCCACTGAAAGTCTTCTTTCCTATTGGTTGTCGCTCGCGAAAATCGCTTCTCATTTGCATAAAGTTGAAAATTCTCAACTTTTGTCGCTTGTCTCTTGTCGCTTGACACGCCCACATTCTGTCGCCAACGGTCACTGTCGCTCGTGTCGCCGGATGTCGCCAGCGCTCCATTGAAATGAATGGGATCGTGTCGCTTTGTCGCTGCGTGTCGCTGGCGGTGTGAACGGGGCTTAAAAAGGACAAGATTTTACGCAGCGGACATTCAAAGATTTTTATTACGTATATAAGCCAGACCTGAGGGAAAATGCTATATCTACTGTAAATGCAGGTACACTCGATCTCTCACAATGCTCTATATCAATGAGAACAAACATATGTTTACGTTGCTAAGAGTGGTTGCTAAGGGTGTTGTGTAGTGATACATAGAGCTGTTGGGTGAAGCGGTCGTGTTTATTGTGAATAAAACAGAGCTATTGACCAATCACAATCAAGGACTGGAACTAACCCACACAGCAGGAGACTCCTAAGCGGATCCGCGTTCAAGTCGCCAAACCCGCGTAACTGTCACATTCGTTTTGGGGCCGCCCAGAGGATCAGCTCCGCCTCCGGGAGGCGCCGTAAATTCTACTGTCAAACAACGGATCCAGTGCGGACCCATGTCGGATCCTAGGACGCGGACGCGCCTTTACTGTAACGGTTGAACTACAGCACACCAAGAGCCGATCATCAGTCGAGACTTTCTTTGCTGGGACACGGTTGCGCTGAACCCTCTTTTGAGTAAGTAAGTTATTTATATATGTATATAAGTTATATATTGCGACATTGACTGTAAACATTGTTTTTTTTATCATCATGTAAATGATTGTAATGTCGTTGTTTGAAATTATTGACAACTTTAACATGTTCACTCGTGGATAATGATTTAGCGCTAGCTTCTAGCTAGCTGTGCATTACATAGTTTAACAACAAATCAAAACGCTAAGTGAACATTATTAGCTAACGTTATGTTTATCATGTTGGTTTTAAAACAGTATCGTTAATACAGCGTGTCGGAGCAGCGTCTCCTGCAGCGGGGAGTCACAGGCAGAGGGTCCCTGCAGCGTTCGCTAACGTTAGCTTCTTGTCTGGGGACTGATAGCAGTAAACACTAAATTCATCAAATTCATAAATAAATTTATTTTCCAATAAACTGTAACGTTAGCTGTCATATTTCACGGTAACGCTACCCACGTGAGTGCGGATTTCAACGCTGTTTGTCACTTTGCCTATAGGCAAATATATTATATTATATACACTATAAATAAGTTTGACAAGTAGTAGGCCTAGCAGCTACTCGCCCTGTTGTTAATTTGGTTGCCATGACTTCGCGTGGGACGACGTCCTGTCAGTTGCTCGAGAGGGAGGGGATGACAGCTTATTTGACACATAAAAGTCTTATTCCGTATTGAACTGATCCGGAACGCACTTTGTTCCGTATTTTTGAGAATCAATTTCAGTGCAAATCCATGACAGACACATATAGCTTCTAAAATATAAATGTCAGACAGACTATGAATGAACGAAGACCTGCTATAATGGAAAATTCGGGGACCTGGCGCCCCCTTGGCTGGCTCTGACGTGTAATGACGTAGAGTTGGCTCATTGGTCGCACGCAGCTCGCACGTCAGAGGCGCCCGCGCCATTGGTTGTGCTGTTGCCGCTGCTTTCCACTGCACACGACAGATCGCATACGATTGTCGTATTTCGCCTCCTAGTGTCAGTCGAACGGAACTTTGAAATTGGTCGTGAAGCAACCGTTAAGTTACCCTCGGATATTCACAATGGTTAAATTAATGATTTTTAATGAATGTGCTGTAATGCATGCATGAATATCCACACAAAACAAATGACCCTCAATACATCTAAAATAAAAACATTGTAGATTTTATAGAGCTAATCGATATAATTATTGATTTAATAATTTTTTTTTTAAATCTGCCATAATTATTAATAACCGTCATTTGACAGAAATAGCGTTTACAGAATAAAAATGATGCACTTGTTTATACAAAAACAGGTAATTGGTGAAATGTGCTGTCAGTTATTAAAATTGCATATTACATGTGCATCAGACACCTGTGTGTGTTTACAGGGGATTCACGAGAGAGACGGACATTTTGCAGGCCATGCAGCAGTGAAGAAATGGACCAAAACAGTGGATCTCTTCCTCTATGATCTAGTTCTTGTTCCTTTGCACCTTGACTTGCACTGGGCTTTGGCTGTAAGTAATTTATGAATAGTAATGCCTTTGTAACACATTGTTTCCATATTTATACTGTATGATTAAAAGTGTAAAAATTTTATATTTACCTTTACACTATTTTTTTTTACCTTTGACCTCCATTGCTTATCACCAGGTAATTTATTTCCAGTGCTATGACTCCATGGTCAGAGACATGATGAGATCTGCCAGATATTGTTGTGAGTTATGTCCAATTAGAACTTTGGTTTTAACCTGAAACGGCTTTGAAGGCATGTATGCATGTCTCGTGTGATTATTTAACAGGAAATACCTCATGGAGGAGAACAAAATCAAAAAAGCCTGCTGCTTTGAGGCTTCCAGATGGACCATCGGCCGAATAAGAACCAACGTATGCATGCCCTCATATAATAAGTTATACAAATATTCTTTAAACTGTGCCCTTTTGTTTACCGTTATACTTACTTGGAATTTTGTTTCTAGGCAATTCCCAAACAGCCAAATGGAAATGACTGTGGTGCTTTTATCTGCAAATATGCAGACTTCCTTTCTCAAGGAAAGCCACTTACTTTCAGACCGGTACATGACCAAGCTAAGCTACAATATTTATATTTCTCACAAACCTGATTCTTAACACTTGTTTGACTTTATGGTAACACTTTAGAATACTGTTTCTTACTTACTGCATAACTAATAAGGAATTAGGTCATTCTTTATTAACGCTTAAGTCACTACTGTTAACTACTAAGGAAGATGTGTTAACTAATCAGTATGTAATATAATTTTATGATTGTGTTAATATCTGTCTGTTTGATTACAGGTGCTGTGAGAAAAAACTCGGTGACGCGGTCAGCCACAGATGCGGAGGTCACCAAGCATGCTATCCTCCATCCACACAAACTGAGTAATAGGAGAAATGATTACATTAAACCATCTTTTTATTGAACTTCTTGTTGTTCACCAGTTATTCATTTTCTGATATTTTAGCTGTACATAGTGCTGTATTTCATTGAAGTTGTAGCCTAATAGATCAAATATGTTATGTTTACACCGACCTAGGCCTATAAAGCACTAAATTAGGTTTTGACCACAAAATGAATGTAGATTAGCCTGGCCCACATAGGCTACTTAACAAACCAGAATAGGTTATAACCTATAACTTTCCATAAATGTAAATTTTATATTTCCATTGAGTAGTGATTACTTTTGTACAGTAAATTGATGTCTTGTATCGAAACTTTTATGTTAGGCCTATTTACAATATTGTTAGGTTAAAAATACAAGGCGATGCAGATTTAAGCTTAGGTCTATATTGCTGTAGTAGCCTACTAGCCTAGGCTAGCCCTATAGTTTTTGGTTTTATCCTATAGTTTAGTTTATCCTATTTTATCCTACAGCAAGAACAGAAGGGATTTTAAAAATTAGATAAACGGGTCCAAAACGGACCCGGGCCAGATGAGCCAGAATTTTATGAGTCCGTTGCGGGTCCGCGGCGGATGTATGTATCAATTTGCGGGTCCCAAACGGACCCGCCGCAGAGGTAAGGTTTTAATGGCGGATGCGGAGCGGATGCAACGCGGAGCCACTGCGGGTCCGCGATCCGCCTCCGTTGCGGATCCGTCACTGCGAGCAAGTGGACGCCGATACGGGTCCGTTTCGCGGGTCCGTTCCGGAAGCCGCGATACCTCCGCGGCAGATCCGCCGCGGAGTCCTTTTGCTGTGTGGGAACCGTCTTATATTATGTAATAAATCAGTTTGTTTTGTGATCTTCGCCTGTCTCGTTCCCTCTGTATTTCCCTCTCCTTTCTCTTTTCCAGTAGAAGAGCAGGTGAATATTGCCAGTGATGCGAGGAACATCTATAATGAATGTATGGAGTGGCCAGACGTGTCTCATCGAGGGTAAAGGATCACTTCCCCGCTGCTTTATTGCCACGCGCTTTATTTATGGGTTTGTCATGGTGCCGCTGGGCTGGAGGGAAACCGGACCGGACCATCACAACCTATAAACGCCATCAAAGCAGGGTTAGTTGAAGGGTTATTTCTCCCAAAAATGATATTTCTGTCATTGATTCCTCACCCTAATGTCGTTCCAAACCCGTAAGACCGTCATTCACTTTCAAAACACAAATTAAGATATTTTTGATGAAATCCGAGAGTTTTTCTGACCCCACATTGGCAGCAACGTCATGGCAACTTTCAAAGCCCAGAAAGGTAGTAAAGACATCGTTAAAGGAGCTGTATGTAAGAAATTTATTTCAATTAATCAAAAAATGGCCCTGATATGTCACTAGACATAAGAAATCATGTTCACTACAAATACTTCTATCACTGACAACAGTAGTCCGGCCAGGATATTGTCATTTAAAAAGTGAAGTTGCAGCCCTCAACTGATGTTGATGTTGTTATGTTGTGTTTTGGTCTGATGCTCCACCCTCCACCTATCTACCAATCACGAAGTCAGTAGTGTTGCTGCATCCGGGTTGCCAGCTCTGCTCTAGTTACCACAGCTGCAGCTCGTCACGTTCCTGCTGGATCCTGCAGTCTATCTGGCAACCTCGAGTCAGGGAGGAGGGGGAGGGGATACACCGCTCTACAGTCATTTGAAAGTGATTGCAGTACCAGTTTTGGCCACAATCTTACATACGGCTCCTTTAAAATAGACCATGTGACTCCAGTGGGTCAACCTTAAGTTTATGAAGCGACGAGAATACTTTTTGTGCGCAAAATAACAACTTTATACAACATTATCTTCTCTTCCACGTCATTCTCCTACGCTGTTGACGTTGTAAACACAGTGCAGCACTTCCTGGTTCTACACCAGAATGCCGGCTCACTATTGGCCGACGCTGGTCACGTGATCACCAGGACACATGCGTGTGATGCTGACGCAGGAGCCGGCCAATAGTGAGCAACAAAAATGAACCATCACTGAACTTACTTAAGCTGGACTGTGACGCTATTTTCTTCTAGAAACAAACTTTTTTGCATTTTTTTCCCTGTTATCTCTGTAAAGCTGCTTTGAAACAATCAGAATTGTAAAAAGCGCTTTATAAATAATGGTGACTTGACTTGACACTGTCAACAGTGTAGGAGACTGTCGTGGAGAGAAGAGATTGTTGAATGAAGTCGTTATTTTGTTTGTTTTTGCGCACAAAAAGTTTTCTCGTCGCTACATAACATTAATGTTGAACCTCTGGAGTCACATGGACTATTTTAAAGATGTCTTTACTACTTTTCCGGCCCTTGAAAGTTGCAATAAAGTTGCTGCGTATTCAGAAACCTCTCGGTTTTCATCAATAATATCTTGTGATCTGAAGATGAACGAAAGGGGTTTGGAACGACATGAGGGCGAGTAATTAATGACAGGGTGAAATAACTCTCTCAATCTCTCAAACTGCGCTCATTTGTTCAAAGTGCCAGAGATCAAGCATTTCTCACCAACTTTTTCCACAATCCATTCCATTATAAAATTGCTGTCTTTTGTGCTTTTCTGACAGAAATGCATCACATTGTGGGAGTAACGGCTCTCGGACATTTCCCAGTCTTCTGAGCTTTTAAAGGAGAAACCTCGGAGGAACTGTGAGAGTGATCGGACGCACTGATGTTCCGGTTTCGACTGGTTTTGGGTCTTGTTGGTTTCATCGGGGTCTGTGGATGGACTGTGACAGTAAAGTGGACGAGTTACAGTTAGTGAAAGTAGACCAACTCCAGCAGTTCATACAAACTTTTAAAAATCTTTAGGTTACACTTTATTTTAATGTGTCCTTGTTACATATGTTACCTGTACTTGCCATAGTAATAACAGTAAATTATGCATAATTGCATGCAACTAACCCTCAAACAAACCCTAATCCTATAGTAAGTACATGTTATTAATTCATATTAAACAGTACTTAAATATATAAATATAAAATAAAGTGTAACCAATCTTTAAAATCACAAAAAAAGAAATTACATTCAAAGAACAAACCATAGCACCATTTTTAACATCTTCATAAATGATTGAAAATTGCCATAAAAATAACATTCAGTCAAGTAAAAACGTTCAGATAAATCATGAAGGCAATGTCAGTGAAGTATTAGTATACAGTCGTTCTTATAAACTCAGCAGTCTGCAACAGTGAGCTTAAGCTATCCCAAAAACACTTTCAAAACCAACTTGTCTATTTATTGTTTGTCTGCCGAAATGTCTCCAAAAGTCAGCCGAAGCAATGAGAAACCCCATCTTGTGCTGCGCTTCAGTAATGTCTCCTGTGGTTTTGTGTTCGGGTTGTTGTTCCTCTTCAGTTGTTACACCGCTGGAAGAAAAGCTGAGGCCTGCAAACAGGGTTCTGGAAACATCCAACACCCAATATCTGACTAAGCGCTTCTCCGATCTCTGTCTGTCGGCGGCTTTATTCACTTGCGAGCTCACATCCATCAGAGAACGAGAAGATTAAACCCCTCGCTCATATTTCCGGGACAAATCCCATTTCATGCCAAAGATAGAATTCCAAGTTCATTACCGCCGTTTTCCATCAAGAAAAGTTTTTTGCCAACTGGCAGTTCGAAAATCACAGTGTGTTTGTCATTTTCATATGAATCAGGATTTTGATTTGTTCAATCAGTAGGTGATTGGGTGCTGAAAAGTGGACGGGATAGGCTGAAAAACAAGAGGGATTGGTGACGACGTTATTACATTTTGATTATGCATTAATAAATAAAATAAAAAGGTACATTTTCATTCCATGTTGACTTGAGTGTTTAGAGCAGGTTTCAGGACGTCTCAGTTCTTCAGATCTGCCTCGAGTTCTTAATGAAAGTGTTTTGTTTTTGTGTCCTGTCCGTCCGTCTGAAAGTGTTTGTCTATCTGTCTCTTTGGAAAGTATCAGTCTATCCTTCTTTGTGGAAAAAAGTGTTAGCCCATTTGAAAATGTATGTCTTTGTATCCGTTCGTCTGGAAAAAAAAATCCGTTCGTCTGGTTTGCCCATCCATCTGAAAAGGACACGCATCTGAAAAGTTTCTGTCTATCATACGGATGGAAAAAAGTGTCTGAAAAAAACGATGTTTTCCTGTCTGTTCATCTGAAAAAGTGTCTGCCTGTGTATCCATGTGTCTGAAAAAAGTGTCTTTTAGACTGAAAAACAGCATCTGTCTGTCTGAAAAAGTATCTGAAAAAAGTACCTGTCTGTCTGAAAAATCATCTGACTATCTGTCTGTCTGTCTATTCATTCGTCTGAAAAAAATACCTGTCTGTCCATCTATTCGTCTGACTATCTGTCTGTCAGTCTATCCATTCGTCTGACTATCTAACTGTGAGTCTATCCATTCGTCTGACTATCTAACTGTGAGTCTATCCATTCGTCTGACTATCTAACTGTCAGTCTATCCATTCGTCTGACTATCTAACTGTGAGTCTATCCATTCGTCTGACTATCTAACTGTGAGTCTATCCATTCGTCTGACTATCTAACTGTGAGTCTATCCATTCGTCTGACTATCTAACTGTGAGTCTATCCATTCGTCTGACTATCTAACTGTGAGTCTATCCATTCGTCTGACTATCTAACTGTGAGTCTATCCATTCGTCTGACTATCTAACTGTGAGTCTAATAATTCGTCTGAAAAAAGTACCTGTCTGTCTATCCATTCGTCTGACAAAAGAACCTGTCTGTCTATCCACTGGTCTGTCTGTCAGTCATCTAAAAAAAAAAACCACCTGTCTGTATGCATTCTTCTGACTATCTGTTTGTCTGTCAGTCTATGCGTCAGTTTATGCATTCATCTGACTACCTGTCTGTCTGTCTATTCCTTCGTCTGAAAAAAGAACCTGTCTGTCGATCTATTCGTCTGACTGTCTGTCTGTCTATCCATTGGTCTGTCTGTCAGTCTATACATTCATCTGAAAAAACACCTGTCTGTCTATCCATTCGTCTGACTATCTGTCTGTCTGTCAGTCTATGTATTCATCTGACTTTCTGTCTGTCTGTCAATCTATGCATTTGTCTGTCAGTCTATGCATTCGACGAATGCATATTCCCTCGTCTGAAAAAAGTACCTGTCTGTCCATCTATTCGTCTGACTAACTGTCAGTCTGTCTATCCATTCGTCTGACTATCTGTCTGTCTGTCTGTCTATCCATTCGTCTGACTATCTGTCTGTCTGTCTGTCTGTCTATCCATTCGTCTGACTATGTCCGTCTGTCTGTCTGTCTGTCTGTCTGTCTGTCTATCCATTCGTCTGACTATCTGTCTGTCTGTCTGTCTATCCATTCGTCTGACTATCTGTCTGTCTGTCTGTCTATCCATTCGTCTGACTGTCTGTCTGTCTGTCTATCCATTCGTCTGACTATGTCCGTCTGTCTGTCTGTCTGTCCATCCATTTGTCTGACTATGTCCGTCTGTCTGTCTGTCTGTCCATCCATTTGTCTGACTGTCTGTCTGTCTGTCTGTCTGTCTATCCATTCGTCTGACTATCTGTCTGTCAGTTGTAATACATCATGGGAGTGGCCAGTCACTTGATCAATTCTGATTGGTGGATCTCTCTACAGGATTATGGGTAATGTTGTTTTTCAATTGGGATCTGTCTATTTTTTTTTTTTTTAAACATAACGTAAAATCACTTTGACAGAAACATATCCACTGAACCGACCTAAAATATTAATATGTTGTTGTTAAAAATCAGTTTGGTTTATTTAGTGGCTGTATGAACTAAAGGAGCTGGTCTTCTAGAGTGTGTCATTTGGCATGTTATCAGTGAGGGTCTTTGTGAAGTGCTTCTCACGTTTGTAATTATCTCTTCATTCTGGAGACTCCAGCACTAACAGCACCATCTGTTTTGTGTGTGTGTGTGTGTGTGTGTGTGTTCAGGTACGGCACGCACACACACCTGTCTGATCTCTCTCAGCGCCGTCAGCTCACAGCGGCTTCTGTCCACATCTCACACATATCTCTGAGCTGAACACTGTTAAAGAGACGCCAGAGGAACACGTGCTGTTAGTGAACACCGACACCTGGGGAGGGGACAGGTGTCCTGTCTGTCTGAAGAATACCTGTCTGTCTGACTGAAGAATGCCTGTCTGTCTGAAAAATACCTGTCTGTCTGAAGAATACCTGTCTGTCTGTCTGTCTGTAGAATACCTGTCTGTCTGAAGAATACCTGTCTGTCTGTCTGTCTGAAGAATACCTGTCTGTCTGACTGAAGAATACCTGTCTGTCTGTCTGTAGAATGCCTGTCTGTCTGAAGAATACCTGTCTGTCTGTCTGTAGAATGCCTGTCTGTCTGAAGAATACCTGTCTGTCTGTCTGTAGAATACCTGTCTGTCTGAAGAATAGCTGTCTGTCTGACTGAAGAATACCTGTCTGTCTGTCTGAAGAATACCTGTCTGTCTGTCTGTAGAATACCTGTCTGTCTGAAGAATACCTGTCTGTCTGTCTGTAGAATACCTGTCTGTCTGAAGAATACCTGTCTGTCTGTCTGAAGAATACCTGTCTGTCTGTCTGTAGAATGCCTGTCTGTCTGAAGAATACCTGTCTGTCTGTCTGTAGAATGCCTGTCTGTCTGAAGAATACCTGTCTGTCTGTCTGTAGAATACCTGTCTGTCTGAAGAATAGCTGTCTGTCTGACTGAAGAATACCTGTCTGTCTGTCTGAAGAATACCTGTCTGTCTGTCTGTAGAATGCCTGTCTGTCTGAAGAATACCTGTCTGTCTGTCTGTAGAATACCTGTCTGTCTGAAGAATAGCTGTCTGTCTGACTGAAGAATACCTGTCTGTCTGTCTGAAGAATACCTGTCTGTCTGTCTGTAGAATGTCTGTCTGTCTGTAGAATGCCTGTCTGTCTGAAGAATACCTGTCTGTCTGTCTGTAGAATACCTGTCTGTCTGAAGAATAGCTGTCTGTCTGACTGAAGAATACCTGTCTGTCTGTCTGAAGAATACCTGTCTGTCTGTCTGTCTGTAGAATACCTGTCTGTCTGTCCGTCTGAAAAATACCTGTCTGTCTGAAATACCTAGTGTCAACTGAAGAATACCTGTCTGAAGAATACCGGTCTGTCTGACTGAAGAATACCTGTCTGTCTGACTGAAGAATGTCTGTCTGTCTGAAAAATACCTGTCTGTCTGAAATACCTGTCTGTCAACTGAAGAATACCTGTATGTCTGTCTGTAGAATACCTGTCTGTCTGTCTGAAAAATACCTGTCTGTCTGTAGAATACCTGTCTGTCTGAAGAATGTCTGTCTGTCTGTCTGAAGAATACCTGTCTGTCTATTTGAAAAATACCTGGCTGTCTGTCTGGAATACCTGTCTGTCTGTCTGTCTGTCTGGAATACCTGTCTGTCTGTCTGTCTGTCTGTCTGTCTGTCTGTCTGTCTGTCGAATACCTGTCTGTCTGTCTGTCTGAAGAATACCTGTTTGTCTGTCTGTCTGAAGAATACCTGTCTGTCTGTATGTCTGTCTGTCTTTCCTTTCTGTCTGTTAGTAAATTAGTTTCTGACACTCTATAATTATTTTTTATAAAGGACCAAAATGGCCCTTTGATTTCAACAATAATTTATAATTAGGCATATAATACAATCTAAACGTTTAAAGTAAAAAACAACATCAACAAAGAAAACAGCAGAGGAATTCATTACTACAGCATTTCTTTTTTGGCCCCACTTTTAGTCATAAATTATTTTTGCTCCGACCCCTAATAATTTCCATCCCTGCCTCTTTCCAATTACTGACTTCAAAAGGCTTGAATCCCGACTGCAGTGCGGCGAGGCCGATCATAACCACTGCGCCATATTTCATCATAAAGGGTCACTTTATCAAACATCTCGGCCGGTTTGGAGGCCTACCAAATGTGCGATTAGCAGCGGATGTGCTGATAACGTCCAGATGTCCCGCGATGACTTTCCTCGCTGAGGATTTTAATGACTCAGGTGTGAGGAGGAGGAGGATATTGATTCTGTCTGGAAGGCTGTAGACGGGATGTGTTTAAGATGAGGACAGGACCTGTGAGAAGACCGCGATGGCTTTGTTTCTCTTGTCGTTTGCTAATGCAGGGTAGCGCTCGTGGTCTGTTTAAAACCGGCGCGAGATGGAGCTGAATCTCGGATTATTGATTTGAGTTCACTTAAGGATATGAACTCAGCCATTGAGTGTGTGTACCGTAAAGACGCTCGATTCAATGCATGGCGCCACAGTGAAACACAGACATGACCGTTTGGGTTTCATCAAATCTTCGTCCACCAGGACAGAAACATGCTTTACACAGGAGAGCAAACGTGTCTCTTTCCCATCGAACAGGCTTGAGCTGTGCTTGTGTTACAAGTGTAGACATCATCAAAGCAGAGGTAGTTATTTATTAGCTGCTTGTGTGCCTATTATTATATATTATTATTATTATTATAACTCGTCCCGCACCATTTGTCGTAGGCCTATGAATGGGGTTTTTAAATCATGTGGTTTGAGGAGAGGTGTTCTCACTTTTATGAGCGATCGGGTCTGCGATGTTCGTTCAGTGGGAGAAAAATCAGGTGAAAATTCCCATTGACAGAACAAGCAGCAAATAAACACTGACGTTTAACCCTCCTAGCAACGCCTTAGCAACAATCCCATAGTCACCACTGAAAAAAGTTGTTTTTAGATTGAGCTGTACGATCAATCAGTTCCTAAACTAAATACAAAACCTGTCCTAACTGAGGGAAAACAAGTTGACAAAAAGATTGAATCCAATATTAGCGATGATGAGTGATTTATAAGCTTTTTTTTTTTTTAAACCAGTCTTTTTTTTTTACCACAAGTGTGAGTTTAATTTTGTACAAAATAAAAGCATTTCAAAACAATCTTCCTGGTTAAACATTAAAACACTCTAGTGTGATATATTTAGTTGACTATTGACAAATTTATCCAAAAATAATGCTTTTTTAGCATTATGGTGCATATAAGCTCAGATCAACGAGGCCTAGTTTCAAAAATAAAATGCAAAACCTGACCAAACTGAAGGAAAAACAAGTTGGCAAATTTGCTGATTATATAGCATAACGAGCAATTTACAAGCTATTTTTAAAAGACCAGGAGCACAAAAGGTGTTACCGGGTCTTCAACACCACATAAGGGATAAACACATGTTATTTATTATTATGGGGTTGTTAATTTACGGTGAGCTGATTCTTTCCTGCTCGGATACTGAAAGTCTGCATCATCGTTTCCTAATTAGCCATGAATGAGCGGCGTGCGGCAACTCTCTCTCTCTTGTGTTCAGTCTCTCTGTTGTGGCATGAAAGCGAACTGAATCAAAACGCTAGGCCGCGTTTAATGTCACAAAGCCGGAAGAGAAGTAGCCCGCCTCGACACCTCGGCTCGATGGGAATAAAGCAAATGGTGTGAATATCAACACCCACCAGTTGGCTCTACTTCACACTGAGTCTAAATTTAAACTCTCTAGTCGCTAGTATTAGCTGCTAATGCTCTGGAGAACGTCACGCCCACTCGCCTTCCAGACACGCTTGTTATTGTTTGTATTTCCACGTTTCACTTCTCAAAGCACCTGTGCTAAAATAGAAGCCGCCACCTCGTCTTGTCATCTCGCCTGCGCTCGCGCTATTTAAGAGCTTAACATGTTTTTTGGTATTCTTGGATTCTGAGACTATCCAGTATAGCTAATCTTAAATATATAACATGTGAGAAGTAAAACAGTGCAGATTATTGGGTTAAGTTCATTATCTTGAATCAGAATACTAATCTCTTCTCTGATGACGAGGGCGGGGCAACCTGTCACTCACATGAGATCCACCAATAGCAAACCACAACCATCCAATCAGCCAATCAATTCCCCACGGACAAAATCAAGCCCCGCCCACATTTGTTGTTGTTTCAGAATACAATACGTTTCTATTACGTTTTCTGTTAGATGTCATATAGACATTTAGAAGATGTCTTTAAGATGTTTAAAAGTGTTAAGGTTAAGTCTTAATGCCATTGCAGATTCTATTCTTTCCGGTGAAAGCACAAAAATACACACAAAAGTGTCCCTTTTCTTAATATACAATCATTAATGAACATCTTTAATTCCAATGAGGATTTTTTTTATATATAAATAAACTATATGAGGGCGGATTACAACACAGTACTACGAAAGCGTATTGCATTCACTTGAGGGAAAAAAAATCTACTCTGTTTTTCTGAATTAACGAGTTAATTATCTCAGAATTACGAGATAATTTTTCATGGAAAAAAGTTTTTGCTCTGTTTTTCTGAATTAATGACTTAATTATCTCAGAATTATGAGTAACTCATTAATTCATAAAAACAGAGTGAAAACTTTTTTTCATGAAAAAATATCTCGTAATTCTGAGATAATTAACTCGTTATTTCAGGAAAAACAGAGCAAAAACTTTTTTTTTCATTAAAAAATATCTCGTAATTCTGAGATCTGAGATAATTAACTCGTTAATTCAGGAAAAACAGAGCAAAAACTTTTTTTCATGAAAAAATGTAATTCTGAGATAATTAACTCGTTAATTCAGGAAAAACAGAGCAAAAAAAATTTCCATGAAAAAAGAAAAAATATCTCGTAATTCTGAGATAATTAACTCGTTATTTCAGGAAAAACAGAGCAAAAACTTTTTTTTCATGAAAAAATATCTTGTAATTCTGAGATCTGTACGGAGCCCCTAAAGGGACGTGGTGGTGGAAAAAATGTAAGATGGGAGAATTTTTTTTTTTTAAATCTTTTGCGTTCCCCCGAGAAACTTTGCGTTCCCTCGCAAAACTTTTGCTTTCCCTCGCAAAGATATTTGCATTCCCACGCAAAACCTGTTGGGAGCTCGGACAGACACTTCCTGTTTAATGTCCCGCTGGCAGTGCTTCAGATCTCCGTACGTTAATGGAGCGTTTCATAGTGTTTGAACTTGGACTCAAATATAAAGAAATGCGGTCCGTGCTTAACTCAAGGAGTTCAGTGAAGTTGGCAATATATTCAAATAGGCTATTCGAACTTCCCGGATCAATATTCTTGAGCTAAACGTTGTTAAAACACAAACGACACCTATTTACAATCACAGTTAACCATAGACAACGAGCTACAGCCCAATTCTCCTCAAAACGAGCTTTATAATATACATTTATCTCTAAACAACAGCCGATTGAGACAAGTCCAAATAAGGGGCCGTCTGCAAAGTGCAAATCCCCAAACCCTTCTGCACATTTTATATTATTAAACATATTCTATAGCTTCACTATGACACACTGTAGCTACTGTCACCAAATTCAGTTCACACATCACCACTCTCCGGCTGGTTATACTACACGTAGTTTGATAAAAAAAAAATCATAATTGTTATGATTTTTTATTATGAAATAAAATCAGTAACTTCACAGTTATACAGTGTAATGCTATCGAAATTCAGTAAGCAAATATAATGCAAAAGCTATGGTTGTGACTATTATGTTAGCTGTGCACAGTACCAATATAATTTGTGTAAATAATAGGCCTACTTATTTTTTATGTGCTATTATTTCCCATACTATCTTTCCTGTAGCTCAAACAGGAGAGCGTCGGTGCTTGCAACGCCAAGGTCATGGGTTCGATTCCCAGGGAAAAGCAAGAACTGATAAGAATGTAAATGTGTACCTTTGGATAAAAGCGTCTTCCAAATGCATAAATGCAATTAAGTGTTCTATAACCAATATTAGAGCAGTGATGTGTGAACTAAATTTGGTGTGTTACAGTGAAGTTATTGAATATTTTGCATAATATAAAATGTGCAAAAGCAGTGTAGTACCATTGATACTACAATGGTCACCATTGATGTGTAAGCTGAATTGGGTGGCACTAAAGTTTGTAACATTGAAGTTAATGACTATTTTTGTATTTTTGAATATGAGTTGATGCTGTAGTCGTTTTTTGGGTTATATTGCACTTTGCAGATGGTCCCTTGACTTGTCTCTCAGCCGCCTGCCCATAAAGATCCATTTAGCCTATATTATAAAGCTCGTTTTGAGGAGAATTGGGCTGTAGCTCGTTGTCTATGGTTAACTGTGATTGTAAATAGGTGTCGTTTGTGTTTTAACAACGTTTAGCTGATCCGGGAAGTTCGAATAGCCTATTTGAATATTGCCAACTTCACTGAACTCCTTGAGTTAAGCACGGACCGCATTTCTTTATATTTGAGTCCAAGTTTAAACACTATGAAACGCTCCATTAACGTACGGAGATCTGAAGCACTGCCAGCGGGACATTAAACAGGAAGTGTCTGTCCGAGCTCCCAACAGGTTTTGCGTGGGAACGCAAAGTTTCTCGGGGGAACGCAAAAGTTTTGCGAGGGAACGCAAAACATTAGAAAAACAAATTTCTCCCATCCTAAATTTTTTTCCACCACCACGTCCCTTTAGGGGCTCGTAGATACGAGATAATTAACTCGTTAATTCAGGAAAAACAGAGCAAAAACTTTTTTCATGAAAAAATTTAATTCTGAGATAATTAACTCGTTAATTCAGGAAAAACAGAGCAAAACCTTTTTTTCATGAAAAAAATATCTGGTAATTCTGAGATAATTAGCTTGTTAATTCAGAAAAACAGAGTAGATTTTTTTCCTCAAGTGAATGCTCTACGCTTCCGTACAGAACCTCTGACATGCTTAGCAAAAGTCCTACCATTAGATAATACAAACTGAAATGGTGGATCTAATGGTGTGTTCAAGTCATTTTCATCGGAGTAGGATGGCGGTGTACTTTCTCTTAATTTATTACACAAAAATAAAAATACAGCAAGAAATGACGACATAAAAAAAAAAAAAGAAACATCATGCCCGTGAACTTTTACGACGCTCACATCTGTCCTGACAGCCGAGCTCTCGGGTTTTCAAAGCGTATTGTTTTTTGAACAATGTGAAACTGCATCCTGAAAGCTTTAGGATACGTCTAACACTCGTCAGCAGGGCCGGACTGGGACCAAAATTCGGCCCTGGCATTTGTGGTTTTCACCGGCCCAACTAATTGATGACGTTAAAAAACGTCCCCAGAATCTGAACATTTTTACCACTGAGACACACCATACAAGGCAGCAATTTAGGCGCGTTTCCATTACAGATTTGCGCAAAACTTTTGCGATTTTTTCTAAATGTCGATAAAAAACTATTGCGAAATGACGGCGTTTCCATTAACTGATGTTATGCGATACAACGTCCTTTTTTTTCTCTCGCGATAAGTCATTTAAACATCATGGCAACGGGTCTATCAGCCACCACCACACTAGACATTAGGCTTGTTTGAGATGCGCCTTGCCTCGCCTGAAATGTAGTCGAGAGTAGGCGGCTGCAGTGAGAGGAGGAGTGAAAAAAGCGCAGGCAAGCCGGACAGATCGCTCTTCTCGCAGTGGATCAGACACCTGTGAGATCAAAGGCGGATATCGCGGGATTCACACTCGTGCACGGTGTTGCTAATAAACTGGATGTATTTTAAGTTTTGTTGCTTGAATATGAAAATAAATATAATGAACAAGACACCCAAAGTACTTATTTAATTCCATTTTAAATAGGCCTATATGTTTATGAATCATTTTTTTTCTTTACAGATATGTGTTTTTATTTTTATTTTATTTTTTTTAAATTACATCACATAGATCGCACTGTCAGAGAGTTTGGGGATATCCACACATAATCTATACACATAAAACATGATATCAGAGTTTTAAAATCAAACATTTTAAAAGAGAACAATACATCACGGTTGTTTAAACCAATGAGCATTAAGCTGTGCCGTCAGCAAGTCGTTTCCCATCATGCTTTTGATCAGCGCAGTCGGTGGAGAGCAACTGCGCGCGACTGCAGAATCCGACACGTGGGCCTTGCGGTCGCGAGAGTTTTTTGACACACGTCAGCATGACATCAGAGCAAGGCGGACCGCACTCGGACACATTTCTAACCGGCATGCATCTCGCGCTGATCACCGGTGATCGGTTCTGCGCAGATTTTGCTCATCTCAAACAAGCCTATTATTATTATTATTAATGGAATGAGACGTGGTGTGTTATCCAAGCATTAATGGCAGGGAAAGACGCATACTGCTAAGGAGTTTCTGGGTGTTTCTCTCTCATTTCTGCCCCGAGGTCTTGATTGTGGCATTTCTTTGAGGTTTAGAATCCAGTATTCCTGAAGCCTAATTATTGTTTATTTTATGAATTTAATAAAGAACTCTGTCCAAACGGTCAGTGTACATTTGTGTCCATTCGTTTTTCCTTTTTTAACCCGTATTGCAAAACGAAAAATGAACGGTGATTTTTTTATTTAAAATGCAAAGTTAAGCAGCAATTTTTTTTTAAATTTGAACTGTACACAAATGCTGTGCAAAAATAATAATATATCGACTAAATTTCAGATGTTTCTTTGACTTTTTGCCCCTTTATTAAACATTTAAAATATTCACAACTTAATACGAAAAAAATGTAGATTTTAATGGTTTTCTAAGGGCAAATTAGAACCTGGAAATTATATTTTTCCCGCAGTGCTGAATGAAAAGAGCCATATTTATGTCTCTGGAACCACAAGGTGATTTAGGTGAGTTATAGGCTAATGATAAATAAATCTGTCTGAAAAATAACGAGGCATTTTATTTGTTTATTAATAAACTATTGTTTTCTAAATCAGTGTCGGCTAAAAACATATCTCCATCTCCGCTGAGGCGCGCCGCGCGAATGCACCTTTAGAGAGAAATACACCTTTCATAAGGATTACATCATCAGAATGTATTAGCTTTCGATTCGAATTTGTTCGTTTTAAAGTGGACACTTCAAGCTTTAGCCTACATAGGCTATACTTTGTTTCAGTTCTCGCGCTCCAGTTCACGGAGATCATGAAAGCGCGCATGATTGTTTTATTTTATTTTACAAAAGCACAACGTTTTCTTGTTATTGTGAGTTTACACAAATAAAATCATAGTGGCGAATAATGTATTATTATTTTCTGTATGACCAGAAATTATAGAGTAGGCCTATTTTAAGTTGTTTCTACTGTTGATAGGAAAAAGCAAGTGTTCGCGGCCGCGCCTCCGTGCCATGCGCGCTCAGCAAACACTTGGATATGCGTCAATATCTTGTGTTTATTTGTGATAATCTTAGCCCTGTATTATTATTGTCTAACCATTATGAATGACATTTGACGAATTGCTTTGTTCCTTTTTTTGGATAAAAGCGTCTTCTAAATATGTAGCCTAATAACTGTTATAATAATGATGATATTTATTAGCCTATTATTTGCGTATATCACGGACCCCAAACACACCGCGTCTTCAGGTGACTGTAAATGCGCAAAAACTGTTTCCATTGCAGTTTTGCGAAATATTCCTTTTTCGAATTACCTGAAAAACCTCCTCATGCGAGCGTAAAAACTTTTTTGCGATAACGGTGCAGCAACGTGGTCAGCTCGGCCCAAAACAATAGAAAATCACACCGGCCCTTCTGGCATGTGCCAGAATTGCCAGATGGCCAATCCGGGCCTGCTCGTCAGATCTTTTCCAGAACATGAATGTTTAATTTCTGACAGAGTTTCCTCCATAGTTCGGCTTTACCTCAGGGATGCGCGCGTGTTTTCCCGCCGAGGAATTTTTGATGACGAGGACCGTGAGTCACAAAGTGCCGTTCCCATTATATTCCCTCTTTTCTCTCATGTAGCCTATAGCTTTCCGTTTGAAATGCATATTTATGCTTTCACAGGAGCGCTTACTGGGAAATACGAAAGCTGTTTGAAAGGTAAGCTTTTCTCACGGAGTGAAAGACTGCACAAAATCAGACAGAGTCAGCTTTAACCACACAAGAACACAGAGTGTAAACAGTCAACAGCAATATACATTAATGAACATTAAAAAGACTTGTTTTGCTTTATTTTATTTTTTTAAAATAATATATTCAGTGGTATGATGACGATGCAGCTGAACGTTAATAAATTACAAATTTATTCAAATAAAAAAAATAATAATAATTAATAATATTTTTTTAAAGATTACTATAAAACATTTTTACATATGAATAGTAACTTATATTTAAATGTATAAGATAATTATTAAATTACAACAATATATGGTATGATGGCTATGATGATGATGCAGTTCAACGTGAATTAATAACAAATGTATTTAAAAAAATGTCTTAATTTATTGTTATTATAAATAATTTTGGGCTGAATAATTTAAATAATTGGCTGAATTAATGCATAAATTGGTGACCTCATTTACACAAGATTATTACTTTATGGATCGGATGATAAATGGTATTCAGTTAGAAAAACATTTAGATTAAATCGATTTGTGATTAATAAAGCAAGATGAATTTAGGAGCAATTTTTCATGCGTTTCAACATGCAAGCCCAATGAATGTTTGTAGGAGCGTTCAGGCAATTATTGTAAGTTTGACATTTCGTATAATTAGACACGTGTTTAGAAACGAGACCCCTGAAAAGGCCACTTTCATGCGACACAAGTTCAGTTTGACCACGTGACCCGAACGGACTTGCAGAAGTTTCCCAGCACATGTTGGACGTGGTTCTGGCTGGATGCGGTGTGTCTGAAGACGAGCCGTTGACTCACTGGATCTGTCTTCGGCTCCAGTCCACAGATTTGACGTGGGAGAGACAATGACTTTGGCCTGTTACCAGCTTGACTTCCAACAGCTGCTCCCTCTCTGTCCAGAACCAGCCGGAAGTCTTCGCAATGAGCTGGACCTCAGTCTGGTAAGAAACGAATGCATATCGTATTTATACGGCCTGTTTAAACCAAGGACGATAGACTGTCTCATTCTAAATTTAAAATAATAGCAGAGTCCACAACACAACTATAACGATAACAACAGAGAGACATTTTCACGTTCAAAACAGCCAATCAGAATCCATCCTGCATTTAAAGCGACAGACAACAAAACTGGGTAACACTTTATTTTATTTTACAGTTTCCTTGTTGCATAATGTTACATGTACTTACCATAGCAATAACAGTAAATTATGCATAATTTCATGCAACTAACCCTCAAACAAATCCTAAACTCTATAGTAAGTACATGTAGTTGCTTAATATTACTCAGTACTTAAATATATAATTACACTGTAACAATGACACCTTAAAATAAAGTGTAATCCAAAACTGCAGTGCGCACTTATAATAAACAGAACAAAATCATCCTGTTATAGGATGATATCAGTGTGGGCGCTAATATCGTTACCGTTATAGTTCCTTAACTCAAATGGTAAACGCTAGGCGAGTTAGCTAGATGCTAACATAAGGCTTTCTTTTTATGTGCTTTTTTCACCACTTGACATGAATTCTGGGTCTTGAAGTGAAAATGTTTGAATGTTTTATGTGTTAGTTGAAGGATCGCCGGTTAGCCTGGCTTTCATTCTGGGCTTCAAACGCTTCAAGATGTTGCACAAACGCCGAGCAGCTCTTGCTAACCCGAGTTCTCCCGTCGCCCGAAGCCATAACTCAACCAAACAACAGCATGAGGCCGGTTTCTCCGTGGTTTTCCCGCGTCGTGAGCGTGACGTGTGTGTGGGACGGGTTAGAGGATCTTGACGGCTTCATGCTGGGGTTGATAAATGATGCTCCCAGATGCTGCTCTCTGATCAGACTCGCGACCTGCTAAGTGTCTCTGCTAAAAGCCCGAGTCGACCTTCGCCCTGTCCTGGGATCAGCTGAGGATGACATGTTTGGACAAACCTTCAGAGACGAACGCTTTCAAGTCTGAATGATGATAAACAGACCTTTGAGGACACCCGAAACATGCTCAGCATTGCTGCAAGGGACACTTTATTTATTAGCATAAACGCTGTTCTTCCATGCTAGCTTTTCTCTTTCTGGTCAAACGAATCTTAAAAGGTCTCTTGCTGAGCTAGTTAGTAAAAGTTAGCTATTAATGCTTTTTATTGGCATAGATATTTATAGGAAACTTGTTTATTTTTTTCTGGCCTTATACATTTTATAATATTGATAATATAACAATAAGTTATTATTATTAATAATAGTATTTATTTACTTTAAACAATTAATTATGATAATTAAACAACAATAAGAATAACTATCATTATTATTTTGTATTTATTTTAATTTATATTATTATTTTAATTATTAATGTTTTTAAATAGTTTTGTCTCTATAAAAGTTATGGTTAATCATGTTTTTTATATTAAATTATTAGTTATGATTATTAATTAAATTATATAATACAAAATGATTATTTATTATTAATAATAAAAAAATATATTAATTAGTTAACTGGCATTTATTTCTTTAAAAAAATGATGTACAATATAATTATACTGAAAAAAATTAACAATTATAATATATTAAATAAGTATAATATAAACAAATATTTATTTGAATAGTATTTGTTAAAATAAGAATAATTACTGTAATGTAATTTTTACATAATTATTTATTAAAATTATTAAATTTAATACAAGAAAATTATATAATACAAATGATTATTTATTATTAATAATAAAATGTATATTAATTATTTTTTTAAAGAAATGTCAGTTAACTAATTAATATACATTTTTATTATTAATAATAAATAGGGCTGTCAAATGATTAATCGTGATTAATCACATCCAAAATAAAAGTTTTTTTACATAATATATGTGGGTTCATTGTGTATAATTATTTTATATATATAAATACACACACATGCTTGTATATATTTAAGAAATATTTTCATGTATATACTGTATATAGATTTATATATAATTTATATTATATATAAATATTTTATATATAAATTATATTTTTTTCTTAAATATACATGCATCTGTGTGTATTTATATATATATATATATATATACAAAATAATTATACACAGTGCACCCACATATGTTATGTAAAAAAAACTTTTATTTTGGATGTGATTAATCATGATTAATCATTTGACAGCCCTAATAATAAATAATAATTTGTATTATATAATTTTCTTGTATTACATTTAATAATTTTAATAAATAATTATGAAAAAAATTACATTACAGTAATTATTCTCTTATTTTAACAAATACTATTCAAATAAATATTTGTTTATATTATACTTATTTAATATATTATAATTGTTGATTTTTTTCATTATATTTATATTGTACATATTTTTTTAAAGAAATAAATGCCAGTTAACTATGCACAATATAATTATAATGAAAAAAAAAACTAACAATTATAATATATTAAATAAGTATAATACAGGTTCTTCTAAAATTTTTTGCATATTGTGATAAAGTTCATTATTTTCCATAATGTAATGATAAAAATTAAACTTTCATATATTTTAGATTCATTGCACACCAACTGAAATATTTCAGGTCTTTTATTGTTTTAATACTGATGATTTTGGCATACAGCTCATGAAAACCCAAAATTCCTGTCTCCAAAAATTTGCATATTTCATCCGACCAATAAAATAAGTGTTTTTAACAAAAAAAAAGTCAACCTTCAAATAATTATGTTCAGTTATGCACTCAATACTTGGTCGGGAATCCCCATAGAGAAAATAATGAACTTTATCACAATATGCTATTTTTTTGAGAAGGACCTGTATAAAGAAATATTTATTTGAATAGTATTTGTTAAAATAAGAGAATAATTTACTGTAATGTAATTTTTTTCATAATTATTTATTAACATTATTAAATGTAATTAATACAAGAAAATAATTAATTTTATTATATTTTATATACATTTTTAGCCATCTTACATTGAGCTAGTCTGATGGAGGCCGATAAACACACTCGACGGGATCGGACGAGGACAGAAGATCAGTGTGAAAATGAACGGTGACCTTTCTAGCGTCCACTGACTCGAATCATGTCGTGTGTGTGTGTGTGTGTGACATACCTCAATTAATAAAACAATACAGCCAACAGTCTAAAGTTGCAAAAGCCAAAAGTAGGACAAGCAGGAGTGTGTTTTCTGATGCTGACATGTCTGATGGGGGAACACACACACACACACACAAACATATCTGCCGGCTGTGTCTCTGTAATCTTCCCATTACGTGAAGAAAGGCCTCGGGCTTTTCTCCAGCTGGAGACCTTAAAACAATCTCCCGCTGAAACACGATCCACGTCTGCGACGATGATGAATCCGATGCGTTCTCCAGCGACCCGACCGGCCAAGAGACCCGGAGAAATGAATCAGACGAAACACCATACGAGCCGACAGATGTCTGAAAGCAAGCGTCTCGGCTTCGTCACGGACACTTCCAGACACAAATCACCAGTCGACAGTTCTAGCTTTGACAATTAAAGAGATAATTCACGCAAAAATTAACGTCTGACACTCCTTCGAGTTTTTGGAGACTGTTGTCCAATGGATGGGAACTAGAGCTTCTGAAAAGCATCATAAAAGTATAATAAAAGTGTCCACACAGTATATCATATTCATAAGGAAATGTTAGCTATGTGTGAGGAACCGACCAAAATTAAGTCGTTATTTACTGAAAATGTTCAAGAGAGAATTCATGAACGAATCGTTCTTTTGAGTCGACTCTTTTTAAATGATTCATTCACAAAATGAACTGATCGATGGGAACCGGAGCTTCTGAAAAGCATCATAAAAGTATAATAAAAGTGTCCACGCAGTATATCATATTCATAAGGAAATGTTAGCTATGTGTGAGAAACTGACCAAAATTAAGTCGTTATTTACTGAAAATATTCAAGAGAGAATTCATGAACGAATCGTTCTTTTGAGTCGAATCTTTTTTAATGATTCAGTCACAAAATGAACTGATCGATGGGAACTAGAGCTTCTGAAAAGCATCATAAAAGTATTCACACAGTATATCATATTCATAAGTCCAGCGTTAGCTATGTGTGAGGAACCGGACAAAATTAAAGTCGTTATTTACTGAAAATGTTCAAGAGAGAATTCATGAATGAATCATTCTTTTGAGTCGAATCATTTTAAATGATTCATTCACAAAATGAACTGATCGATGGGAACTGGAGCTTCTGAAAAGCATCATAAAAGTATAATTAAAGTATTCACACAGTATATCATATTCATAAGTCCAACGGAACCGGACAAAATTAAAGTCGTTATTTACTGAAAATGTTCAAGAAAGAATTCATGAACGAATCGTTCTTTTGAGTCGAATCTTTTTAAATGATTCATTCACAAATATATTCATATATCAAACGTTAGCTATATGTGAGAAACCGGACAGAATTGAAGTCGTTATTTAGGCCTACTTAAAATATTCAAGGGAGAATTCATGAATGAATCAGAACTTTTTGATGAATCCACTCTAAATAATTAATTTACTAAATGAACTGGTTCAGTTAAGTTTGACTACCAGAGCCAAATTACCAATGCAAATTTCTATCTTTGACAATAAAAGGAATAATTCACCCAAACATGTACTTTAGGTCATTATTTACACACGTTCCATTACAGAGTTTTTGGAGGATTTTTATTTTTTAATTGCCATTGGACAAGAACTGGAGCTCCAGAAAAGCATCACAAAAGCATAATAAAAGTGGACCGGACAGTATATTCATAAGTCAAACGTTAGCTATGTGTGACGAACCGACCAAAATTAAGTAATTATATACTGCAAATTTTCAGGAGAGAATTCATGTTCGTTTGAGTCGAATGTTTTTGATGAATCTGGCCTAAATGATTCATTCACAAAATTAACCCATTCAAAAGTTTGACTTTTTTTTTAACACAATATAATAATCGAGAAACCCTTAATTTTGAGGTATTTTTTTAAATGTATTTGTTTTATTTTCAATGTGTTCATTTTTTTTTTAATCTCATCTGATCTAGGGCACCAAGTGAGCCAAAACTACCAAAAACACAAATACAGTTGCACGACATGACGCCCTACTTTGGACACCAAGTCTGGTTTGGGAAAGTGGAAAATGAAATTTGTTGGTGCGTACAAAGACACAAAAGACGTTTCATAATAACTGGACTAATGCAACCCAGAAACATAAAAGATGAGAATGTCATGTTCTGATCAGCTGGGGCGGTTATTGTGGTGTGTGAATGGCTCTCTGTGTCGTCAGGCTAGTGGATCCGCACACACAAGCGAGTATTGAGTATTGACACACTCTCGAGAGCATATCTATCTATCTATCTATCTATCTATCTATCTATCTATCTATCTATCTATCTATCTGTCTGTCTGTCTGTCTGTCTGTCTGTCTGTCTGTCTGTCTGTCTGTCTGTCTGTCTGTCTGTCTGTCGTTCGTTAAGTGCTGTGTATGTATGCAGCAAAGGCTTCTGGGAAAGTCCAGATACAGACTCTTTAATTGTCATCTTTAGAGATTCCCTAAGTGCTGCTCTTTTGAGGACAAAAAGAATTAGAGTTGAAAGCGCTGGTTTTAGGGAGCGAGTGCTGTGTTTTTGGGCAGCTGGAAGGGCATCGGTGTGAATGGATGATGAATCGTCTCATTAATTCTTCAGAGAAGAAACCGAGACACACACACACACACACACACACACACAGAGGGCCGTGTAGAGCAGTTACAGTTTTTTGGCCTGTAATTACATGACGGGACTCAGCCGAAGCTGTTTTATTTATTTAATTTCATATTTTCTGTGCAATTTGAGCTTTTCGAATAAAAGGTTTTCTGCTCATCACAGTGACAAAAATCTCACACTTATTATAGGCAAACCATCTTATTATGTTTCCGTGAAAATGTTTTTTTTTTTTGATGTTGTGAAATGACCGGTGATAGCGAACATGACAGAAATGTTGTTATAACTTTAGCAGTACCATTGCATTGATTTATAAGTCTCATAATCACATCCAACCCAGTCCGAGACATATTTAATAATGCCGAAACATTTGAGAGACATATATATATACACTCACCGGCCACTTTATTAGGTACACCTGTCCAACTGCTCGTTAACACTTAATTTCTAAGCAGCCAATCACATGGCGGCAACTCAGTGCATTTAGGCATGTAGACATGGTCAAGACAATCTCCTGCAGTTCAAACCGAGCATCAGTATGGGGAAGAAAGTTGATTTGAGTGACTTTGAACGTGGCATGATTGTTGGTGCCAGAATGGCTGGTCTGAGTATTTCAGAAACTGCTAATCTACTGGGATTTTCACGCACAACCATCTCTAGGGTTTACAGAGAATGGTCCGAAAAAGAAAAAACATCCAGTGAGCGGCAGTTCTGTGGGCGGAAATGCCTTGTTGATGCCAGAGGTCAGAGGAGAATGGCCAGACTGGTTCGAGCTGATAGAAGGGCAACAGTGACTGAAATAACCACTCGTTACAACCGAGGTATGCAGCAAAGCATTTGTGAAGCCACAACACGCACAACCTTGAGGCGGATGGGCTACAACAGCAGAAGACTCCACCGGGTACCACTCATCTCCACTACAAATAGGAAAAAGAGGCTACAATTTGCAAGAGCTCACCAAAATTGAACAGTTGAAGACTGGAAAAATGTTGCCTGGTCTGATGAGTCTCGATTTCTGTTGAGACATTCAGATGTTAGAGTCAGAATTTGGCGTAAACAGAATGAGAACATGGAACCATCATGCCTTGTTACCACTGTGCAGACTGGTGGTGGTGGTGTAATGGTGTGGGGGATGTTTTCCTGGCACACTTTAGGCCCCTTAGTGCCAATTGGGCATCGTTTAAATGCCACGGCCTACCTGAGCATTGTTTCTGACCATGTCCATCCCTTTATGGCCACCATGTACCCATCCTCTGATGGCTACTTCCACCATGTCACAAAGCTCTAATCATTTCAAATTGGTTTCTTGAACATGACAATGAGTTCACTGTACTAAAATGGCCTCCACAGTCACCAGATCTCAACCCAATAGAGCATCTTTGGGATGTGGTGGAACGGGAGATTCGCATCATGGATGTGCAGCCGACAAATCTGCGGCAACTGTGTGATGCCATCATGTCAATATGGACCAAACTCCCTGAGGAATGCTTCCAGCACCTTGTTGAATCTATGCCACGAAGAATTGAGGCAGTTCTGAAGGCAAAAGGGGGTCCAACCCGTTACTAGCATGGGGTACCTAATAAAGTGGCCGGTGAGTGTATATATATATATTAACTTATACTTATTATTATTATTATTATTATTATTTAAATAAGTTACATAATTTTAATAATTATACAACCTGACAGCTACATTTATTTATTAATCATTTATTTCATTTATGTCATTATGAATTTATTGCATTTATCATTAGAGTTATTATACCTATTATAAAAAGCATCATATTTATTAGATAGCATTATATTTAACTAAAGGTTCCACAAACACTTCCATCTTCCAGGATTTTCATAACATTTCCGAAACATATACAACATTCATAAATTTCCAAATGTTACATTTAAAACGTTTTAAATGGTTTACATAAACTTTTAATTTAAAATGAAACTTCTAAGTTTTAAAAAAGTTTACATAAATGTTTACTTTAAATTTGTACTTTACTTTAACTTTAAACTTTTAAAATAAAAGTAAATTAAAGTTTAAAGTAAATGTTTATGTAAACTGAAACTTAGAAGTTCACTTTTAAAGTCAAAGTGCAGTAAGTTTAAAGTAAAAGTTACTTTTAAATTAATCTTCTAGGTTTTAGTTTACATAAACATTTACTTCAAACTTTTACTTCACTTTTACTTTAAAAGTTTACTAAGTTTCTAAGTTTTAAAAAGTTTACTCAAACTTTTACTTTAAACTTTTAATTTATTTTTACTTTAAAATTAAACTTCTAAGTTTTAGATTATATACACATTTACTTTAGACTTTTAATTTACTTTTACTTTAAAAGTAAACTTCTAAGTTTTAGTTTACATAAACTTTCACTTTAAACTTTTACTTTAAACTTTTACTTTACTTTAAAAGTAAACTAAGTTTATGTTTTATTTTACATAAACTTTTACTTAACTTACTTTACATAAACTTACATTTTACTTTAAAAACTAAACTTCTAAGTTTCTAAGTTTTAAAAATGTGCATAAACTAACTTTTTTCTTTAAAAGCTACACTTTTAAGTTTCTAAGTTTACTTAAACTTTTACTTTTTTCTTTAAAAGTAAACTGTTTCTAAGATTTCTAAGGTATGAGTCATCTTTAAAAAATAATTACATACTTTTTTAAAATAAATGCATACATACTGTAATTATTTAATCATTGTTATTATCAGTAATCATTATTATTTGTATTATTCTAAATTGTAAATATGATCATTAATAACTTTTTGTATTAGTAAATGTGTACATGTTTTATTTTAGGTTATTTTTATTAACGTTGTATTGCAAAGTAACCAAAATTCAACATTTGGGAAGCACAAAAATGTTCTTTGCCTCATTTTCACCTAATTATGTTACACCCAAAACATAAAGCAATGCGATCAGGTGAGCTGTTGATGTTTGCAGAGGCTCATGGGAAATTAGGCCAGTTGAACGTCATTGCGTCACAATAGTGAGGGTGAAAGGTCATCGCTCCTGTCAGCTTAGATTGAGGTATGGATTGAAATTGATTTCCCTTTATTATAGTGTGCGTAATGAAAGTGCACATGATTGATTTGCCCTTTGAATTTCCATCCGTTTTCTTAATATTAATGGCGATAATTCGCTCAAACGAACGCTAGACTGTGTTTTTGTGGTGTCCCACTTTGTGGAGAACAAAAACAATCAGCTGAAACATAATAAAATAGCCTAATTATATAAACAATTGCATCTCTATTGAATGACATCTGATTAGCAGAGTAGCTTTCATCTGACATTTTCCCATCAGAAACATGTTAGCTTTGTATTTTAACAGTTTGTCATTGATTAGGATTATGCAATGTCTGGCAGGTTTTGTACTAATGCAACATTTTACAGTTTTCTTCTGTATTTTCCTTCTTTTCTCCAGGTTTATCGTCAGATGTCATTCCCGCTACACAAACAGTGATTTGCATACAGAAATATCATCATCTGGATCCTGCTGTTTCAACTGGGAAACCCTGCGGCGTCGCCAAAGGTCACATGACCATCAATCTCGCTCAGGTGTCGATTTCCCACTGAATTAATGAGAGCGTAAGACGTTTTTAGCTTTTCCTTTCATTTGATCACCTATTTATCTTCAGCGTGTCACTCAGATATTTAGTCAGTGAGACATCTGGACAAGATGGGATGGAAATATTAGATGTCAAAGCATGAGAAATATTCAGCGTGATCATTACATCTCATGCTGGCACGGCAACGTCTTCATTTTTAGTATCAAAATAGAATAAAACTCATTTCCATGGATATAAATAAATGTGATGTGATGCCGGTAAACTCTCTGTTTCTTTATGAAAGAGCAGTTTCTTTAAATTAATAAAAAGAAAATAAATATAATAAAATATAACTGTAATAAATAAATACCATATACAGTAGCATTGATTGATTTTAAATCATTGTTTAAAAGTGTCTCCAGAAATCACTGCTCAACAATTTTAATAAAAAAAAATATTATAAGTAAATATACAATTTTATTCTGTTTATATTTGTATTATTATTATTGATTGTATTTATTATTAAAATAATTGTATTTTATTATTAATTTAATAGTCACATTTACATTAATAATAATTTAAATAAATAGACAATGTATAATTAATATAATTATTTTTTAAACTTATTATTATTATTTTTATATTTATTTGTATAACCGTTTTTTAAATTTATTTCTTATTTAATTAACTCAATAATATATATATATATATATATATATATTAATATTTGAATAAATAACATGATAATTATATTAATTATACGTCCTGACAACCACATTGACGCTACATTATTTATTTATCAATTCATTATTAATTAATTTATTGCATTCATTCAATTATTATTAATGTAATGATTTATTTTGTTGTATTTGTATTTATTTATTTTTATTATTAAAATATGTTTTTAATTACTTAAAAACTATATTGAGTTAGATAGCATCATTGTAGTTCCTAGTTTGTATTCTTCCTAAAAAATAATTTGGCGAATCCAACGTTCATGCGTCTCAAGCTAACAATCAGACTAAAAATGTTTCCTCTCATGAACAAGTATTTAATATGTGTGTTAAATCTCATTTTGACGCCATTACGTTCGTAACACACTTTTTTTTGTTCGTACTAGTCTCAGTGGCTCGTCTACACTAAAGGGGTGGTTGATTATGATTTCACTTTTCTAACTTTAGTCAGTGTGTAATGTTGCTGTTTGAGCAGAAACAACATCTGCAAAGTTACAACGCTCAAAGTTCAAAGCAAAGGGAGATATTTGCTTTTAAAGAAATCGCTTTAAGGACTACAACAAACGGCTGGTAGAGACTACACGAGCTTCCTCCCGGGTTAGTGACATCACAAACCCTAGAATTTACATAAACCCCGCCCCCGGGACACGATTTAAAGATTATCAAGACAGAATATGCTAATCAATGACACATCAGCAACATAAATTCATCAACTAACCATTCAGAAATGTTGTCTACATGTTGTCACTTCTACTCGAGTCTCTCGATCTTTGTCTGACTCCGGTTTAAACACAAAAAGCTAAAAGTTTTTGAAATGTTCAGTGTGTGTCTGTGTGAGGTAATCAGAGCTGCTAACAGACACACACACACACACACACACACACAAACAAACACACACGCACGCACACAAGCTCTTGAAGCTCCGCCCCCTGCGCCGGGAGCAGCAGCTCATTTGCATTTAAAGGGACACACACAAAACGGTGCGTTTTTGCTCACACTCAAAAAGTGTCAATTTTAACATGCTATAAAACAATATCTGTGGGGTATTTGAGCTAAAACTTCACACACACACTCTGAGGACATCAGAGATTTATTTTACTTCTTGTGAAAAGGGCATTATACCACCCCTTTAAGTTTATTAGCAGTTGTCCCTTAGTTGTCAACTTGTTTTCTCACTCTCATTTTCTCGATCTTCTTCGTGGACGCCGAGCGATTCTGCTGACGCACGACTCTGACCTTTCCGAGCCGGTCGTTAATTTCCCCTCAGATTGTCTGGTATCTCTGACGAGTTAAAGTCTAAACGCCTCTCGTTGCTTGCAGAAGTTCTGTGAGAGTTTGTCAGCTTGTTTGGCCAGTGATTCATTTCATTTCGAGCGCCGGCTCGCGTTATTAAAGGCCTTTCAGTTGTTTCAAAGGTTCCCCTTTTCCTCACAAGACAGTCTCATTTCTGCCTTTTGTCCTGGACGGTATTTACAGCCATAATTGAACAGCGTCGGGTCCGCGAGTTCAATTGCAGTCAAAGGGGCTGGAGCCGGCGGATATGAAAAATGGGGCTCTTTTAAATGCTAATCAGCGTGGTTAGCGCCTAGCTCCTGCTTGCCTGGCAAAAATAATTGTGCAAATATACATGAAAAACTGCAGTCCTTATTTAAAGATGCGCCCCGTTGGCTCTGGGAGGGCAGTCATGCACACAATATCCCTTATTTTACCCTTCCACACTTAGCGGAAGACTTTGAGTGATAATTCCTGTCAAATATTTATCATTCTGAAGAGTTTTCGCTGTCGTTTTAGTGGGAAATGTCCAAAGAATAACGAAATGTGAGGATTATTGTAATTACGGATCAAAAGAGACTCAGCGGCCGATGAAATTAAATATATTACCATATTTTTGGGGGCTTTTGTGAGAGTTTGCTGTATAAATAATGTCTGAGGATGAAACCCAACAGAATGAATGCTGGGAAAATTATATATGAGCTCTTTATACGGTCTAGAGAGCGTTTAACCTCGTATTTCTCTTGTTCTCTCAGGCGTTTCGCATTACGTTTCTTAGGAGACATAAAACAGACCCAAATAAGTCTTGATCTTGGAAGAATCTGATGAGTTTAAGACATTTTAGATACAGTTTTACTCGTGTGAAAGTCTCCATTTGCTCTCCGTTCAGTCTCATTACAGTCTAGGAGGAACAACTGCCATATTAAATACATGGCATTTTTATTTTACGTTTATCTATTAAAAGATTATTTATTTTATTATTAATTTAATTGTTTTATTTATTATTAATTATTTAGATCTAGAATAGTCATATTATACAACCTTGTTTAATTTAATTTAATTGTTATTATTATTTAATAAATGTATTTATTAAATTATTATACATATTAAAATTATTCATTATTTAGTCTTTTATTTAATTATTTTCTTATTTATGATTAATAAAATATTATTATTAATAATATTATATATATATTTAAATCATCATTTGTTTTATTAGCAGTTATTTAAATTATACAATATTTATATTATACAACCTATAGTAGTCATATTATACAAACTTGTTTAATTTAATTTAATTGTTATTATTATTTAATAAATGTATTTATTAAATTATTATACATATTAAAATTATTAATTATTTAATCTTTTATTTAATTATTTTCTTATAAATGATTAATAAAATATTAATATTATTAATAATATTATATACAGTATATATATATATATATATATATATATATATATTTAAATCATCATTTGTTTTATTACTAGCAGTTATTTAAATTATACAATATATTATACAACCTGACATTTAAAATGAAGCTGAAATATTATTATTATTTATGCTTTTTACTAAAATAATTAATTTTATTTTAATGCAATTTATTATATAATAATATATATTATTTCTTATTATAATTTATTCTTCATTATTAATAAGTAGGACCTACTTAAATTTTAAAATCATATTATACAACATGACAGCTACATAAAGGTTAAAATATTATTATTGTTCAATTAAGTGTACTTAATTATACTATTAAATATCTATCAATAAATCATACAGTTATAATAATGACACAACCTGACACTTTTACAGTACGGTAGTTCTCACCTTGTAGTGCAACTAATGACTTTTTTTAACACTATCTTGATGGTAGTTTGACTCTGGTCAGTGTTTTTAGTTGCTCTCTTCCCTGTGTTCTCTCACAACAGAAGTCAAGTGTGTTGAAGAGTGAGAATCGATTGTTCTCCGGCTTCACAAACAAGCATGTCGCTGTTCCACGAAAGAGCGTGCAGAGGGGAAGAAACAAAACCAGGAGGAGGAATGAAATGAAATGCGGCAGATTTAAATCGCTGATAATCAGACTGGAGAACACCTGCGTCTCGCTGATAAGAAGAGAACAACAGAAACCTGATGAAACGATACGGTAAACAGAGCGAAGAAACAAATCAACTGCAGAGGAGAATGTGAGCTAACTAAATATCTGCATATCGAATAGACAGATTATTCCAAATGACCAAGAAGATATCATAGTAGACTTGTGATTTCATAAATGATACAAGTTTATGCTTAATATTTTGGGTGTTTCTGACCGCAGTGTCAAGTGCGTTTACTAAGCAAATCGACATCAGGATGTTTCATACAGTCAAGAAACAAACTGAGGCGTTTTAAAATGACCATCCATCTTAGTTTTAATGTCATTTACACAAGCTAACAACACAGATAAGGACTGTGCCAGGTTTATTGGTTAGTATAATTGGGTATCATCTGCATAAATATTGATAGGAAATTGTTGAAATTTAAAGATGGAGCGGAGAGGGAGCAAATATAAAGCAAATAAGATCGGGCCCAAAACAGAGCCCTGCTGCACCTCACATGCAACGAAAGCTGGAAATGATGAAAGTTCACCAGTTTCTACAGAGATAAGACTCAAGCCAACCTCGGTTTTTAACCTATTTAAAAGAATGCATATAAATTCATGATTTGTATTCATTTTTAAATAAAATAATTATATTTTAGTATATTTGTGTGTATGCTATATTTTCATATAAATAATATATATGCTCATTTATTATTAACTATTTAAATAAATTATATAATAGTTATGATAACTACATTAAAAACTATAAAAGCTACATTAAAGCTGTCATATATACTTTAAATTAAATTATTAATTATTATTAAATAAATTAAAGTACTAATTGTAATTATACTTATTTTCAAAAACCCGTTATTTTATTATTATTTATTTAATTTAGGTCGGTGCTCATTCGCATAGTTATATATAATTATTAAATAAATCAAATTATCACATTTTTTTTTTTAAATGCATATTTTTTGGCGTGAAACTGAAAATTTCCCGTTAAATAATTGTGCGACAATGGATCAATCATATTCGCCAGCGAAGTTATTAGTTAAGATTATTTTCTCTATACGCCAATGTACTGCCTTGAGTACCCAGAAAAGCACTATATAAATGTAAAAATTATTATTATTATTATAGGTCACGTTGAAGTTATTATATTTGTAAGATGAACGCCCCTACAGTGTCGTATTTACCAGTGAGATTTTCTCTAAGCCACAACTTTCCAAATATTTGTGTGTGCACTAGAACTAAAAAAAGAGTCTTGGTATTAGTTAAAAAGCGAGAAATATATACTATATTGGCCAAATATGTAAATTTCCCAACCGAAGTCGCCTCGTAATAACGACTTTGAGCTTGTAAATAGGATCTTCCCATGAGGAGGACTTGCATCAGCTGGAAAGTCATTAAAGTTATTGCGTTTTGATGAAAGATTATGAAAACAAGCATTTCCTCCTTCAGAATAACATCCAATCTTGATTCGGTTGAAGTGTTTGTGCAGGATAACGGCGGAGGGTTTTATTACGGAAGTGAACTGGATGAGTTTTGATGTCTTGTTATCTTTCACATCAGTTTGAGGAAGGGATCCAGCTCTCTATTCTCCGCACCAGTGAATCCACTCGACGTCAAAACTCCCTCCATCTGTCACTCGCTCCAAACCGGCCCGATTCCTCGTCTCGCTGTCGTTTAGCTGTGCCGTCACTGGGGTTTATTATTGGCTTCAGGTTCGCTGACACCCGTCACACGGCGTCTTTGTCCTGAGAGTTTCAGAGTTGGATCTGAATTAGAAATCACAAAACATTGGACTCTGTGTTCGTTTGGAGATACAAAAAAGGCCCAAACTTGCGAAACTGAACCTGTTAGTGTCAAAAAATGAATCCTGAGCTGGAGCCTAGCGGTTAGCTTAGATGCTAGTTTTGCACGTTGTTAGCATTGAGTGTATACACAAGTATTACATAGGGGACTTTAGCGTAATATAAACATGTAAATGGGTTTTCTTCCAAACTAAGTTACATGCAGAAACTAGTTTGTCAGTTTAGCATCAACTTTCTCATTTTTTTATCTTAAGAAAATGTGACATTAGCCATTACTTCTTTTTGTATTTCTTTTTACTTCTCATTAGTTTTCTAAAGCAAAGCTAGGTTTTCTGTTTGTGTTAGCATGAGGGTTGTTGCTTCATTTAGTATATAGGTATAATTTTTCTCTGTACTTCTCTTTATGTCCATGTTAGCTTTAGCATGAGTATTGTTTCTTCATTTAATAGGTATTTTAGCACAAAAAGGCTTTCACAGATTAAAAAAAGACAACGGTTCATTGCTAGCTTCTTTCAAAGCCTCTAAAATGTCAAATCAATCTGGAAAAAGAGTAATAATCTTATCAAATGTAGCTTTTAGCTTTCCAGAGAATTTTTTTGTTTTTATGTATGTTCTTCATTTTTCATTCTTTATCTTTAAATAATTTGACATTACCAATGATTTATCTATTTTTTTTCTATTTATTTCCCCATTAGCTTGCTAAAAAAAGCTAGCTTTTCTATTTTTGTCAGCATGAGTGTTGTTTTTCATTTTAACACGGTCTAATGTGTGCTGTTTTAGCATTAGCATTAGCATTAGCCGAAAGGCCTCCACTGATATAAAAAAAAAGAAAAAAGTTCATTGCTAGCTTCTTTCAAAAGCCTATAAAACATCAAAATCTATCTGGAAGAAGAGTAATAATCATACAGTTGTGATTCTGTCACGTTTCAGCTCGTTCTGAAATGTGCGCGGCGAGTGGGCGAACGCTGGTGTGTTTCCCAGAGATTTCCCGTTTTCCACTCAAAGCTTCCCGTAATGAATGGATCTTGTATGATCAGGGAGATTAGCATGGCAGAATCTTAATTCGCTTGTCGGGGGGAATGTTGGGGCAAGCAAAGTAATTGTATGTACACTAATCATGTACACCAGCGTGTGGGCGAGCGCTCGCGCAGAGTTACACTTCTGCCTCTGTCGCGTTATTAATCACGACATGACTGGTCCCGGTTAGCTAGTGCGCGTACAGGTCTGTTAGGTACACGACTTCTGACACACAAGCCTTTAGTGAGCAAAACAAACCATCAGTCACCGCTAAAGCCACGCTCTACTTGTGGACGGAGGGGTTTAGAGGGAATTATAGCGGTACTAGTGTGTTTGCTAACTTAAGAGCGTCTCTATGCTAATACAGGAATGCAAATGCTTCCAGCTAAGCAAACTCATATGCGTGTGCTATTGATTGTGTAAATTTGTGTGTATTTTATATACCTGCATGAATAACACAGCTGGTTTAAAAGCACATTTTATGGAAACTCTAGCGCCTCCTTCAGTACTGGAGGACTTATTATGACACTTTTTTTTTTTTGTGTGTTTATTAAATATATATTTCATTGTGTTGTTTAGATACATGATGTATAGGCGAGCGTGGCACAACCTAACACTTTTTGACTTTCTTAGTTTCCGTAAATCCACTTGGGGTTCAGAGAATTTATTTTTTCCCACATTCATTTCCCACGTCTAGTACAATTATGAGGTTTTGTTTCATTAATACAGTGTATATTTTTTTCTGGATTTGCCCTGAAAGAATGGAATTGAAATGTGACAACATGCCCCATAGGTGCGGTACATTATAACATGACCATATGACAGATTAGGGTTAGACAAACTAAAACTAAAACAAAAAGATTTTGTAAATTTTGGCGCATTTTTTCCCTCTATATAGTGTTAATACACTAAGTTTTGTCATGATGTTATGTGTGGAAAGTTTTAAACCATGTGTGTCACAACTAGCCCCGCGTTAGGTTGTGTCTCGCTCACACTTGTTTATTTCACTGGGAACCAGAGCACAATCCTCAGGAGTGAACAGTGTTTTTGAGCAGTGCATCTGTGAGAGCCGGTCTGTTCACCGGTGTCTCGTGTTTTAAACCGTGTGTGTTACAACGAGCCCGCGTTAGTTTGTGTCCCGCTCACCCCTTTATACTTAACTGTTCATTCCTGAGGATTTGTGCTCTGGTTTCCAGTGTTTTTGAGCAGTGCACCTGTGTGTGTGTGTGTGTGGCGTGTCTCGTGTGCTCAGGGTGAAGCAGACAGTCATGTGGAGCGCTGGTGTTCAGACGAGCTGATGTGACAGAGACCCGTTCACAGCCCTGATTCAGTGTGTCAGCAAAGAGACTAATAACCTCCTGTGAACATCCCTCACAAACAGCCCTGAGCGCTGAGACACACACACCTGCTGAGAACACACACTGCCAGCGCTTCACACGTCATCACACTGTGCACTGAAAACTAGTGAGGTTCACCAGGTTATAAAGATTAGAATAAATTACATATTAATACACTATCAGTCAAAAGTTTTTGATCTGTACGATTTTTAATATTTTTAAAAGAAGTCTCTTCTGCTCACCAAGGCTGCATTTATTTGATTAAAAATACAAAAAGTAATATTGTGAAATATTATTATAATGTAAAACAGCTGTTTTCTATATGAATGTATAGTAAAGTGTAATTTATTCCTGTGATCAAAGCTGAATTTTCAGCATCATTACTCCAGTCTTCAGTGTCACATGATCCTTCATAAATCACTCTAATATGATGATTTGATGCACAATAAACGTTTATTGTTATTATCAATGTTGAAAACAATTTACATTTTTATTTCAGGATTCTTTGATGAATATAAATTTCAAAAGAAAAGCATTTATCTAAAATAAAACGCTTTTGTAACATTAAACACTACCGTTCAAAAGTTTGGGGTCAGTAAGTTCTTTTATTTCTTCCCCCCAAAAAATAAAATAAAATAAATCAATACTTTTATTCATCATGGATGAATTAAATTGATCAAAAGTTACAGTAAAGACATTTAGAATGTTATAAAAGATTATATTTCAAATTAATGCTGTTCTTTTGAACTTCTATTCATCAAAGAATCCTGAAAAAAATTGTACACAACTGTTTTTAACATTTAAATGATAATAATAATAAATGTTTCTTGATTATCAAATTAGAGTGATTTCTGAAGGATCATGTGACACTGAAGACTGGAGTAATGATGCTGAAAATTCAGCTTTGATCACAGGAATAAATTACATTTCAAAATATATTAAAATAGAAAAGTTATTTTATATTGTTATAATATTTAACGGAACAGGGCGGGACCGGCGGATTAATGCGTGCATGAAACACAGGTTTTATTTTAGACGCATGAAAGGGGGAATTAATTCTCCTGTACGCAGGAGGAAGTTTGAGTCGGACTGCCACTGATTTTGGTGACAGAGAACGGGCCAATAAATTTGGGAGCAAGCTTGTTAGACACTGAATGTTCTTAGTTGAAAACCACACTTTTTGACCAACGACGTATACGGGAGGCTTCGACCTGTGGTGATCGGCCTTAGCCTTGGTGCGCGCCCCCACTTGAAAAGAGTCTCACGGGCTCTGCTCCAGGTGTGGCGACACCTCTGGACGAAGGCGTGAGCGGAGGGGACCGCGACTTCGAATTTCATACTGGGAAAAACTTGTGGCTGGTAACCTACACTACATTCAAACGGAGAGAGGCCCGTGGATGACACTGGTAACGAATTGTGGGCATACTCCACCATCGAGAGTTGTTGACTCCAGGAGGAAGGATTCTTGGAAACCAAACATCGCAATACTCTCTCCAAATTTTGGTTGGCTCTCTCGGTTTGTCCATTGCTTTGGGGATGAAACCCCGAAGATAGACTGACACTCGACCCCAGTAGTTTACAAAACTCTTGCCAAAATTTGGACACAAATTGGCGACCCCTGTCAGAAACCATGTCCATCGGGAGGCCATGTAAGCGAAAGACGTGATCTATAACAGTTACTGCTGTCTCCTTGGTGGAGGGTAATTTAGGCAAGGGAATAAAATGAGCCGCCTTCGAGAATCGGTCCATGAGGGTCAAAACGACCGTCTTGCCCTGGGAGGGTGGGAGGGCGGTAATAAAATCTAGTGCAATGTGGGACCAGGGTCTCGAAGGGACTGACAGTGGTTGGAGTAACCCATCTGGGGGTCGATTGGAAGTCTTACCAGTGGCACAAACCGAGCAAGCCAAGACAAAACTGCAGATGTCAAGAGCCATTAATGGCCACCAGAATCATTGCCTAACCAAACAACAGGTGCGGTTAACTCCTGGATGACACGCTAGCTTGGAACAATGTCCCCACTGAATGACGTCGGACCGATACCCCTCTCGCACAAACAAACAATTCGGTGGGCAATCGGGCGGATGCGTTACCCCTCCTAAGGCCGTCATGACCTTCGATTCGATCTACCATCTGAGAGTGGAGACAAATAGGGTCTCGGGTAAAATACACTCTGGAGTGGACGGGCGTTCGGATTGATCAAAAATTCGAGATAAAGAGTCGGGTTTGATGTTCTTTGAACCTGTGCGGTACGAAAGCGAAAAGTCAAAACGTCTGAAAAAAAGTGCCCACCGAGCTTTTGCCTAGAGTTGAGTCTTTTGACGGTTCTGATATATTCTAGGTTCTTGTGATCGGTCCATACGATAAAAGGTACCCCTGACCCTTCTAACCAGTGACGCCATTCTTCCAGCGCTAACTTGACTGCCAACAACTCTGTTACCAATGTCATAGTTACGCTCGGCAGGTGATAAACAATGAGACAAAAACGCGCAAGGATGCATCTGGTCATCTGTGGAAGAACATTGGGAAAGTACTGCTCCAACACCCACCTCTGACGCATCGACCTCCACCACGAACTGACGTGATGGATCAGGAGCAACGAGGATGGTAGCCAAAACGAAGCCGCTTTTGAGTTTAGCGAATACAGCCTCGGCTGTATCGGACCACCTGAACGTCGTTCTGGGGGAGGTCAAGGCAGTCAGAGGTGCGGCTAGTTGGCTGAAGTTGCGAATGAAACGCAGATAGAAATTGGCAAACCCCAGAAACCTCTGTAGGGCCTTACGGGAATCTGGACTTGGCCAATCTATCACAGCCTTAACCTTCTCAGGATCCATACGCACTCCCTCAGACGAGACAATGTGTCCTAGGAAAGGAACAGACTGTGCATGAAAAGCGAATTTCTCCGCCTTGACAAAAAGCCTATTCTCTAGCAACCTCTGAAGCACTCGTCTGATGTGCTGAACGTGTTCCTGGAGAGAAGATGAAAAAATTAATATGTCATTCAGGTAAACATATGAACTGGTCAACCATATCTCTCAGCACGTCATTGAAGAGTGCCCTGAAAATCTCTGGGGAGTTGGACAGCCCGAACAGCATGACCAAGTATTCAAAGTGCCCCCTGGGGGTATTGAACACGGTCTTCCATTCATTACGCTTCCTTATGCGGAAAATGATAAGCGTTGCGTAAATCAAATTTTGTGAAGATGGATGCTCCCTGTAATCGCTCGAAAACATCAACGGTAAAAGTAAAAAAAGTATTTTTTACCTTGATGTTGTTCAGCCCCCGGTAATCAATACATGGTCGCAGAGAACCGTCCTTCTTCCCCACAAAAAGGAACCCCGCCCCCGCTGGAGATGAGGAAGGACGAATGAACTCAGATGCTAGAGAATCAGAAATATATTTCTCCATTGCCTACCTCTCTGGAACAGAAAGCGAATATAACTTGTCCTTAGGCGGAGACTCACCTGGCATTAGGTCTATGGCACAGTCATAGGGACGATGCGGAGGAAGAGAAGCAGCACGAGACTTACTGAACACTTCCCTCAGGTCTTGGTACTCCTAGGGCACATTAGACAAATTCACTGCCTCCTCCTGGAACACAGAAACAGGCTAGGGGTTGAACCGACTAGTCGATTAGTCGACTAGTCGACCTTAATGAAATACCGCGACGCTTTAAGCTTGACGCCGACTAGTCGCGTTGATCATGTGACACTATGATTGCGCTAATTTTGATACTAACATGTTGCAGACGACAACAGATGAAGAGCCCAGAGGGTCATTGCAGCAAGAAAGCAGCATTGGTACATCAAGTGTAAATACTTTACTAACCTAACACTAGATATTGTTGAAAACGAAAGTAAAAGCATGACGCACGCTCACTGTTTTACCGGAAATGAGAGTTCTGTATCTGTATTAAAATCATTAAAACATTTTTTTTTCCATTTATTTATTTAAACATATTAATGATGTAGCTAATTCACCCGCAATTAATTGGAATATTATTTTGTATTAGCTACTTGGATCTGCGCATCACTAAGGCGCAGATGTGAATTTATAGCTTTTTTCCTTTTCTTTTCATCCTAAATGATGATGTAACTGCGGGCTGTTTACATCAGGCCACTTCATGTTTCTGTGATCTGATAGCTATCCGATCGTGAAAAGACCAGGTGTAAATGCCCTCCGAAACGCACTCGAGACGGATTTAAATCCGATCGCTCAAACCGCTTCAGGAGGAGGTCTGGGCCGCTTAACAGACGAAACTGGACAAGTGTAAATGCATCTGGTTGTTGAATTGGACAAAAACATTTCAGCTTCTCCCAACAATGCTAAAAATAAACGTGTGAGAGCGTATTATAGCGATGAAGCTATGGCAACACGCATCGCCGCATATGAGCAGCTCGAGCATCTATTCATCAAGCCAACGTGCAAACTATCGCAAATCAAAGTGAAAGTAAGTCACAGACGCTTAACACACAATAATCTTCATTAAAAGTAAAGAAACAAAAATTATCTTACCAGTGCTGTCTCTCTTATTGCGGTCTTTGATTTTGAAATTAGCTGATGATCAATAAAATGCAGCTCATTATTGTTGCTTTCGGTGACGTGAACTCCGTTAAATCTGCATAGCGCGTTGTTTGAAGATCGGATATATATCTGTTTTGCGAAAACATATTTATGTGACCAGACCAGGTGTAGGCTAATGGAATCGTTTTGATAAATCAGATCAGTAAAAACGCATGAAGTGACCAGGTGTAAACGGCCCCATTATGAGCTGTCTGTCAGCATCTGTATAATTTTCTGTTAATTACTTGCAAATTGTGGCATGTTGCAAAGCAGTCCCATCTCTTGTGTTTTTATGAATGACGTCATCGACTAGTCGACGTCGACTCGACTTTGATGTCAAAACAGTCGACTTCAAAAAATCTGAAGTCGTTCAACCCCTAAAACAGGCACAGACGAACACGCAAATTGTGACCCCAGTCGATTCTGGGGTTGTGTTGAGTGAGCCAGGGATGACCGAGTACTATGGGTTCAAGCGGTGAGTCCATGAGGAGGAAGGTTATAGTCTTAGTGTAGTTGCCAGATGTGATGAGTGTGATGGATTCAGTAGTGTGTGAAATGTTGGGGAGTTTCTGGCCATTGAGAGCATTGACAGAGATCTTGTGCGTGAGTGAGGAGACAGGGATCGGAAGTTGGTTATCTAGTCTTGAGTTCATGAAATTACCCTCAGCCCCAGAGTCCAGTAAAGCCTTGGTGTCATGTGTGTGGGTTGCCCACCTCAGTCTTACCGGGAGCAGTGTAGATGATGAGGTCTTCTCGGTGGAGATCCCACCCGATAGTAGCCACCATAGTTACTACCGGGCCTGATCCTTTTACCGGGCTGGAGTGGACGAAGTGGCCCGCTTTACCACAGTAAAGGCAAAGTCCTTGGGATCTCCGCCTTTCTCTCTCCTCCCGGGAAAGCTGAGCTCTTCCCACCTGCATGGGCTCGTGATCGAAGACGGGGCTGACCGTGTCCCCGCTGCTAGCGCATGAGTCCTCCGCGCCACAAAAAAGAAGATCCTGCGGCTCATTTTGCTCAACCGACCCTAAGCGCCAACTCGATCAGTCCATTCAACCTTGGAGGGAGGTCCAGCATGTAAATCTCCCTCTGGACACGGTCAGCCAACCCATTCAGGAATCTGTCCCACTGCGCCTCCTCGTTCCATTGGCACTCTGCGGCCAGGGTGCGGAACTGGATGTAATATTCCGACACCGAACGATCTCCCTGGCGGAGATCGGCGAGTAGTCTGGCCGCCTCCCTACCCGCCACCCCATGATCGAAGACCATCCTCATCTCTTCGGAGAGTGCCTGGAACGAGGTGCAGCATGGATCCTGGTTCTCCCACACCGCCGTTCCCCAAAGAGCCGCCTTGCCCGACAGTAGCGTAAGAACATGAATGTCTGCAGCTGTAACGAAAAATGCATCGAGCATCGGGTAAGGAATGTTCTGCAATATTCGGGCTCACCTGAATATCCTTCAGGTGTGGATAAGCATGGCTTGCGCTGATAGTCCGACTCTGGTGGAATGGGCTGAACGGACGGTGTGGGTGGCGCAGCTGGACCCTTCAGATGTTGTAGTTGTTGGGTGAGCTCGGACACCTGCGCCACAAGAGCTTGGACTGCCCGACCTGTGTTGGAGATGCTCTCCTCTTGTTGGTCCATCCTTGCGATACTGCGAGAAGCAAAATCGTCCCAATTCATAGAGCTTGCTGCATCCATAATGTGGTCAGATCTTTCTGTAACAAAGAAAGGATCAGGATGCAATTGCAAGTAATGCTTTTATTAAAAGCTGGTGATAACAGAGGCCGGTCAGGCGAACACAACACAGATGTTAGGTGGCGCAGGGACCTCGATAGACAACCGGTGATGGTGCTCGGTGATCCAGTGCAGTAGTGCGGGAATCCAGATGAACGACACAACGAAGAACAAGAAGTAATCCACAATCCAGACGCACAGCACGGGAACAGGAAACACACCGGGGAACCACAACGATCTGACAACATGAGACACCAGTCACTGAACATATAAAGGGACAAACAATTGGTACCGGCTGGAGCTGCTGATCAGGAGTGATCAGTGACCACGCCCACAGACACACACACACACAGACACACACACGAGACGAGAGAGAGACAGTGGATTCATGAACCGTGACAGTATGAGTAAAAATCTGCGAATCATAATCCATGAAACACATTTAGTCCGAATTTCTATTAAGTGATCTCTATTAAAACTATTATGTATAGATTAATGGCAGACACTGAACACAATGAGAACAGCATAGGAGTTTATTATTTAATATAGCACAAAATGAGGGAAAAAAGATAAAAAAAATGTACAAACAGGATGAAACAAAATGTGAATATATGTTGATTGATCACAGGCCGTCATCAATTTTGTTGTTAAAGGGGCTATGTGTAGGTTTTTACGTAAAAAAAATCTTTAAGATAGTCTTCAGTTGTACATTTATGAGCCAACCATAATGTAATAGAAAGAATGACACCTTGACTGTCCACCACGGTTGCCTCTATCAGCCTGTAGGCTCAATTGTGTGTGGAGGATTCGGGTCCGAATTGGCGTGAAAATTCACAAAATGTGACGTCATGCGCGTTCTCGTCTACTTGGGCTTACATCCGTACGGCAGCCATTAGTAAGCAGCGGCAATCGCTAGCAGTAGTGTTTCAAATGGACTCTGCGGACGGAAAGAAGCGACCAGCCTCCAGCACAATCCAGACACCCACGGAAACTCCTCGTAAGTAAAAAAAAAAAAAAGCCTTATCTAGTGCGGCCAACGAGTGTGTGCACCGAGAATGAGCATGATACTGGCTGCAGTTTCTCTAACGGCCACTGGTGTCAGTAACGGATAGAAATTTCAGAACTTCCGCAATGCTCCTTTAGCCCTCTGGGGACCAGAAACGCGCCGGCGCGTTTTGCTTGTTTTTTTTCACATAGCAGAAAAATAGACTTAAAGTACTACCATCATTTCTGTTCAAATAGAGTTAAGAAATATGAAAAAATAATCTGGTAAATGTCTACTTTTTTATGTGCCCACATACAATCGAAATAAAATATTGTGCTTTTGTAAAATAAAGAAAATAAACAGGGTGTGCCTTCTGCCTCTCAGTCACCGTGAACTTTTTTTCTGGAGCACGTCTCTAATCTTCAACACAACTCAGCTAATACTATTCACCCAGCCATAAGCAATATATCTTTTAAATCATTTGAGTTTGTACTTTTAAATGATCCGATTCAAAACTAAAATTAATATTCTCCGTTTATGTCATCTATATAAAAGGAGAGACGTGTCAGCCCGTCTCATTATCGTTCTCTCAGCTGATTATCTCTGGTAATGTGACACGCCCACGGAGAGCACGCGCTATTCAAACGCAAATATGTGAAGCAACACATTGAGATGCGTTAACGCCCATAAACTCTGAAAACACACATTATTTTTTAGTCAGATTAATCTACTGTCGTCTTGCGCGGCTATATGAGGAACAATCCTGGGACATTTACCACTGGGTTTATTTTCACTGCGAGGATGAACAGATTCAGCTGAGAAGTAAGTGTTTTTTGCAAGTGCTTTGTTCTAATCGCGATATAGAATAACGTTAGTGTCTGTAAACGGAAAAATATCATACTGTTTAAAATGTGAATCATGTTTGTGTGTGTGTGTGTGTGTGTGTGTGTGTGTGTGTGTGAATGAATGAATGAATGAATGAATGAACGCACAGATACGCACTGTTACAGACTAAATAACAGACAACATTTCGTTGACTCGTTTTGGATAAAGTTTTTACTCTAAAATAGACATCAAATAAGCTTTTTTTTACGAGTTTCTGCTCATATGTTAAATATATAGTATGTTTTGTCAATAAACCAATCAACTAAGATGTTATAGTGTTTGTTCAAGCTATATCAAAATAATGAATCCTCAACTTTGAAATATGTATGATCAAACTAAGACATTTATGGAGAAAGACAATTTTATTTTCAAGATGTTTCCAACTCTAACTTTGAACTTTGAACTGAAATAAAACCATGTCTATATGGTGAAGGGTGTGTGATAGAAGTGTCCAGACGTATGCACCCTGTATTTTCCTTATATAAATCCAAACAATCTAAAAGCCATTCTTTTTTAAATCTCCTCATTCTTTGTGCAAGGCTCCTGTAATGATAGGGCCTGATAGCACCTAATAGGGCCATTATGGGGAGGGTCTTTGTCTTTCTCAGGTGTGGAATGCCACACATATTAATGAGAGATCAAGCCTCCTGCATAAAGCTTTCTCAAACAAAACACGTCATTAAAAATGTAAAAGACTTTATTGACTTATCTGAATGAGTAGTCAGGATGATTCTCACATAGTTTTGGAGCAAATATTCTAGGCTATGTGATACAATTTTCAAAAGTCTTGTGAAGAAATAATCAATATGTGTTTTGTGGTCTTATTTCAGCAACTTTCATTTTTATTTTTTTCAATAACCACGCATAAACATTATTCTATTAAAAATACAAACATGTACATACATGTTGCACAGATATCATGGTAGCCAAGTTTGTGCTATAGAGTGAGTGAATTTACACCTTTGCCATTAACATGTTTATAAATAACTGAAAAAAGCACAAATGTCAGTGCATGTCAAAACATCCCAAGGGCCCCAAAAACACTCTGGTCCCCAGAGGGTTAAATCAAGATCAACAAGTACTTTTCAATAAGAAATCCTCAGACTGAGGAAATTTAAACTGATCATTGACTCCAGAACACAGAAAGAAATATATACATATATTTCCACAGGAAACAAGGCACATATATAGTACTTACAAATAATTACATATATTCAATATGTGCATAAACGTCTGATTGAGAAAATGTACTCTGATAAAAATGGTATTGGCTCATATCTTAACTTATTGTTATTTAGTGGCAAATCTCAGCTAATTCAATTTTTTAATAATTGTTTTGTAGTTAATCAATATTAATTATTTTAATCTATTGACAGTCCTAAAAAAAGGCATACGTTTGGCAAAATTCAAAGCAACAAATGAGGAAAACAAAATAAGAAGCTTTTCCATCGTCGGGCTGAACGGTTATAAGAACGGAAAGAAATGCTTACGTTGTATTTCCACTTGAGATGGCACGATTTCAAACCGTTCTCAGGCCAAACTGCGTTAACGACTGACGCATTGTTTATTTGTAAAGAGCTCTGTTATCATCACCAGTGGAAAATGAAATCATATCCGTACTGGCTGGAACGGTCAAGCAAAGAGAACGGTTTGGCCCAATGGTGGAAAATCAGCTAGAGTGATTTATTCTAAAAGAAAAGCTAATATTTCAAGATTAGAGATGGAAGAAAACGTAAAAGTATAAAGACGATTAGTTGAATGCTCGTGGAGAAGAGTCTTTAAAGGTCTTTAGCTGTTTCTTGGTCTTCATAAAAGGTCCCGGTTGTCGTTGGTGAAGGTTCTGGAGAGTGATTTTATTCATCTCTGTGAAGGGACCGTGAGGAGCCGCTCACTAACAGATCACTGACTTCTGAAGGGGACGAACTTTCATTAGAGGGAGTGGAGAGAGGAGAGTCCTGATCCGGTGCATGTTCTTGCGAGGGTTTAGTTTTGCCATTGTTGGTCTTCTTGTAGCCTGTGAAGAGAGATAAATGGAGGTGTAATATGCTTCAATGAAGTTTAAAGAACACTATCAAGGGATTCACATTTGATTCCTCACACACACACACACACACACACACACACTAAACAGCAACAGGTTCACATTCACTGCACTCTTCTTCATTGTATCGCCACACACAGAAACACATGTAAAACATTTGCACTTATGATGGGAATTATATCTCACAACAGGTCATTACTACTTACAAGCTTTCAGTTTCTTCCAGAGTTTCAAATGTACACACAGCACAATCAGTCCAACACTAACTGGGATAATGACTAGAGCCGGATACTTGATATATGATGCAGGTTCTAGAACACACAGAGAAACATAATGAATAATATGTCAGAAAACCCCAAACAACAACAAAACAAACCTAAAAACAGAAAAAAGTGACGCTGTTCTCATTGTCAGTGTTTTGCCGCTAAAATAAGTAAAATGTACAGGTAGAAAAATTAACCATGTTTAAACTCACTGTTCCTCTTGATCTGATCCTCAGTCAGAATCTTCTGGATTGTCTCAGTCAAACTCTTGTGCTCGACCACACAGGTGTACCGGTCCTTCTTCCATTTGTTAGGAAGGACATACAGGGCAACAGTCCTCTGGAAGGTCCCGTCCTCATTTGGAAGTGTGTCTCTAGACTCCAGTTTACTGGAATCGCTCATAGCTTGTCCATTTTTTCTCCACAAGATGCTTGCGTTTTTGAAGAGAAAGCCTGTGACGTGACACTCCACATCTTCTGCAAGGTTCTTCTGCAGCAGAGACACTTTAGGCTCTAGAAGTAAACACAGAACAGGGAACAAAACTGAGAACAGAGAAAGAAACACATGCACTTTATACTTGTCACAGTTTAACAATCTCTAAAGTTGACCTGCATAGATTTATCAAGCTGTCTGATAAAACATGGTTTATCTGGATCTGCTCATGCAAGAAAGAAATGATCGGTCTGTCCTCTGATACTGTACCTGTTTTCTTAAAAGTAGCTTTAGACAAATGTAAGAGCTCCTTCAGCCAGTAAACACACTCATGTCCAAAGTATTGTTGTAAGGTTTCAAGCTGTTCTCTGTCATTATTCCACTTCATCACTGTGGGTATTCCCTGTGGTACAGGTGAGATGTATCTGTTCTCCTTCAGGTCCAGTGAGATGAAATCTTCTCCATCATAACCGTACTGATCAAACCCATGTGAGTCTCCAGTCTCATCATCCCAATCACAGCCATACATCCTCTGATACGCATGAACTCCTGAAAGAGAGAGAGTGGGATATTATGTCCACGCCGAAACGAACACGCCGACATTTAACGGCGTGTATGTCTACGCCGTTAAATGTCCGAGTGATTCCGCATGTATGTCTACGCCGTTAAATGTCCGAGTGATTCCGCATGTATGTGTACGCCGTTAAATGTCCGAGTGATTCCGCGTGTATGTCTACGCCGTTAAATGTCCGAGTGATTCCGCGTGTATGTGTACGCCGTTAAATGTCCGAGTGATTCCGCGTGTATGTCTACGCCGTTAAATGTCCGAGTGATTCCGCGTGTATGTGTACGCCGTTAAATGTCCGAGTGATTCCGCGTGTATGTGTACGCCGTTAAATGTCCGAGTGATTCCGCGTGTATGTCTACGCCGTTAAATGTCCGAGTGATTCCGCGTGTATGTCTACGCCGTTAAATGTCCGAGTGATTCCGCGTGTATGTGTACGCCGTTAAATGTCCGAGTGATTCCGCGTGTATGTGTACGCCGTTAAATGTCCGAGTGATTCCGCGTGTATGTGTACGCCGTTAAATGTCCGAGTGATTCCGCGTGTATGTGTACGCCGTTAAATGTCCGAGTGATTCCGCGTGTATGTGTACGCCGTTAAATGTCCGAGTGATTCCGCGTGTATGTGTACGCCGTTAAATGTCCGAGTGATTCCGCGTGTATGTGTACGCCGTTAAATGTCCGAGTGATTCCGCGTGTATGTCTACGCCGTTAAATGTCCGAGTGATTCCGCGTGTATGTGTACGCCGTTAAATGTCCGAGTGATTCCGCGTGTATGTGTACGCCGTTAAATGTCCGAGTGATTCCGCGTGTATGTCTACGCCGTTAAATGTCCGAGTGATTCCGCGTGTATGTACACGACGTTAAATGTCCGAGCGAAACAAAGCAAAATGTAGATCTACATCTGTGGAGCGATATTTCTTTTCCTAGGATGGTAGGGGAAGACTCATAAATGGTATTAACCCCAGTGACGGGTAGGTTTAGGGACGGGGTTGGGTTAGGTCATATATTTATATATACAGTATTAATGTAACGTTAAGTCAACGGCGTTGATAAACACGCTGAAAAGCGATTATTCGTGTTGATAGCACGCCAAAAATGCAAATACGAATTGGCGTCTCATACATACGCCATTTCATGAGATCAGTCTGGTTGGACCACTGTGTTTTCTGAGGTCCAAGGTTAACGCAGCCGTCTACCAGGAAGCTTTAGAGCACTTCATGCTTCTGCTGCGGACCAACTTTATGAAGATGCAGATTTAATTTTCCAACAGAACTTGGCACCTGCACACAGTGCCAGCGCTACCAGTACCCGGTTTAAGGACCATGGTATCCCTGTTCTTAATTGACCAGCAAACTCGCCTGACCTAAACCCTATATTTTCATAAGTTGTCAGTTTTAATCAGTGCTTAATTTGTAAAGTGGGAGGTCCCGGAGCGCAGAGGGGGGGTGGATCCGGCGACTCAAAATGGGGGTTGGAGGTAACAAAAAAAAAAAAAAAAAAAGCTATGTAGCTTTTGACAAAAAAAAAAACCTTAACAACACTGTGTGTGTATCAGGGCAATGTTTATTTTAATTTCAGAACATGCACTACATGGGTGCAAAATGTAAAAAAAAAAAAACTTTTCACAAGCAGCAAGGGGGTCGCACACCGGACGAGAAGCGCCGCGTTGCGTCTAGAACAACTCAAGGTATCGCACATCAGACGCGCACTTTCTCAGTTTATGGCCAGCAATATTGTTATGTTTAAGGACATTATGGAATTAAGATAATGTCTGTATTATGTTATGATTGTACTGTACAATCGTTGCTAGTCTGCAGACTCTGAACACTTCACCTCAGAGTGTCCGTTAACTGAATGAATTGAGAATCTCACCTGAAAATCCGATAACATCAGCAATTTTCATTCAAGCAACTGATTTCTGTAAATGAATGTAAAACTAAATGTATATTGCATGCAGCACAGGGTGAAGTCAGACAGTTTTTACATTAACAACGCCGAATGGCGCTGCCGGTGTGTGTACATAGAGAATAATGTGTTCGAATTTTAAAGACCCACTTTACCCTGAAAATTCACCTCAAAAACGCATCGAAACTGCAAACACAAGATTTTTGTGGAACTTCAATGGGGAATAAAGACTAACAAGACAGATAACAACATTGAACCTTACACAAACAGTAATTATTAATTTGCCATAGTGACACAGGAGGTGCCGGTAATTAATATAATTTATATGAATGTAATATCCAAGTTTCATTTTTTGAATGGAATTACTGAAATAAATCAACTTCCACTCCAAAATATTCCCTCAACTGTTGTCAAGGCAACACTCCACGTGTTGTGCAAAACGCCCCACAGAAAAGAGGGCCGGAGTGAGCAAAGCTCATTATCATTTAAAGGCATATGCACTGAAACGGCGTGCTGAAAACAGAGCTGTTTTTGACCAGACCAAATTGTTTTTTTTCTTACAATACTAAGGAGAATTTTTAAAGGGACACTTCACCCATTTGCATTAAGCTTTGTATTGTTAGAAACCCAGTCATATATTATAATGATCGTGGATTTTTCCTTTATTTTTCCCTGAGATGGGAGAAATAAGGATTTAAGTGTTTTACTTCCTGCTTTTTATGACGTAAAAATCGTCATTTTGCGTCATAAAAAGCAGGAAGTCCCATTTCATTGAAAAGTGTAGAGACTACAAAAGCAAGCACATCATTTATTCAGGGTGTGGGACCCACTCACGCGACAGACCTATTACAGATCAGTGGGTGGGAATCACTTACAGATACAGAAAGCAATATCCGCCATCTTGTTTGGAAGCTGAGCTAACAAGCGCTGTGGATATAGGAAGCTACGACAATGACGGAAGAAACTAAACATGATATGGAAGAAGAGGATTTTGAAATTCTGCTGCTCGAATCCGGTGTTCGTGGCTATTTTTACGAGCCGCAATATAGTGAAGAGCAGCTGAGGCTGATGGAGGAACAGGAGGCGGACGAGGAGCCCGGACTGGCTCGAGCTGGGCGGACTGCTGGTGCCTGTGCTCTCGCTGTGCGCTACGGACACAGATAGAGTCCGTCTGCTGCAGAGAATTTCAACGATCGCAATTTCTCCTGGACGAAATCTCTGAATCAGACGAGCACACGGACGTTTGTGTTGTGATCCATCCAAGTTTCGCACCGCATATGTTCTGACTGAACATCCAGGTATCATCATCATGCAATAATTCACCATATAGAAAGAAATACAAACGAGGAGTAATTCACTAATGAGTTTGCCAATGTAACGGGGTTCGTTGTTGTGGGAAGAATGAGGCGGGAACCGGCAAACATTTAAACATTTTAATAGTAAAATAAACAAATACAAAACAAAAATATAAGCGAGCAGCCCCTCACTGTTGGCCACACACAACAGAAACAAAACACAACATAAAATCAGGCCTGTTCCTCTCTCGATCTGCCCTGTCGTCGCTCCTCGTTTTATGCGTCCGCTCCTCGGTGAGAGACCGGTGCGTCTCACAGCTGTCGTTCATTATCACTCGCGCCACCGGCCTCGCGCTGTCCTATCACATCCCTCGCCCTCGTCCTGCTCGCCACAGCCAACTAACTAGACATGTTGTGTGAAATGAATTTCTAACTCATTTGGCAGCTAACGTTAGCCTTGTAGACAGAAAAGTGATTTCTCTGATGTTTGCGCTGTTCTGGATTAGTGGGAGTGGCTTGCGGACTTGTGCAATGTGGTGCATTGTGGGAGTTGTTGTCTTACATACAAATGCGCCCTAAAGTTATTTTCTGTCTTTTCTCGGTCAAGAGGGCATCAAATTCAAAATTTCTTTTACATTTCGACTACATATATGACCCACTTTCAATAAAGATTAATGTTGAAATGGGTGAAGTGCTCCTTTAAAGCTGCAGTCCGTAGCTTTTTCCCTTTTTGTCGCCATCTCTGTTCGAAATCTGTAGCTGCAGTGATTCGCGGAATTATTATCTTTACGTGGGTTGTAAATCGGCATGAAACAGCGTGGATGAACACAGTGCTTTGAGGCGAGTGCTGCTGTCAGTCACCGCGCTGTGTGGACAGACTGATCTCATGAAATGGCGTATGTATGACACACCAATTCGTATTTCCATTTTTGGCGTGCTATCAACACGCATAATCGCTTTTCAGCGTGTTTATCAACGCCTTTGACTTAACGTTATATTACTGTATTATGTATATATAATATATGACCTACCCCAACCCCGTCCCTAAACCTACCCGTCACTGGGGTTAATACCATTTATGAGTCTTCTCCTACCATCCTAGGAAAAGAAATATCGCTCCACAGATGTAGATATAGATTTTGCTTCGTTTCGCTCTGACATTTAACGGCGTACACATACACGCGGAATCACTCGGACATTTAATGGCGTAGACATACACGCAAAAGATTTCGGCGTGGACATAAACGCGGATATCTCAAAATGCGTATAGATAACACGCCACTTGAATTGAAAGTGGCGTGTATGTTTACGCAAAGTCATGATGCCATGTTGGTGTGGATACTGTCATACAGAATCACAGATTCACTTTTTGAAAGCTTGACCAACATAAGAATTTTCACCTGAAAATGTCTTCTGAACAAGTAAATAACATCCATTTTTGTTCTGATAAGGGGGGAAAAGCATTCGACATGATAAGCGATCGTTAGATTTAATCAACGTGATTTACAGCAACCGTGCAAATTATAGCCTACTTTGTTCTCAAATTGTTCATGTTAACAACATCACATCAGCATTGCGTGACTAACGTTATTTAATGTGTTTTATGATTACCTGTGTAGTTCAGAATTCATATTCTCCATAATAGCAAAACGAGAAAGGCACAACAAAGGAAACTCCATAACTGTGTGAATTAAGAAAACGTACTGTTACACGATTGAACTATTGAAATGTCTTACTTGTTCAGCAGAAAAAAGCCGTCTCTTCTTCCGTTTCGAACCCCTTCGGGAGTTCACGCACTTTTCAAAAGCCCCGCCGATGTTTAAATCCTTGTGTTCGCATGAGACGGTTTCTTTCTCTTTCTCTAGCCACCTTAAATCCGAAGTACGAAGTCTTTTGGGTTTTATAACTGCTGAATCTCCAGTTGACACTGATGATTGTTGTTTGGATCTTTCTGGATGCCATAAGTTTAATCATGTAAAGTGCTGCGAGAAAAGCCTATACATCTAAACATCTGGTCACGCGCAGTATAGCCGGCTAGCCGAAACTCCTTCTTTATGTGTACGGGTGTGACGTCATGACGCAAAGACATGCTCGAATTTCCCGCGGAAACCCACCAGTACCACTGGAATTAAAATCATTATTACAAGCTAACCGTTTTGAATCTAGCTATGGCAAGCAGATAGTTTTGAACACTGGCTGAATATGTTTTTTTTTTTAATAATTAATTTGGATTATTTTTAACTTAAAAAAGTTACGGACAGCAGCTTTAATAATAGTATATTACAAAGGTTTCATTTAGACCCTAAATATTCATATTAACTTGTACAAAAATGGCATTATATGACCCCTTTAAGAAAGTATTGTTAGGATTATGTTTGTTCTTGCCTTTGTGTTCTAGTTTACTTCAGTTTGTTCATTGGTTCAGTCATCCTCGTTTCCTCCCTGTTTGTCTCTGCTTGGTTTCTAATTGATCAGGTTCCTTGTTTCATGTTTGTCTGGTTAATCATCTCATTAGTTCTCTTAGTTTGCCATGCCCATCTGCTTATATATCCTGTGTTCTCACCTATTCTCTGTTTATCCTCGTTTGTATTAGGTTTTGGATGTGTTTTTCATTGTTCTTCTCCAAGTTTATTATTAAATATTGTTCCAGGCTACTCTTCTTATTCTTCATCTTCATTTCATCACACCAAACCGTAACAAGTATATTTGAAATATTTGTTTAATGGCATATTTGTACTAAGCACTGAATGAGGGCCAGTATCACTGATGCCAGTACTGATGTCTCTATTACATGGATTTCTTTCTCAATTTTAGCCATAAAACCACCGGAGTCACATGCATTAGCTTAAAATTATGATGAACCTTTTTGGGGTTTGAAAGTGGTAGTTGCGCAGAAATATCTCAGATTTCATCAAAAACATCTTCATTTGTGTTCTGAAGATGAGCGAAAGTCTTACGGGTTTGAAACGACACGAGGTTGAGTAAATGTTGATCATTTTTATTTTTGGGCGGGTGAGCGAACCCTTTAAAACATTGTAAGCCATGAACCAAGCCAATCTGCAATGAGGTGAATTACAACACTGCAAGCCTTGATTTGAAGCAAAAAAATCTTTGAAAATCGGACAAAAAACGCACAGGCACAAGACTGTGAACTTAACGGCTTTAGTGTAATGGCAATACATGTATATAAACAATATATTTTAAGTTTGTTGCATATATCCATATTTAAATATTTCATGGGAGTGGGCAGAGGTAAAGAAATATTTTGAGACCGATTGAATTTAATGTACAGCATCATGAGTAATGTAGTTTTCACCACAAAATCTGCTGTTAAACATGATTATTTAAAAAAAACTAAGTTAAGGCGGTCTGGGCGCTTCAGCAGACGCAAATAAAAACAACCTCTTAGCTCACAGTAAGGTTGTCTTTAAAGGTAAAAGTTATCATTAATAAACTTCTGGAACCAGACTTTTGCGCTGTATAAACATTGTTAATGACGACGGTCATTATTGGGGAATAACTGACCTCGGAATGACTGACCAATCAGAATAAAGCATTTTTCGGAGAACTGTATAATAATGTATTTTCTCTCACCGTGTGACTGAGTGAATGTCTCCATTAGAACATGAATGTTGTTTTTGTAGATCTGCTGTAATTTTTCTCTGATCTCAAGGTATTCCTTCCACAGTTCTTTAGATGCAAACTCCTTCATCCAGTCCTGTCTGGGAATCAGCTTCTTTATGTTACTGTCATAATAATCGATCTGATGATCATCCAGTGTCGTTACAGCAGAAAACTCTGGAGCTCCTGCAGCCGTCTGTCCAGTGTAAGCGGCCATGAAGGTGTGTAACTCTGAAAAATATATAACACACATTCAAAAACACAACAACACAAATCTCTCAAACTGGTAAATACAAATACAGTGTCATGAATCAAATTACTATTTGATACCAAGACAAGTCATTCAGTTTTTTCTGTTTCTGTTTTAAAGCTAGGGGCAATTTTTTGGTTATACTGTTCTCTTCACATCCTGATAAGAATCAATAATTAGAACTAGTCTAAATATATATATTTTTTTTTTCACAAATATCTTATGTGGAAGTCTCAGGACCCAAACTTTTTTGTCTAATTGTCTATTCACCTGCCTGTCAACATGTATTTCCATACATCCGCGCACCGGCTTGCGGAGACATCACACGTACTTCGTTAGACAGACGTCAGTCACCGAGAGCCGCAAACGAACAGCAGATGCCTTTTACAGTTCCTCCTGAACCAAAACAAGCTGATGCTGCGTTTACACCATAACTACTGTCATTTGGAAGATATGGAAACCCGTGAGGTTCTACACGGAGCTGTTCATGTCCTCAGACTTTATTTAGGATATGTGCTTCAATGGCAACACTACAGCTCTGTAAGTTGTTAACGTTCATTATTGTAAAGTTATGTGCTTCTTTGGACATGAGGTAGTTTAACGCCATCTCTCATGACGGTTTCCAGACTCTGCTGTGTGTGTTTATGTGTTTTGAAGGATGTGTGGCTTTTGAGGCGTGCTGAAGGGAGGGTGAGATCTAATGCTTTCAAAGCTAGCTCGCTATTGCTAGCCTCTTCAAAATTGCCTACCCTACCTTTAAAGTCACCATGAAATCAAATTGGCCAATTCTTAATTTTTCCCCCCAACATTATTGTTGTTTAAAGTCATGCGGCTTGTCATCTCTAATTGTCCTACATTTGTTCTTGTTCCAAAAGCCGTTTTACTTGGATATACGACACAATAGGGAAGAAAAGACTAGCGAAACTTCAGTTTCATGCCAACTTTCATTTTAAATCAAAACTTTTACACAGATAACTATATATTTCACAGAACCATGGCACACAGACAGACACAACTGCACAGGAAGCATGTTCTTTCATTTACAATGTGCATAACTTTAGTCATTTTTAAGTTATAAGACTATTCTCAGTCTTGTTATAGTTTCGCCTTTAAAATTTACCTGCCTGCAGGAGACAAAATACACAACACATCATTGGAAAATACTGCACTTATTTCAGTGCAGCTTCAACCAAACAAATTCCTACTTATCAGTCCACGACGGAACGGCAAGCACTAAATCTGTTAACTAGTTCTAGCTATTATAAAAGATGTTTGAGAAAATATTGCATATCAGATTAAAAACATCTCATGATTTTCTGTCAGTTCAACACACGGAAGTAGCTGAAGGCCTTGTATGACAGAGAATTCATCGTTTAAACGACTTCACGAAATGAATCTCACCTGAGTAAACCAAAGGTGTAAAGATGAAGAAAATGATGAACCTCTTCATTATGTATGAAAATCAATGTATTTGACCCGCACTTCATTAAGTGTAGTCATCGAAGAGCGCTGTAACAACTCTTTAGCCTTCATTACATCTCTGAATCGAAAGGAAAAAACGGTTACTGACGTCACTGCAGCGGTAAACAGCTTCAATGCGGAAGTTTAGGGCGGAAACTTTTACTCACAGATTGTCGTCGCTTCGCTCAGTAACTTCCTTTCGTTTCAGATGTAGCAAAGGCTAACGAGTTTTTACAGCTACACTTAAAAGTGCGGGTCAGATACATTAATTTTCATCCATAATGAAGAAGTTCATCATTTTCGTCATCTTCATACCTTTGGTTTACTCAGGTGAGAATATCGTAAAGTCATTTAAATGAGTTCTGTCATGCAATGCCTTCAGCTGCTTCCGTGTGTTGAACTGCAAAACATACAATAATGAGTATTAAAAGTATTAATCATGAAAATTAAAACTAAGCCAAGAGTTTCAGTGGGATTATGGTGCGTTCAAGTCATCTCGTATAGATCGTATTTATGAGTTGAACACACATGAACGCCACCACAATGTCGTATACGAGTGGGGAGCTCGGGATTTTCATTAAGTCCCGATCTTTACGAGATGTGGGCTTGTCAGTGAGAAACATGGTGGAATATGACAATACTTAAATGTATTTAGCTGTGATATTGTCAGGCTTTTCTATTTACAGCTAATTGCCTGCTCAGAATATGATAGCATTATAAAATAACAATATAATACGAAAAAACGATAAAGTTTGCAGTGGCTCAATAAATAACTAAAAATATAAAAAAGCAAAGCACACCTTATGCAAATCTTTGTTTCTTCATTTTCTTGAACTAGAGTTTACGAACCTTGCTGTATTTTTGTGTAATTAATTAAAGGGTTAGTTCACCCAAAAATTAAAATGATGTCATTAATGACTCTCCCTCATGTCGCTCCAAACCCGTAAGACCTCCGTTCATCTTCGGGATATTTTAGATTTAGTCCGAGAGCTTTCTGTCCCTCCATTGAAAATGTATGTACGGTATACTGTCCTTGTCCAGAAAGGAGATAAAGACATCATCAAAGTAGTCCATGTGACATCAGTGGGTTAGTTAGAGTGTGTTGAAGCATCGAAAATACATTTTGGTCCAAAAATAACAAAAACTAGGACTTTATTCAGCATTGTATTGTCTTCCGGTTCTGTTGTGGATCCACGTTCAGTGCCGCCGCTGACGCAAGACACTGCTGACGTCACGTGTGTCTGGTGTGTGTGTGTGTGTATTCTGGTTCTGTTGTGGATCCGCGTTCAGTGGCGCTGCTGACGTAAGACGCTGCTGACGTGTGTCTGGTGTGTGTGTGTGTATTCTGGTTCTGTTGTGGATCCGCGTTCAGTGGCGCTGCTGACGTAAGACGCTGCTGACGTGTGTCTGGTGTGTGTGTGTGTGTGTGTGTGTATTCTGGTTCTGTTGTGGATCCGCGTTCAGTGGCGCTGCTGACGTAAGACGTTGCTGACGTGTGTCTGGTGTGTGTGTGTGTGTGTGTGTGTGTATTCTGGTTCTGTTGTGGATCCACGTTCAGTGGCGCTGCTGACGTAAGACGTTGCTGACGTGTGTCTGGTGCGCCCGAGCTTCGTTTACAGTCTGAGGGAGACGCACGCTGGAAACAAAAAAATCTTCGCAAACATGTCTAAGGATTTCCACACAGAGGAAGACTTGCATTTTTTTGCCCAGCCATATTTATTTGAACCCGAATACACGGACGCACCAGACACACGTCAGCAGTGTCTTACGTCAGCAGCGTCACTGAACGCGGATCCACAACAGAACCAGAATACACACACACACACACACACACACACACCAGACACACGTCAGCGGCAGCACTGAACGCGGATCCACAACAGAACCGGAACACAATACAATGCTGAATAAAGGCCTAGTTTTTGTTATTTTTGGACCAAAATGTATTTTCAATGCTTCAAAACATTCTAACTAACCCACTGATGTCACATGGACTACTTTGATGATGTCTTTATTTCCTTTCTGGACGAGGACAGTAAACCGTACATACATTTTCAATGGAGGGACAGAAAGCTCTCGGACTAAATATAAAATATCTTAAACTGTGTTCCAGGGATGGAAATTAACTTTTTTGTCCACCGGCCACTGTGGCTGGTGGATTTCAAAATCTACCAGCCACTCAATGTTTTTAACCGACAATGTGTAACTGCATGTGAAAATTAATACTACAAGAATACTTAAGCAGTTTATTTAATCTCAAGTCTCAATGAAATACTGACATTTTCTCTTTCTCTCACCCTCGGCCTCATCCACCTAATCTGTCATTTATTTTTGTTTTGATGATAATTTGAGCCAGCCTCCAAAAGTAATTAACCTGTCCTGTGATTTTTTTTTCTCTCACACAACACTCTCCAGACACGGATTTATGAGCTATAGTATATTGGTTGCCTTTACATTAGAATAATATTTAATATAATCTAGATATGAAATGGAATAAATAGCATTCAATACAAAATGAATATGTCTCATATATTGAAATCAAGTTTTATGTGATAAAATATTTGCTTTGTTGTGCATTAGAACCACATCAGGCATTTAGTACAAAATAATTTATTGAAGCATCCAGATACTTCACCACGTGACAGCAGCTAGGCTCCTGATTGGTTAACGCGGCGCGAATTGACCCCAAAGTTCAGATTTTTCAACTCGGGCTGCAGACGCGAATTCGCGTCAAAAGCGTGAATGCACAAAAGCACTCAATAAAATCATGCGCGCGGAACGCGTCAGACGCTCGAACTTGCCGCGCGAATGAGGCGTATTCGCATCTACCACGGCGCGCTCTACACCTCATTCGCGCCGTCTTTGCATTGACTTAACAATGAAATCACTCGCGCCAGACGCTCTATTCTCGTCTGGTGTGAACGCACCATGATGTTTTCTCTGCAGACCTCTACGCCTGCGATGTAACGCCACATTTTTGTTTGAAGGTGTGCCTCCTCTAAAAGTGTCCGCCGTCCGGGTAAAACAGTATGCTATTTTTATTTACCCGCCACGGCAGGCGCGCTGGAAGCTGTTTCATGCGAGGGGGGCTGAGGGCTGGGTTGGAAAATATGTGACGTGTGTTATGGCTGACGACAAGACATGACATTTCTCTGTATATGTTGTAGCCAATAAAGAAAACATATTTAGTTTCATATTTATGTTTAAATATTATAGGCTAATGTTATTTTTTATTTAATCAATGTTGATTATGAAAGTGAGCGTGCAGCGTGAGAAAGACATGATACATGAGATCATGAGATACCCAAAATGTCTTTGTTGTTGTTGTTGTAGAAAGACTCTTTTAAAAATATTTTCGTTTAGTATAAATTGTATCTTAATTTTGATATGTTTTATCAAACAATTGCCTGTATTTAATAGCTAAATAAGAAGCAAATATAGCAGACAATGTAAGGCGCCGGCGATCACTTGCATTGCACGTAAACTGGAGGGCGCCGAAACTCAGCTTGTGCCTCACAGATTTGATAAATATAGGATATCTATTAGCTTGAAATGTCTTCTTTTAAACGAAACTATTCAAAACGAAAAGAAATAGACGACTCTCTGATTATGTAATCAAATGTGCATTTCTCTCTGGCGTTCGAGTCCGCATAACTTCATCTTTGCAGCGACACAGAAAACACCTGTTTATTAATAAACAATTAAATGTCTCCTTGCTATTTTTGACACATTAATAATCATTACTTTCGCCGGTTCTTTGTGGCAAGGTTTATGAGTGCGGGCGTGCGCTTGAGTGCGGCTACATTAGGCTACGTAAACGCTCATCCTGTAGCCTATTTAAGTAATTAAATCAATATAAAGAGGGGCGATGTGTCCACAGTGGCTAAAATGAACAACTACTAATCGACTAGAAGAAAACTTTAGTCGGAGGCAGCCCTTATTTCACATATTTTCGAACCAGCAGGCCATTCTGGGTTGAGCGCGCGACCCTGAGCGGAATGAGCGAGCGGAGGGATTCAGAAATGCGCTCTCCGCTCACATGCTCTGATCGGAACAAACTAAGCATGACAAATTCAAACTTTATTTAATTTTCTCCGTAGCTTGAACACTCAAACACAGCATGTCTATTTTCATTTTTCCCCCCACGTTTTTTAGTACAATATTATGTTAGTCCACAGCCCCCACCTGTGGCTATGACGAGGGGGGCTGCAGCCCCCGCAGCACCCCCCTTCCAGCGCTACTGCTCCACGGTGGCCGGTAGGTGAAGCGAGTTTACCCGCCACAACACAAAATCACCCGCATTTGGCTGGTGGCGGGTGCTAATTTCCATCCCTGCTGTGTTCTGAAGATGAACGGAGGTCTTACGGGCTTGGAGCGACATGAGGGAGAGTCATTAATGACATAATTTTAATTTTTGGGTGAACTAACCCTTTAAGAGAAAGTACACCGCCACCTTTCTCCGACAAAAGTGACTTGAACATCTGCCGTCGTAAGTACGAACTTCCCAGGAGGACTTGAATGCACCAATAGTGTCTCAAATTCAGATAATATTCAGTTGGATACTTGAATTACTTATTTAATTTATGAAACTGTATGTGGTGTTTAATCATGTTTTTGATAGCTTTATGTCTTGTGTTGTTTTGTTCAATGTTTGTTCAGAGATACACAGGTTTATGACCACATACACTGGAATACATGGACAGACGACTGCAGGAACTCCAGAGTTTTCTGCTGTAACGACACTGGATGGACATCAGATGGATTATTATGACAGTATCATTAATAAGATGATTCCCAAACAGGACTGGATGGAGGACTTTAAATATAAATACATGTGGGAAACAGACACTATGATCAGAGAACATGTGCAGCTGATCTACAAAAAAAACATTCCTGTTATAATGAAGCGATTCAATCAGTCAGATGGTGAGAGAAAATGCTCATTTTACATTTTGTACATGTACATGATACAAGGGGTCCAATTATGCTTTTCCGCTTTTTCAACATTAGTTAGTCTGTAATGTTGCTGTTTGAGCATAAAAAAAGATCTGCAGGGTTACAAAGCTCAAAGTCCCTCCAAAGGGAGATATTTTATTTAACAGAACTCCCTTTTCAAGAACTACAACAAATGGTTAATTTGGACTACAACTGGATGAGCTGTGTTAGAGAAGACAGTGTTGTCGCTATGTCAAAGAGACACTGTTTTTTCCACAACGTTTACAAAACTCATTTGTTTGACCTTTCTAAGACTGACGAACTTAGTGTGTAACACTTATTTTAAACACTGTTCCTGAACATTAAAACCCAAACGTCTATCTGTGCGCTGCACATTTTATGGAGACCTGCTTGTTTTCTGTCGCTTTTGTAAGATGGTTCACCGCTCCTGAGGAAAATTAACCATGGTTTTGTAATCGATTACTGTTTTCCAACAAATATCACGATTAAATGGTGGATAACATTGTATCTATAATGAATAAGAAAATACAAAAAACATTCCACTCTGAAACGTCCTGTGAACTCCATGCTTGAAAGTCAGTGCATGAAATCCGTTCTGCATGATCCTTTCGTTCGTAAACATTGTCAGGGTCTGGATATGGCTTGAATTGTTTTGAAATTGATGCCATCCTCAATATTTACACTAGAGCAGAACTCGCAGTTATGGAGGAGCGGGACTTTTCCGGAACACACACTAAAGCACTGCCAATCACAACACACTGGGCCAGCTAACCAATCACAGCACATTTCTTATTTCAGAAGGAGGGACTCGATCAAAAATGACGTGTTCAACCAGACTGGGGAGAGAGGAGCTGTAATAATGTTTTTTGAGCAATCAAGCATGAACACATATTCTAGTACACTCTGAAAACAAAGTCAAGACTTCATAAAAGGGCATAATAGGACCCCTTTAAATGTCAAAGATTAACTTGTGCATTAAACAAAAAGAGCAAATGTTGTATTTTCTTCTCCAGGTGTTCATACGTTTCAGAGGATGTATGGCTGTGTTTGGAATGATGAGACTGAAGAATCACATGGGTTTGATCGGTACGTTTATGATGGACAGGATTTCATCACGCTGGGTGTGAGGGAGGGCAGATACACTGCATCTGTACCACAGGCATCTCCAACAGTGATGAAGTGGAATAATAACAAAGAACGGTTTACATTGCTGAAACGATACTACAATCATGAGTGTGTTTACTGGCTGACGTATTTCTTGGAGTTAAGGAAAGAGATTTTCAAGAGAAAAGGTACCTTTTCTTTGACAAGTAATTATGTTTTATTATAATGAGTCATTTGTGTTCACTTTCTTTTCTCATTGCTTCATTAAAACTTTTATGTTTGAGTTAATCATATGGATAAATGTAACTAATCTATAACCATCATTTTTTTTATAATTCTTTTTTTATATATATTATACTTAATGTTTATCCTATCTTTACCACATTTGGCTTATAGGATCGTACGATTACACTGGGCAAATTTATTAAATTGGTTTCTATCATGATATCATATGATATTTGAAGTCAATATCACACATTAACAAGTTGAAAGGGATAGTTGAGCTGAAAAATGAAAAAGATGATTGCAGTCAGGCTAATAAGGAGAACACAAAACACCTGTAGGAACAATCAGGGAACAAATCAATGAAACTACAACTATGGCACTGAGACAGAAAGTGAAACAAAAGTCCAAAGACAAACAGAGATCATGACACTATTATAATTTGGCATTCATGTTTTAAATGAGGTTTTCTTTTTAGATTTTCGTAAAAAAAAGTTACTTAGTTTTTGTATTTTATATTATAATTTAGGTTTAATTTATTTTTAGCTCCGTTTTAGTTTTTATTTATTCACAGTTAGTAATTACAGTGCTTTAACTTAAACCTATTTCAGATAGTTTCGTAATATTTATTTTTAATTTGATTTTAGCTGTATTTCAATTAACCTTTTTTTTTGTTAATGATAATAACCCTGGATCTAACTAATAACTTGTTATATTTAGTATTGATTATCATTTATTTCATCATTTAGTTGTGCTGTATATCATTACTTGTATCATCCTTATATTGCCGTTTCTGTATATTATTGCATTTCCAAATGTTTTGTTTTTGTTTTTATTTTTAAGGACCTACAAAAGAATACATACTGGTGTGTGTGATGGGACTCCTGGTTCTTTGTGTTTTAATGGGAATTAAGTCAGTAAGTATATGTTTATTTGTCTTTTTTTCTGCTCTTATTTCACATTCAAGTGGTTTCATCAGCTGTAGGATGATGGGAATGTCCTCAGCAATCACACAAGCATTCATTCATTTTACACACATTTGAATATGTTTGGTAGATTAGGTAGAAGTTCCAGTTTGGTGGAATTAAATAGGACAACTATTACTACTGGCAATTATTCAAAATTATTTAATTACAAAAAAGCCTTAGCAATTAAATCATATTGTAACAATGTCTTTAAACATTGAGAATATATTGTAAATAAAGGATCTCTACATGATATTTAAAGGATGTATTGTTAAAGCAAGCATTAAATCCAGTCTTCAATTGCTGTCTATAAATGGACCATAATAATCAGCTCTTATTCAGACTATTGTACAGACTACAGACTCATCTAACCATGTCAATTGGAATAAACTGGCCAAATAAGATTTAATAATTATAAGAAAAAAACATCCAAGGCACTCGAGTAACTAGTTTTTAGAAAAATACAGAAGGCCTTTATTCTTTCATGGCTTAGATTTTAAAAACAGGTGATGAGCAATTTGCTTGTAGCTTGTCAACTGTTTTTAAAATCTTAAGCCATGAAAGAATAAAGGCCTTCTATATTTTTCTAAAAACTAGTTACTCGAGTGCCTTGGATTCTGAGTGGAACCATCCATGCACGGAGATAGCTACTGAAGTTACCCCCGCACAGCACTTTTTGCATTACTTTTTGCAAAAAAAGTTTAAGTCTGTTTAGTTTCATTGTGTTTTGGTTTCGTTTTCCCTGTTCCTGATTATTATTGGTTTCCATGGTTTCTGATTTATCACACACCTGTTCCAGTTATTTACCTCACTCTGTGTATTTAAGAACTTAAGCCTGGTTCAGACTCTCAGTCCAGATCCGATCAGATTTAGCAAGTGTGAACAGCATTAAATGCTATTTTTACAAATCCATTCCAAGCTACATTTATATGATACATATCGCATTTCTGGAAACCCGTTTCAGTCTGAACGCTCTGATCGGATTTCGAATGGTTTATGTGACTTTCTCACGCTAGAGGACTTGAAAGAGACATGTATTGAATCCAGGCCCGCCCAAAGAAATGTCTGGGCCCCTGAAAAGGTCCAGTGAATGGGCCCTCACCAAATCTGCAATAGGCTACTCATATCATGCGTGTGCTCTCTCTCTCCTACATTAACACATACATTTAACTGACAGAGACTTACTCGGTGATGGGGTACACACACACACACACACACAGGCCTCTCAAGTGTCACGCATTGAGCATGACAGTCACTAATTTCGGTCTTTTGTCACGCACTCCCGCCACATATTTTATTTCTCACGCGGAAAAAACGATTTATAATATATTTAATATGTCGCAGCGCCCAAAATGTCTCTGGCCGCACCGCTCAGGCAAATAAAAATGGTCATGAAACAACTCATTCCCGCGACCTGTCCAATATCTAATGGTGTGTTCACACCGAACGCGAATTTAATTATTTGCACGAGTAGATTAGGCTACAAAGTCAATGCAAAGACGCGAATAGACGCATCATTCGCGCCGGGCGTCGCGAATGACGCGAATTGGGCGACGCGTTTGCCGCGAACGTCTTCCGCGCAAGTTGAAAAATTTGAACTTGAGTGGAAGATTCAAGCGTCTAACTAGACGCGTATTTGACGCTCTATTCGCGTTCGGTGTGAACACACCATAAGGCTGCCACTCTGCAGAAGCAAATTCCATCCTATCTTCGATATGTTGGAGTAGATTTAGCCGGACAGTGCACATGACAACTGCTGTAAATGACATGAAATATTCTCTCAGTCCTCGCGCATCTGATAAGGCCAAATTAGATAATTTACAGGACGATTTTAGGCAATCGATTGCTATCACACTGGGGAGGTGGTGAGCAATAGGTCTTACTTTTTCGTTTACTGTCTATGGTCTTACCGCGTCAATTCGCGCACTCCATCGTGTCACTCACTTGCGCTGCTGACCGCGAACTGCCGCGAAGCACTGGCGTTTTGACTTTGCGTAACTTACGTACAACAAAAATAGCCTACTCATACCATTTTCAGGAGAGGGGTGTTTCATTATGACACAGGCTACATTTTACTCAAGCAACATTAAATAAAATGCATTTTTTCTCACTTTCTACAATAATGGTGCTATTTTGGTTAAAAATAAAATATGGTAACCTTTGCTTATATATAGGATGAACATAATTATTGCTGGACTGCATGGGCCCCCCCTAGCGGCTGGGCCCCAGAAAACGTTCCCCTTTATCCCCCCTTATGGACGGCCCTGATTGAATCCGACGGAGACGAAAGCACAGAATACTCCAACTGTGTTTCTGCTGCCTCATAAACGCAGAAGTCCAGCGCACGGTTACATATAGTCATGTTGTAAATTAGACAACATCTGTATTCCAAACCAATTGTTGTGGTTGCTGTTGTATTTGGCGTATATTTATTTTTTTATTGCCATTAGAAACCGATGCAGATATTCTGGAAAACTAAAGAGCGGCACGGACACACAAATGGGATCTGAACAGTTGCGATACACAGTGTGGACGTCAATAATTTAAAATCAGATTCCAATCGGATACACACATAATCAGATTTGGGCTGACAGTGTGAATGCAGCCTAAGCTCCTCTCAGTTTGTTCATTCTAGTTTATATCTAGGTTTTCACATGTTCTCCTTGAGTTTTTAAAAACTGTTTGGGCCGGTTTCTTAAGTCTAGTCTCAGACTAAAATGCATGTTTGAGCTGTTTTAACTGAAAGCATATCTTAAAGGGGTCATGAACTGGCTTTTTAAATTGTTTTATATTGTTGTCTGAGGTCAACTTATGACGTTCGCTTGGTTTTTACATTCAAAAACATCAAAATGAATAAGTAATAGGCTATTTTCTACCCTAGTTTTGAGCCTAGCTCAAAAACGCTCGGTTTTATGGGCGTCTCGCATTGAAGACTTGGAAGTAAACGCCCACTGCTGTGAGTGGATAACAGTTTTGCATATTATAATGAGTTAAACGTGTAATGCGCGAATCGGTGGGCGGGGCTAAACCGGCCGTGTTGAAGTAGGCGTTGATCTTCTTCTGCGGGGGTGGGGTTTTATCCTCTTTGTCGTCATAGTTCCCCACTTTGAAAAACGAGTCGTTTGCTGAGCCTGGTGTCAATAAAAGCTTTTATTGGACTAACAAGGACGTTTTCAGTTCTGAAATTTACAGGATATTCTTATAATATGATGACCTCTTATCAAAAGCTCAAGGAAAATTTGATTTCTCAGTTCAAAACCCCTTTAAAATATGTCAGCGCCATTGTTTTGTCTCAAGATGCACACCGATGTTTTTAACCACTTTACTTCAAATAGTTTATTAAAGAGTCACTTTAATAAAAAAATTCCTTAATGTCCTAAACTAAGACCTAATCCTGGCTTAATCTAAGCCCTGTCTGTGAAACCAGGCCTTTGTTTCTCTAAATCTCCTGCCTCAGACGCCTTTTTTTTTTTAACAGTCTTTTTATAATTCCAATGTATAATTCCATAAATTTGTGATTTTGAATTGGTCACTTGCTGTTTCATACAAATCGTGTAATAAAATATCCTCATGTAATTCATCTTTATGACATTACTTTGCAGAAAGGAAAGAAGAGATTTTAAGAGATTTCTTCAACCATCTGCGCAGAATCTTCAGGATGTTGGAGAACAGATGCTTGTGTGTCAAAACACGTTTCAGTGTTGAATAATGTCCATGAGTTTGAACGTCTTTTATGAACGAGATACGACATGACTAAACAGGAAAAGTGTGTGTGATCTTGTCTTTCACCTCTTGCATTTGTAAATATTTTAAAAGGTCCTCCTGTTAATGTAAATTAATAAATAAAATTCAAGTTCACTGATTGCAAATAGTTTGATTTTTTTTTAGTTTAAATGTTAAAAAATTAACATTAAAAAGAAATTAAACAACACTTGCCGTTTTCTCCCCCAATTAACAATATAAAGCTGAAAAAAAACAAAGCATGTTTTAATAATAATTTATATAATTTAATAATCATAAGTGTAACATCAGATACATTTGTTAATGTTTTGTAAAGTATATTGCATTTCTGACTATTTGAACTCAAATTTCTATTTATTTTTAATCTAGTAGTTAATTTCTGGTGTTTGCAACATAAAAACATGGAAAACATTTTTTTGTCTTTATATCTTTGGTCCTTGTCCAAAAAAAACCCAACTAAATATGAATTAAGTTAAATAACATTAGAATATTTGTTGTCACTAATACACACAGGTGGCATACAGGCTCATACAGACTCCGCTGCGAAGTCATTGATTTTCTCATTATTGGAGTATTTTAGCCTTTTAAAAATCTTATAAAGATTTTTTTTTTATAAAACCTTAGCTAAATCACACAAATTATTATTATTAATTATATGTATGTGTATATATATACAGCCCTCACCCCTCACATTTCAGCAAACATTTTAGTATATCTTCACAAGGGACAATAAATGAAACTTGGATTTTAGAGTAGCTGGTCAATGTGCTGCTTGTAGCACTATAATATTTACTGTCCTCTGAAAATAACTCAACATACAGCCATTATTGTCAAAATAGCTGGCAACAAAAGTGGGGTTTATGAATTTGTGGGTAGCCTACAGATTGCAAAACTTTTCCCACAGGTGACTTCCCGAGCTCCTTATTATCTAAATGTTCCACAATTATCAAATTTCGCATTTTTGTAAAACGGAAAAAAAGTTGTAGCATATGTCAATTATTTGATTTTCAATTAAATAAGCATTGTATAAGGAAAATAAGTTTGTATGTGAATATTTTTCACCAGTCTAAAAACGAATAAAGAAGAAAGCAGGTTTTTCGTTTTTTAATTATGAGTTAAAATAAAGGAATGGACACAGAACTACACGGTCCGGACTGCTATTCAAGCTGTTTTCTCATTTTTCTACTCTTAATATTGGAAATATTAAAGCAAAAAAACGACTGAACGAACGATACACGGATTATCTTGAACCATCACCACGTTTGCAGCAGAAGACTACTGCAGTGCAGCTCTGTAGCCCCAATTCGCCATTGGCTAAGCCCCGCCCCCCTTAGTTACTGTTGCTACGTCCGACAAACAAACTTCATCTGGGCTCTGGTATCAACATGGCTTATGCTGTGACAGCTCTTCCTGCTGACATTTTATCAAACTTTTATAAAGCAGCAAATAAAGTGTCCGATAGAAGTAGGCAAAAGGGGCTGCAATACACGTTCGAAGGCTATATTCACGACATACAGGTGAAACGCAAGGAACAACAAGGCATCCAAATAGAGGCAAAAGCAAACCGGTCACAGTCAAAAAATGACCCACCGCATATCCTACTAATGGAGACGGAGGCTGGGACTAACAATATCCAGGAGCAACACTGTTCATGCAAAGCTGGGTAGGTCTCTATTCACTTCTATAATCGCTATTACGAAGCAAACGGACTACGCGAGTATAACGTTGTATTTATTAGCAGCGTGTGCTAGACGACACTTGTCAGGATTTGACTTCGGTTTGGGAAGGGAAAAAAACGCACACCCCCCTCCAACCTCTCTGGGAAACACGTGTCTGTGTTACAAATGCCCCAGGCACAACGTTTAACCATATTTTTGATAAAACTACGACGGTAATAGCCGGCCGAGACCAAAAATATGAGACGCCTGTGTTAAAGTCAATGGAGCGCTGTGAAAAAGTGTCGGACCTCTGTGGGAGCTCGTTCTTGGCTGCGCTGTGATTGGTCAATCTACATTCTAGGGTGTGGCTTAGCCAAAGGCGAATTGCCCAAAATGCTCCGTTCGACTTTTCCGAGATCCTCTACTCTTCCCTGAGGATGACCTTCTGTACGATCTGAATTTTATGCTTTTTGAATTTTAGAAAATTGAATTTGAAGTTCCGAATTTCTTCTTCATCTTGAAAACTTGAATCTGTATTTTTTTTTAAACTATATATTTGCAGTCTAAGAATTCAGAACAAAAAACTTCTGTTTGAAAATACATGTCTATAAAATTCAGCCATAAAAACATTTCAATTCGTTACATTTTAAAATGTTCAATATTGATTTAAAGAAATCAAATTCAGAACTTTTTAAAAGTCCACATATTATTCAAATTTGTTAATTACACATGTCAATAAGTCAAATTTACACAATTCAAATTCAAATCATTGTGTCCTCATATGAGCTCCATAGTCGTCGAATATCGCTGGTAAAACTCTTTAGCCTTTGCTCTCTGAATCGAAAGGAAAAAACGGTTACTGAGCTGAACTGACGTCACTGCAGCTCCAGAGAAACCGCCTCAGTACGGAAGTTTAAGGACTCGGAGGAACCTTTAAATCACAAGCTGTCGTAACCACTGTCTATGGTCGTAACTCGCTCATTAACTGTTTTTTCCCCTGTTGATTCAGATGTAATAAAGGCTTAGAGTTTTTCCAGCGCTCTTCGACGACTACACAAGGATTTTCATCCATAATGAAGTTCATCATTTTCTTCATCTGCGTAACGTTACCTTTTGTTTACTCAGGTGAGAATCATTTCATAAAGTCGTTTAAACGATGAATTCTCCGTCATGCAAGGCCTTCAGCTGCTTCCGTGTGTTGAACTGACAGAAAATCATGGTTTTAATAGAAATTAGATTTTGCTATGGTAAAGATCAGAACTGGATTAACACTCAGAAAATGTGTTTATTGAGTGAAACAAGTAGAAACCTAAGGATTATTTTCGGTGGGATTTAGTGTCTCAATTTTTTTTAGTTATTTGAAAAAAAAAAAGTATTTTTTTCTCTCAAGTATTTTGTAGTTATTTGATTGTATGGTGTTTAACCGTTTTGGATATCTTTATGTCTTGTTCAATGTTTGTTCAGAGTTACACAGCTTCATCACCACATACACTGAAATAAATGGCCAGACGGCTGCAGGAACTCCAGAGTTTTCTGCTGTAACGACACTGGATGGACATCAGATTGATTATTATGACAGTAACATAAAGAAGCTGATTCCCAGACAGTACTGGATGAAGGAGTTTGCATCTAAAGAACTGTGGAAAGAAGACACTGAGATCAGAGAAGATGTACAGCAGATCTACAGAAACAACATTCATGTTCTAATGCAGCGATTCAACCAGTCACACGGTGAGAGAAAATGCTTTAAACTAGATTAAAATTTCAAATATTACCTGGTACATAAATACACATGTTGTGTTTTCTCCCCCACCCCGTTATCTTCTTCAGGAGTTCATACGTATCAGAGGATGTATGGCTGTGATTGGGATGATCAGACTGGAGACTCACATGGGTTTGATCAGTACGGTTATGATGGAGAAGATTTCATCTCACTGGACCTGAAGGAGAACAGATACATCTCATCTGTACCATTGTCATTACCCACAGCAATGAAGTGGAATAATAACAGAGCACAGCTTATATTTCTAAAACAATACTACGATCATGAGTGTGTTCACTGGCTGAAGGAGCTCTTGAAGTTAAGGAAAGAGGCTTACAGGATAACAGGTACCTTGTTGTTGAGAAATTTACTTTGTTCGACAAGCAGATCATTGTTTTTATTATGAGTCTTCAATGTCTTTCATTATCTCATTCATTGCTTCATTAAAACATTAAAACTTCCCACAATTTATTAAGTTAATCATATGGATAAATGTAACTGATCTGATATTAAATATTCTTCTCACATTTGTCTCAATCTTTTTCAGCTCCTGAAGTGTCTCTGTTACGGAAGGATCCCTCTTCTCCAGTAGAGTGTCATGCCACAGGTTTCTACCCATCAGGAGTGAGCATTACCTGGTTAAGAAATGGACTGGAGCACCATGAGGATGTGGATCTTGGAGAGCTTCTGCCAAATGAGGACGGGACCTTCCAGAAGACATCTAGCCTTCATGTTTCTCCAGACGAATTGGAGAACAACAAGTTCACTTGTGAGGTGGAGCACCAGGGAAAACCCTACCCGGACCCTAGTCCCCCTAGGCACCCTAGGCCTATTACCATTGATTACTACGAGTGGTACAACGGTAAGTTATTAATAGTGCGGTAGAGTATTTATGGTACCTGTTATAAAGTTTATCCTATCCTTATCACATCTGGCTAATTGGTCATTTGATCTCTGCAGAGGGACAGAAGTCTACCAAATTTCTTCGAAAACATCTTCATTTGTTTTTTAAAGATAAACAAAAGTCTTGGATTTTTGAAAAAGTTGAGTTTGGATCGACATGAGGGCGATTAATTAATGACAGAATTGACGTTTTTGGCTGAACTAACCCTTTTATAGCCTGGATGCCAGCCCGAACCCCACCCACAACATTTTTTGGTTGGGAAGTTCGGTCTGGACTCGATCCATTGAGGAGTAATTATGATCGGTTCAGAATTAGTCGGGCCAATCAAATTGCCAGGGCGGGCTTTATACGATGATGGACAGATGATCTGCAGTTACGTAATCATCACGTTATCAAAGAGCGCTTGGGTTGAACTGGTTTCCCTCAAAGATGACAGCAGCTGGAGAACTGAGATGTGTAGATCCCGCTATCACGTCTGTTGTAAAAGAAATCGACAGCGCATTCATTTTAAAAGACGAACAGAGAACTGCAATCAAGGCATTTGTCGATCGGAAAGATGTGTTTGCCGTCCTTCCAACGGGATTCGGCAAAAGTTTAATTTATCAGCTGGCTCCGATTGTCACTAAGAAGATCCTAAACCCTGTGGTCGTTGTGGTTTCTCCTTTGGTCGCATTCATGGAGGACCAAGTAAAAGAAGCAACACTCATTATTTTACTACTTCTTCCAGCGTGCGTGCAGTTCAGTTCTATTGACAACTTTGCGTAGCTCAACATACGTCACTTACTGCGTTGCTCTGATTGGTTGTAGGTCTATCCAATTGAGTGCAAAGATTTTTTTTCCTGGTTCGGTTAAGACACGCCTCATAATCAAAGCCCTATGGAGCAGTATCAGACGAAGTCAGGCTAACCCTTTTACATAACAATGGGCAAATCTATCAGATTTTTTTACATCAAAATCACACATTAACAAGTTGAAAGGGTTAGTTCACCTGAAAAGGATGATTCTGTCATCATTTACTCGCCCTGATGTCATTCAAATGTGCGACTCTCATAAAGACGACATACAACACAATGTCTGATCTTTCATACAATGAATGTGACTGGGGAAAGAGTTTGTCAAGACAGAAACACAACATAAGTATTATGAAATCAGTCCATATGACTTGTGGGCTGTATATGAAGTCTTCTGAAGTCATATGATTGCTTTGTTTGTTTTTTGATTTTAATTTAAATTGATGTGCATCGCAGTGCGCTATGCAAACAGGTTTATTCTCAAGTATGTAAATAAGGCACCAGATTTGAATTTTTGGGCTGTATCTCAAACTAAACATTTACACACTTCAGAAGATTCTTGCACGTTTATTTCATTGTTAATTCAGTTTTAGTTTTTTGTTAATGATAATAACAACGTTTTTTTTTTTCCAGCCTTATGTTGCTATTATCTCTTTTACATGTTTTTTATTTATTTACAGAACTTTACCTAATACTTTTGTGTGTGATGGGAGGAGTCATAGTCCTGGCTATTGGTACTGTATTATATATTAAGTACAAAGTAAGTATATGTTTACATGTCTTTTTGTATTCTCTAATTTCTCATACTAGTGGTTTCATCAGCTGTAGGATGATGTGAATGTCCTCAGCAATCACACAAGCATTCACCAGTTTGCATTAACACAGACATTTTAATGTGATTGATAGAAATTGCACCAAGGTGGAAATAAACAGAGCAACTGCTTCACTAATATTGAAAATCACTATTATGTATTATAATGTTATTAAACTGCAAAGCAGCCATCATCAACAGCCATCACTATCAAATGTACATGTTTTTGAATGCTAGTGTAATCTGACTCCAAAACATCTTCAAATGTCAAGAAATTAGACATAGCCTATTGTTAGATGCATAATCCAGTTTTCAGAAGTCTTATTCACACTAGGCTAACTTTAATGAGTCTCATCTAACCATGTCAGTTGGGTATTTGATGCAACTAACAACAATTATGAAGAGCTGCATAAAGCTATATTTACAAAAACAGTCAAAGCCAAATGTTGATCTTTAAGCACATTTTAGAGAAAGATATTGTTTGCAGAATTTGGTGTTTAATTCCAGTCTGTAATTGCAACAAAAAAAGGGGGGATTTAAATTGGTTACACGCTGTTTCAGTGGTCATACGAATCATATAATTAAACATATCCTAATTTAATTAATCACTACTTTGCAGAAACCAAAGCATGAGCCGGTACCCAATGAAAGCGAAGGGCAGAATCGCATTGACAAAAGTCTTTGAAGAGTTTCCTCCAGTCGTCTGCACTCTCTCCAGATTTCAGTCCGGGAATCTTCAGGTCATTTCCATCATGCTTGTGTGACCAAAACATGTTTCAGTGTTGAATAATAATCATAAGTGTGGACACCATAAAAAAGTTTTCCCAAACAAGACATGACCAATCAAACAAAGAAAAAGAACATATGTGTGGCGTTGAGTCTAAAAACCCAGTGGAGGCGCATCAATATATAAGTGTGAATGCAAACAGCTAAAGAGCATCCAGAGACTGTCTAGATGTGAAACTTGTGTTAATATCGGGTGTAATGGGCGCCTTAGATGTTGTACAACATGTTATTTTGTCTTTCACCACTCGCATTTGTATATATTTTAAATGAAAATGTCACTTTTTTTTATAAATATACAATTTATTTTCAAGTTGTAAGTTCACTGATTACTAAATGGAACTAAATAAACAATGAAACATTTAAGAACATGTTCAGTTCTCTTCTTTCAACAAAGTTGTTAATAGTGTGCGTTTATACAAGTATGCTTATGTGTTCTTTGTTATTAAGTCTTATTTTTGGCAGGAGCTCTATTGTCCACACCAATAAATATGGTATGTCTTCAGTTCCCACAATGCACCATGGTATGAATTTATTTTGCAGATTATTGTTTATGGGTTTATACTGTCATTTATACTTGGTTTATACTTCTTAATACCAGTCCTGAGTCTTTTCTATGCACTTAAAGTTGTATTAATTAAAAATATGGTGTTATAGTTTTTTTGTTGATAATGTCAGATAAATTGTTGCATTTGACTTTTATCCTGAAGACTTTTAAACATCAAACCGGGACTGACAAGAGGGTAAGTATGATGACAGTTTTCATTTCTGGGTGCACTGTACCTTTAAATATGTGATTTGAAGCCCGAGTCTGAGCAGTAGTGATCGTGAAGTGGAGCCGAAGTACCAAAGACCCGTCCACAGACTCAATCTCCAGCAGAGCTGTCTGTTATATATGTAACTAAATGTTGTGCTATATGAAGAGTGACCACTAGGGTGCATTAGTGTTCTGTAATTGACGGAGTTCTCGGATAAAATAAACTAGTTCAAGAAGTGAGTGAACCAAAACCTGCGTGTGAGTGTGCTCTGTGTGCGAATATAGAATTGTTTATATGAAGATATTATGAGTAACATAATATAAATTGGCGACGAGTTGTGTAGTCCTGAAGACTTTTCACTGCATCGGCGAGTGAACAGCCAGTGTTGGACAAGTTGGACTAAAAAGAACAACCACGCTAAAAACACCGAGCTAGTGAGCTAGTGTTAGCAGTGATGAGTCGGTCTTCTTCCGAAGAGTCTAACGTTACAGTGCAAGCCACCAGAAGCAGACACATCATGGCTGGAATAATTGGACATATGGATCCCTTTGATGAGGCCGGTGAGCAGTGGGCAACGTATATTGAACATTTCGAACATTATATCTTGGCTAATGACATTAGTGACACAAAGAAAGTGCCTGTGCTGTTTAGTGTGCTGGGATCGAAAACGTATGGACTACTTCGAAGTTTGGTTGCTCCCGACAAGCCTGGAGATATGGGTTATGACGATATTGTGAGAGTGTTGCAGGCTCATTTCGCTCCGAAGCCGCTCGTGATTGCGGAGAGATTCCGATTTCACAAGCGAAATCAGGGGGACGGGGAAACAGTTGCACAGTATGTCGCGGTACTAAAAAAACTGTCAGAACATTGTGAGTTTGGTGCTTACTTGGAAGACGCACTAAGGGACAGGTTCGTTTGTGGACTTAAGAGTGAAACAGTGCAGAAGCGCCTTTTGACGGAGAAAGATCTCACGTTTCAGAAAGCAGTCGATTACGCTGTATCTGCAGAGACAGCAGCGTGCGACGTGCAGCAGTTAAGTGGCTCGCTTAAAGTGAACGCGGTGTTTTCCCAAAAATGCCGTCGTTGCGGGAAAACTAACCATAATGATGAGGACTGCTGGTACAAAGATCGTGATTGCCACCAGTGTGGGAGGAAAGGCCACACTAAGCGTATGTGTAAGAGCAAAGCCAAAAGCAGCCAAGGCAGAGAATGGAAACAGAAAGTGGAAAAACCGGAACAGAAAGGTAATGCAATTAAGCGCAGTGTAAAAGATAGAAAGAAGAGAATTTATCACGTGGATACAAGAGGAGATGAAAATGAAAGTGAGGAAACTAAATCTGACACTGACTGTGAGTTGGGACTGTATTCCATGTCGAAAAACGGGAAATATTCACGAATCTCAGTGCTGCCTGTAGTAAATGGAAAGAAAATGGAGATGGAATTGGATACAGGGGCTGCTGTGTCGTTGATTCCTTGGAAACAGTACAAAAGCATGCTGGGTCAACTGCCACTGCAACCCACTGATGTCATGCTCAAGACATACACTGGTGAGTCTTTGGCGCCAGAAGGGGTCATTAAGGTGCAAGTAAAGTTAAACAAGCAATGTGCTGATTTGCCCTTGTATGTAGTTAAAGTGGATGCACCCGCACTGTTTGGTAGAGAGTGGCTGAGAGTTATTAAACTGAACTGGAAAGACTTAAAGACTGTGCATGCAATTGAGCAAAGAGAGAAAGACAACTTGGAGACGGTGTTAAAAAGACACTCAGCTGTTTTCTCTGAAAATCTAGGCACAATGAAGGGAATTAAGGCCACGTTGAGTATTAGACCTAACAGTGTACCCAAATTCTGTCCACCACGTAATGTGCCATATGCTCTTAGACCTCGAGTTGAGGCCGAACTAAAACGACTGACTGAGCTTGGAGTGATCTCACCAGTGGAGCATAGTGATTGGGCCACGCCGGTGGTGCCTGTCAGCAAAAAGGATGGCACTGTGAGACTGTGTGGAGATTTCAAGGTCACTCTCAACCCAGCTCTGTGCGTGGATAAGTATCCAATTCCCCGCATTGAGGACATTTTTGCTTCTCTAGCAGGAGGCCAACGCTTTAGTAAGTTAGACTTATCAAATGCCTATCTACAGATGGAGGTAGAAGAGAAGTCTAGGGAGCTGCTGACTATCTCTACACAAAAAGGGCTATTTCGTTTTAATCGGTTACCGTTTGGTGTAGCATCATCGCCCGCCTTATTTCAGAAGGCTATGGACCAAGTGCTTCTCGGACTACCCTATACGCACTGTTACTTGGATGACATTCTTATCAGTGGCCCTGACGAACAGACTCACCTTAAAACCCTGGATGCAGTCCTGGGCAGGCTAGAAGTACAGGGCTTGCATCTCAAGTCAGAGAAGTGCCTGTTTTTCCAGGAGTCCGTGGAATACTTGGGCCATATCATTGACGCAGCTGGACTCCATAAGTCACCAGAGAAGGTACGGGCCATTGTGGAAGCACCTGCACCAGGTCAGTCAGCTACGTTCGTTCCTAGGGATGTTAAACTATTACGGACATTTCATTCCCGATTCAGCCACAGTCATGAAACCACTGAATGAATTGCTGAATAAAGGGAAGAAATGGCAGTGGACGTCAGCCTGTGAGTCAGCGTTTCAGACATCTAAAGCACTACTTGTATCACGGGAAGTATTGACCCACTACAATCCTAAGCTGCCCCTCCGCCTTATGGGGTCGGAGCTGTGCTCTCGCACGTCATGCCTGATGGTGAGGAAAGACCTATAGCATTTGCATCACGAACTCTCAGCAAGGCGGAACAAAACTATGCTCAGATCGAGAAGGAGGCGTTAGCGATAGTTTTGGGAGTACGCAAATTCCACCAGTACCTCTATGGTAACAAGTTCACCATACTCACTGACCATCGTCCACTGACGTCCATTCTGAGTCCATTGAAAAGTACACCGTCCATGGCTGCAGCCCGAATGCAGCGTTGGGCACTTCTCTTGTCAGCGCATGATTATACCATTCAATACCGGAAAGGTGCATTACACGCCAATGCCGATGGACTTTCACGGTTACCACTCTCCTACACCCACAAAGAGAAGCTGGGCGCAGTAGAGGTGTTCTACACATCTCAGTTAGACACACTACCAGTCAGTAGCACTGAGATCAGATGTGACACTTCGTCTGACCCAACCTTGTCTCGTGTCTTAGAAATGGTCTCAACTGGTCGTTTTCCAGCTGCGAGGGACACAGGTGAGGAGCTGTCGCCCTATCTGTTGCGTCGGCATGATCTCACAATACAACAGGGATGCCTCATGTGGGGTGTGAGAGTGGTCGTGCCACCTAAACTGCGCCCCCGGGTTCTGGAAGAGCTCCACTCAGCACATCCAGGTGTAGTGAGGATGAAGAGCTTGGCACGCAGTTATGTTTGGTGGCCCGGCATAGACTCTCAAATGGAGCTCCAGGCCAAATCTTGCCAATCCTGTCAGAATGTACAAAAAGAGCCTGGGCTAGCACCTCTACACCCTTGGATGTGGCCCTCCAGTCCTTGGGAGAGGATACGTGTGGACTTTGCAGGTCCATTTGAAGGACATATGTACTTGGTCGCTGTGGATGCCCATTCTAAGTGGCCTGATGTGCATATCATGGACAGCCCCACTGCCAGCATGACCATTCAAGTGCTCAGGGGCCTTTTTAGTCGCTATGGCAGTCCACACATCCTTGTGAGTGACAACGGACCTCAGTTCTGTGCTGAAGAATTCAGTGCATTCCTGAAGGCCAATGGAGTCAAACAAATCCGCTCAGCGCCATACCATCCTGCCACCAATGGCTTGACCGAACGATTTGTGCAGACGTTCAAACATGCCTTAAAAGCGTCAAAAGGGGCAGCACGTGTGCGCCAGAGACTTGATACGTTTCTTCTGACATACCGAAACACCCCTCATGCAACAACGAAAGAAACGCCGGCTATGTTGTTCCTCGGACGCAGGCTGCGCTCTCGACTGGATTGCCTGAAACCCAGTGTTGCTGGAGTAGTACACCAGTCACAGGATGCCCAACAACAACGGCGCCAACGTCACTCTAGGGCCAGACAGTTTGATGTTGGGGAGTCAGTCCTTGTGCGGGATTATAGGAAAGGGGAAGAAAAGTGGGCGCAAGGTGTTGTGATGGAAAAGACAGGACCGGTGTCGTACAAGGTGAATGTGGGATCACCAGGGGTATGGAAACGCCATGTGGACCAGATGCTGACACGCCCGGATTCAGAGCCTCAGCAGACTGAAGTGAACCTTCCGGTAAGCTCACAGGTGTTACTACCTCAGAGTGATAGTTGCACCACACCGCACCTTCATACACCTCCGCAAGAAAATAATGATGATCAAGTTCCTGAGATCACCGAGCCATCAGAAACACACCAGTTCCCGGAACCACCATCTACGGAACGTACTCAGGCAACAGAGACTGTGAAACGCTATCCTGTCGGGATCACAAGTCCACCAGCACGTTACCGTGATGAGTGAACGGTGATTAGTTAACGGAAGGTTGTAGCACAGTTTGAGTTGTGGGACACGTTGGTTTCAACATAAAAGTTATAACGAAAGTAAGATAACTCAGTTTTGTTTTGATATATAGGAAAAAAACAACAACAAAAAAACTGTACAAATGTATCTCTTATGTTGTGCACTGAAAAGTGTGTCATTTAGGTTATGTTAAAGACAGTATATTTTATGTCAATGGACACCGTATCTTAGTGGGGAGGAAATGTTATATATGTAACTAAATGTTGTGCTATATGAAGAGTGACCACTAGGATGCATTAGTGTTAGAGTTCTCGGATAAAATAAACTAGTTCAAGAAGAAGTGAGTGAACCAAAACCTGCGTATGAGTGTCCTCTGTGTGCGAATATAGAATTGTTTATATGAAGATATTATGAGTAACATAATACTGTCAATTATGACGCCACACCCTGTTTTATAGCATCAAATAATTGACTAACAACGAACTTAATTGAAAAACGAACACTTGAGCATACGACAGCGTGATAAGAGCTACCTAAAATGACAGAAACCATCTTTGGAAAAATGTTGAAGTGTAATTGGATTTTTTAGTTCGGCTCGAGTCCCATTGGATTACATGGAGAGGCTTATTGACCTATACTGCAGCCAGCCACCAGGGGGCGATCGAAAAGCTTTGGCTTCAGGACGTGTTGGTTTTAATGCTATAAAAGTTGTTTTTTGTTTTAAAATTGCTGTCAAATTGATTAATGTCGATTAATCAACATAATTTGTGTGGGCCGAATGTGTGTGTGTGTGTGTGTGTGTGTGTGTGTGATTGTGATTGTCCCAAAGCTGGCTGATTTTGCGGGTGTGAGGTCATAGGGACTCCTCGTTACGCGTTCGGCTTTTAATGTTTTAGGACTTTGTAATGGTATGTGTTGGGGTCGCTTGTTTTTAGGTGTTTCCAGAATTTGATGTCTCTTTTTGGGATGTTTAGAAGGAGGAATTTGGCCTAAATCTGACCGGCATCCGTCGTTTGCTATTTTTCTTTTGACTTTGAGTTTTCTTTTACAGAAATCTAAATAAAAATTGAATTTCAATCGGATATTTTTCACAATTTAAGAAATAAAATTATATTGGAGGACACTACATCCATATAATAAAATTTTTGATTTAAAACATTTTTTGAGCCAGATTTGGGTTGGGATTTCAATTTTAATCAAACTTGTTATGGCATAAAAAGCCCTTTGAGCTTTCTCTTTTACCCCTTTTCCACCAAAAACGAACTGGTTCGGAACTGGTGCTGGTTCAAAATTGGTTCGGAGTTGGTTCAACTTGCGAACCTTCTCAGAACCTGTTTGTTTTTCCACTGACTAGAGCGCCCAGCGAACGACGTCGTTACGTCACTGTGTACGTCGCCATACATCTTAGCTAGAAACGCTTGTACAACATTACTTTGGGATTATCTCTAACTCGTGAACCAAGAAGGCTTTAAAAACAATTGAAATATGTAAGTCTTTTAATCTTTTCCTTTGATATGTAATCTTTTCTGATTAGTACTCCTGTCTTGTGTCTTTTTTTCTTTCCATTTATTTGTTCTATATTGTGACTGTTTTCTCCTTTGCTTACATAATGTTTTCAATAAAAAAATAATTAAAAAAAACTAGAAACGCTTGCGCCAACTTCAAGCATAACAATTACAATGGCGGACTACATCGTGTTTCTGCAAATGTTTCTCCTGGCTTTGCGATCCTATATTATGTCAGAAAATATGTTATCTAAACCCGCCCCCAGCCCCCGACGTAAGCATGACGTGGTAAAAGAACGGTTCTAGTCCAGCAAAGAGTTGGTGCCGCTTTGGAACCAGTTTTCCTGGCCGAGAACCGGTTCTTTGGCTGTCGAAACACAAAGAACTGGTTCGCGCGCAGGCACCGGCTCCGAACCGGCTCTCAAAATGCGTTGGTGGAAAAGGGGTATTTGAGTTCATTCACAGCCACAGTAAAGTTACCAGTTGAAGATATTTTCAGGCCGAGGTAAGTGTATGTTCCCTTTCGAGGGAACTCGCGATGCGTCATCGACGCTTTGGGAACGCCCCCAGCGTGAATGCGTCTGAGCATCAATGTCAACTAGTCCAATGGAAAGAATGAGCGTCACGGGCGGGTGACGTCATGACCAGGAAGGCATAAGAGCACATCCGGTGAAATGCGGCATTAGCTTCTGTGTCTCAGCAAGCGATCTGTGTTACTCTGTCTCTGTCTATTTATTGTTGTCTGTTCGATATTATTGGGAAGAGTTATGGCGAAACAACTTTACAAACTCTGTGCTTCTCCCTGCCCGCGTTATTTAACAGGTGGGGACACACACGAGCTTTGTGTAGTTTGTTTGGGAGTGGAGCATGTGGTATCAGCCTCCGAGGGGGCTGATTGCAACATTGTGAGAAGCTTTCGCTTCGCATGCTCCACTCCCGCCTGTCACTTTTCGAGGAAAGTGGCCAGGCTCGCGATCCTCAGGGTGCAGGACACGCGTCTGCCGAGGCAGCGCGGAGAATGCATTCCTGTGGATCGCGAATAGGATCTCTTTACGGGGTTGGAGACGGGTCCGCGGATCTTATCTCCTCCCTTTCCACGAGGGATCCAGTGCTCTCTCTCCGATCTCGGAAGCCCGCGCTGCGGTCTCTTCCGCCCGGGGAGAGAAATCAATGCTTCAGTGCTCTACCTCCGAGGAGGTAGATGTGCTGGACATTGAAAGTGACACAATCATGGGGGAAGTGGATTTGCCATCTCTTCCCCAGTGTATGAGAATTATATATAGCCTATATATATATATATATATATATATGATAGTTTATATATTATATATAAAATAAAGTGTATATATATAAAGAATGTATATATATATATATATAAAAAAAATATATATATATATTAGTGCTGGGCAACGATTAAAAAAATTAATCGCGATTAATCGCATGATTTTCTTGCGATTAATCGCGATTAATCGCATTGTTACGCGCAAAATTTAATAATGAATTCTAAAGTAGTGTATTGCGCACTTTTGATTTAAATGTACTGCTACAAAAGTCCAATAACATGTGGTTTGCAAAAACTTTAAACAAATAAGGTGCTTTTATACCAGCAGTATTCCCTTTACACAGTATCAATAAAATATTTCTTGTAAATCTCAACTTAAACATTAACGTAATCAAATCAAATATTTAAACAAAGCTATTTGCCACTGCCAGTGCATTACCTTTTATCTAGCTTGGTAAAACGAGTCCAGTTTTTTTTTTTTTTTTTTAACAGGTATCTTGTATCAGGGATCAGCAGAAACAGTCTATGTAGTCAAAGGGTCATGATCACTACTACAGACATAAGTCGACCAACGTTACTTCTCTGATAGCAGCTTAGGTTTGGTCATGGCATGCCATGGTTTCCCACGTAAGATTACATTAAACAGAGGTAAAGCCAATTTATACTTCTACGTCGAACTCACGCCGTAGCTGTGTAGCGCGCGTACCCTGACGTGCATCTCTCCAAATATGTAACGTCAACTCTACGCGTACCGCAAGCGCTGTGATTGCTAGAACCGCTCCCCGGGTTTCACACTCTCCCTCTGCATGTGTAATTGCGCGTCAACGCGGACAACGACACAGATATAGAAATGAAAACCAACGCGTAGTCTATAGCGTAGAGGCTGCGGCTTAGGTCCGACGCAGAAGTATAAATCAGCCTAGAGTGAGGTGAAGTGGTCGAGCACAGGTGTAGCGACAAGCGGGTGCCTTCCTGTGAAACTGTTGCGGTCATGCTCGCCTCACGCACGCGCCCGCGCGTTGCCGAAGTTGAATTGTCTAACTTTTTGTACACGACGCGCAGCCCAAATCATTGGAAGAGAGACTGATCCTCGGCTCGCTGTTTGTGAGTTTCCAGAATCTAAATAGTTATCAGGACATCAACAGGAGGGCATTCACATGGCAGAGCATGATCACGGCGTCAGACCGGTGAGGGCAGCCCCAACCGGGGTGGAATGGTGTACACCTCATTATACGGTGCCCTTTCCATCTCTGTGCCCTCAGGGGACCGTTCTGCCAACCCCGCCACCCTTGGTGCTTCGGGGCGCAGCGTTCTCCAGCGAGCTTCTGGCGCAGCGTCAACTCGACATTGCGTCGGACTCGCGCCCTCTGAGGGGGGTTCGAAAACAGTCAGTTCGGGTGGTTCCTGCCAGTATGTTTCAGGTCCCCGAACTGGCTGTCTTTATTACACCAGAGGCCAGCCTCGAGGGGCTGGTTCCCTTGGTAGATTTTCTGGCAGCGCGGAAGCTACTGCCAAATATATCTCTATGGGTAATGGTAATCTCTCTGGTAATGGAGCAAGGGGTAAAGGCCCTGTTAGCAAAGAAAGCTATAGAGCAGGTGTACTCACCCGACATTGCGTCGGGTCTTTACAGTCGTTATCTCATTGTTCCAAAAAAGGATGGAGAGCTGCGTCACATACTAGATCTTCGTCTGTTGGAGTGTTTGATGCTGGAACTCAAGTCCAAGATGCTGACACTCAAACAGATCGTGACTCAAATCAGATCCGAGGACTGGTTTGTCACGATAGATCTAAAAGACGTATACTTCCATATCTCCATCCTCCCTCAGCACAGGAGGTTCCTGAGGTTTTCTTTGGGGCAAAGAACACCAGTATCAGGCACTTCCTTTCGGTCTAGCTCTATCACCCCGCACATTCACGAAGTGTGTAGACGCAGCTCTGGCCCCGCCAGGCTGCAGTGTATACGCATTCTGAATTGCATAGATGACTGGCTGATTCTAGCGGAATCAGAACAGTTAGCGGTTTGGCACCGAGGTGTCGTTCTCGCTCATATGCAGATGTTGGGGTTGAGGCTCAATGCCAAGAAGAGTGTGCTTTCTCCAGTACAGAGAACCACTTTCCTTGGTATGGTATGGGATTCAGTGACGATGCGGGCCACTCTGGCCCGTTCGTGTAGCTGCTATCCTAACAGCCACAAAAGAGCTGAGGCTAGGCCAGTCACGCACTGTAAAACAGTTCGAGAGACTGTTGGGTCTTGTGGCAGTAGCGTCCAACGGGATACCTTTTGGCCTGCTGTACATGAGACCTTTGCAGTGGTGGCGCAGGACCAGAGGGTTCTCCCCGAGGGGAAACCCACTTCGTATGATCAAGATCACGCGGCCGTGCCTTCGTGCCTTGGTTATATGGAGGAAACACTGGTTCTTAACCCAGGGTTCGGTGTTGGGAGCTCTTTGCCATCGAGTTGCTATCTCGACAGATGCTTCCCTCACCGGCTGGGGAGCGGTATTGGAAGGCCGCCCAGCTCAGGGCTTGGGAGGAGTCATCATCTCGCTTGGCACATGAATTGCCTAGAGATGATGGTCGTCTTCAATGCGTTGAGACATCTCCTTCCAGACCTGAGGGGCCATCATGTGTTGTTCTGAAACAGTGACTGTTAGGCCTCAGGGCAGCAGCGTTCAATGTGATACCCTTTGACCTGCTGTACGTGAGACCTTTACAGTGGTGGCTCAGGACCAGAGGGTTCTCCCTGAGGGGAAACCCACTCCGTACGATCAAGATCACTCGGCAGTATCCCCGCGCCTTGGTTATATGGAGGAAACTCTGGTTCTTAACCCACAGACATCATGTTGGTGGCCTATTATTTTGGTCCCTCAGGAAATTACGCTGTCTGAGGGCAGTGTATATTCCAGGGGGGCCAGAATATTGGAGCAGACACCCTGTCGAGGCAGGGGCTGAGGCCAGGGGACTCCACCCCGAGGCGGTGGAGCAAATATGGGAGTTTTATGGCCAGGCAGAAGTGGATTTGTTCTCGTCTCAGCATACGACGCACTGTCCACTCTGGTTATCCCTCACTCAACCAGTCCCCTCGGGGCTGGTTGCTATGGTGCAGACGTGGCTGAGGCTACGTCTGTACGCATTTCCCCCTGTTGCTCTGCTCCCAGGAGTTCTGGAGTGATTCCGCCAGGATGGAATAAGCCTATTTAGTAGCACCACCCTGGCCGAGCTGGATTTGGTTTGCGGACCTAATTTTTCTCCTCGACGGACCTCCCTTGGAGGTCCCGATCAGGAGAGACCTTCCGTCTCAGGCAGGGGATGCAATATTGCACCCCCGGCAGGGGATTTGGAAACTGTGGGTTTGGCCTCTGAGGGGGCCCAACTCATAGAGAGTGGTCTCTCAACCGAGGTTGTTGAGACCATTCTAAGCTCCAGAGCTCCCGCTACGAGGAAACTATATTCACTATTTCGAGAGTTTTTCACTTCTTGGTGTTACCAGCGTCAGTGGGATCCGGTTAACTGTTCAGTAAACACAGTATTCGAGTTTCTGCAAGAACGCTTTGTATCAGGTCTATGTCCTTCCACGCTTAAGGTATACGTGGCGGCCATTGCGGCTTTCCACGCCCTGGTGGGTAGTACATTTTTGGGTCGAGACCCCCTGATCACTCGTTTCCTTCGTGGCACTTTGAGGCTGAGGCCTGCAACTTGCACTAGGGTGCTGGCTTGGGACCTTGCAATAGTTCTAGAAGGCCTATCTGGGGCTCCCTTCGAGCCCTTAGATTTGGTCTCAGAGAAGTTCCTTTCTTTTAAGACTATTTTCTGCTAGCTATTTCGTCCCTATTAGAGTCAGACCTTCAGGCCCTTTCGGTCCCCACCTGCCTTGAGTGCACCGGGGATGGCCAAGGCATTCTTACCCGAAACATGGATATGTTCCAAAGGTGCCTACCATTATTTCGAGGCCTATTGTGCTGCAGGTTTCTGTCCTCCTTTTACATCTGCGGACCAGGAAAGGCTGAACCTCTTGTGTCCAGTGCGAGCACTGGATACTTATGTTCATCGGACATCTTCAATGAGGAAGTCCGACCAGTTATTTATTTGCTTTGGATCACCTAAGAAGGGTCTTCCTGCTTCTAAACAGACGGTTAGTAAGTGGATAGTTGAGGCTATTTCACTTGCATACGAGTACTCTGACCAGCCGTGTCCTTTGGTGGTCAGAGCTCACTCTACGAGGGGTATGGCGGCCTCTAAAGCCTTATTATTTGGAGTTTCTCTTCAAGACGTATGTGATGCGGCAGGCTGGTCCTCACCGCTCACGTTCGTCAGGTTTTACAGTTTGGACCTGGATGCTGCCCCAGGTTCTCAGGTGCTTAGTGCTTAGTTCCAACAGACTAACACTCAGGTACTTGGAATTCTGGCGTTTTGGGTATTCTCGTTCCCAAAGCGTCGATGACGCATCGCGAGTTCCCTCGAAAGGGAACGTCTCAGGTTACGACTGTAACCATAGTTCCCTGAGAAAGGGAACGAGACGATGCGTCACCCTGCCATACTTCCTGCATCCCTGTGATCGGCTTGCTTCGACTTTTTGAAGCTTATGCCGCGTTTCACCGGATGTGCTCTTATGCCTTCCTGGTCATGACGTCACCCGCCCGTGACGCTCATTCTTTCCATTGGACTAGTTGACATTGATGCTCAGACGCATTCACGCTGGGGGCGTTCCCAAAGCGTCGATGACGCATCGTCTCGTTCCCTTTCTCAGGGAACTATGGTTACAGTCGTAACCTGAGACGTTTTTGCTCTCAATGGTTCTGTGTGATAGTGTGTGAATGTGTGTGTTGGTCCCTGAGATCTGAAGTGTTTCTGGAACATCATTACTGTAGTTTTCTGGAGGTTGACGGTCAAGACTCACAGTAATCCTCCAGCAGATCCAGGTTGTCCTGAAGACCCTCTTTAGTGGACGGCAGGAGAACCAGATCATCTGTGTAGAGAAGACACTTTCTCACAAGCGACTTTCACACCGGGTAGTTATAGGAACGAGCCACCAGGGTGGTTGTCCGAGTACTAATGGCTTCATCTATCACTGTTTTCCATGTTCGTAGAGTTAGTTTCTGGAGTAAATATATAGCCTATAATCTGTGTGCTTACATAGCCTTAGCCTAGAAATTATCAATTGTCTGTCTGAGAAAAAAAAAAAACGCATAGCCTACTGAGCAAAGCGACCACAGCTAGTGAGTAAAAGCTAAACTTCCGTATTGAGGCTGTTTATCTAGAGCATCAGAGTCTGTTCTCCACAATCTCACCACTTTTTCCTGTTGATTCACATGTGCTGAAGGCAAAAGAGTTTTACAGCGCTCTTCGACAACTGCAGGACTAAGGATTTTTGTCCATAATGAAGAAGTTCATCATTTTCTTCATCTGCGTACCTTTGGTTTACTCAGGTGAGAATCATTTAATAAAGTCATTTAAATGGGGTGGTGATGGCGCAGTGGATAGGACACATGCCTTTGGTGTGAGAGACCAGGGTTCGAATCCACTGCGAGACACCAATGTGTCCCTGAGCAAGACACTTAACCCTAGTTGCTCCAGAGGCGTGCGACCTCTGACATATATAGCAATTGTAAGTCGCTTTGGATAAAAGCGTCAGCTAAATGAATAAATGTAAATGTAAATGTAAATGATAAATTCTCTGTCATGCAAGGCCTTCAGCTACTTCCGTGTGTTGAACTCAGTGTTACTTTAGTTTTATTATAGTTTTAGGATTATTTTGAATAGCCTTTTATTAGCTTTTTCATTAGCTTTTATTTTATACTTTTATTTTTCTATTTTTCTGTTAAAGGGAGGGTAGGCAATTTCGGAAAGGCTAGCAATAGCGAGCTAGCTTTGAAAGCATTCGATCTCACCCTCCCTTCAGTCTGCAAACCGTCACGAGAGACAGTGTTAAACTACCCCATGTCTCAAAGTAAATAACTTTACAATAATGAATCTTAACAACTTACGGAGCTGTAGTGGTGCTATTGAAGCACATATCATAAATAAAGTCTGAGGACGTGAATAGCTCGGTTTGCCAGCTTGTAATTACAGTTACGACATGGATTGAACAGCATCAGCTTGTTTTGGTTCCACAAAAGATATATGTAAATGTTTTAATATTTAGACCACTTATATTATTAATTTCAACCAGAATAACATAAAAGTTTTAATGAAAAATAAATTAATAATTTTAATGCTTCAACTTCAAATTATTTCAGTTGCCAAGACAACATATACATTTTGTTTCTACTAAAATTTAAATTTTATTTATTTTATTTTATTTCAGCTTCATTTCAGTCAACAAAAATGTTTTTAATAGTAGTTGTTGAACTGACAGAAAATCACGAGTTGTTTAGGGCCCTGCAATGCAGCGCCAAGCAAGTGTTTTTTGCTCGTTTCAGCCCGACGCAGTTTTCATTTTCACATCCTGCGTGCACCACGTTGTTTAAATAGCAAATGCATTTGCACCCATTTGTGCGCCCCTGGGCGGCTAGTCTGAGAACGAGGTGTGTTCAACTTCAGGCGTGTTGTTGGCGCGTTGCTATTTTGAGGAACTGAAATAAACTGAAGCATTGACCAACTGCAACCTTGTCTAAAGGCAATGCTAAAGTTTTTATTTATTTATTGTTATTAAAAAGCGCGTTAGTAATATGCGCCTATAGGCGGATCCAACGTGCACGTACACTCTGCTTATTACACACACACTCTGCTTATTACACACACAGGGATGCACAGCAGCACACAAACATTCCAAATATTCATAATAAAAGTATTACAATGTTAAAGATATGGTGAATCCGGCTTGTCCTGTTGATGGTCTCGCTTTAACCTTGCGCACGAGCAGATCCGTTTCCTCGCTAGAGAAGCGTTCAGTTTTTCCGATGCAAATTCTGCCATTTAAATAGCAAATCCACCATGGCGCGGGTGCAACTGGCTTTTAAAGGGAATGGGAGATAAGACTCTGATTGGTTTATTGCACGTTACGCTTAAAGTAACACTATGTAGTTTTTCAACCTTCATAATATATTTCCAAGACCCTTGTGATGGTACATCGACTTAAAATAAGTTAAATGACACGTCTGCCATAGCCTGACGTGGTCTGTATCGCTTTTACTGGCACTATGTAACTTCGGGTTTTGGGTAGGAACCCGTGCACAAAAAGAACTACAAAATTCGACTGCTTTACGGCATACGTCACTTCCCCCACCACTTCCTCAAATTGTCTGTGGCCATTGCAGACATCCCAAGTCTCCCGGGAGTCTCCTGCGTCTCCCTGATGCCCGCAAATTAGTTCAGATCTGCCGGAATCTAGAGCGCGCATGCGAGACAGAACACACTGCGCGCATAACATACATAGCGCGAGCACGGGAGAGAGAGAGAGAGAGCGAGAGACCTTGCGAGTGTGCCTCACGAAAGCTAGTCAACCCGCCACCAGCCGCCCCCCCGTCAACAATCCAGTCACCAAGATATACCTCCCTGAAATGACTTCTTGCAGGTTGGGATGTCTGCCATTGTTGATTCCAAAGCCGGTGCTGGATAAACAGCGAGCGTGCGACAGTCGGCTGCGGAAGGCTAAATTATTTACGACAGCAGTAATGGACAATTCTGCTTCCAACCTGTAGGGCGACCGCTGAGGAAAAATCACATGGTGTTGCTTTAAAACACACCCATTACTCATTAAGAGAATAGAGACAAAACACACACATTACTCATTAAGAGAATAGAGACAAAACACACACATTACTCATTAAGAGAATAGAGACGACCCTTTTAGACCATGCACCGGAAGCACCGACCATTTTTCCCATCATTAAACTAGCAAAAGTGGATTCAAACACGGCCTAACTGCTCTTGCGCTTTAGACCATGCGCTTAGATGGTTAAATAGGGCCCAGGTCTGGACGGTGTCAAGTAGACATGAGAGAGAGAGAGAGAGGAGCTGCAACAATGTAAAATATGGGGAAAATAATGTGTTTTGAACATTCAAGCATGGAAACCTATTAGTTGAGTCCCAAAATAGATAAATAGCCCTGGATAAGATGCAGTAGGCGTTTTTAAGGAAAAGTACCTCAAGTGTTGTTTCTATATGATTTTTAGGTGCTGAATCCATTTCTGCCGTATAACAAGTTGTAAACATCACTGTTTTGGCATAAACAATAAAAACAAAATGGCCACCAAAAAACAACAACGTTTTAATGCATTTATTGCAGTTTAAACATGAAACATTAGAACAAACTGTGCATTCTCAGAATATTTAAACAATGAAAAAACAACATTAACATGAAAGGGACAGTTTTTAATGTTAAAATGGCTGCTAGAACTCTGAAATTTCAACAAAATCAAGCAACAATACTGTGATCACAGATATTCCAAAAGTTATTTGTTCACACAAGTATCATTGGACTTTCTGCATTTGCAAGATACAGTGCTTGGATTAGGCTTGCAGCCGCATCGGGCTGTCTTGCACCCAGTGGTGCATACACAGGTGATTAACTCCTCACAGGCATCTGGAACTGGGGGTAGTAACATGAGTTGAGGAATAAGGGAATACCCCTCTGTCTTCCATCCCATGGTTTCAGGGGGTGGCAGAACTTGCTGCTGCACGTGGGCCTGCCGCCAGACCAAAGCCTGGAAGTGAGAGCGCTGAATGTGGAAGTAGAGTTTGTCATGCCCTTGACAAACATGCTTGCTCGAACTTCACTGATGTTATCAGCATCCTTTACAACATAGAGTTTGCAGAAAAACTGTTCTGCATTCTGAATGGTGTGGTCACTCAGTTCGGGACCTTCGCCAAGCCCCGTTAGTAGATGTGAATGCTCTTTGAAAACGTCCCATCATGTCTTCTTTGAATGTCCTGTAATGTATGAAGTTGAGTCACTCCCAGTGAGAGCATGGAAACCATGAAGTAGCTCGAGGACCTGTGGCTCCATCTGCAGTTGTTCAACTACAGAATGAATTAGGACGTACTTTCTCTCCTTTGCTGTACCTGTCTTCATCCAGATCTTTTGGCATGGCATCATGTGGAAGTGGGCAATCACCAAGATGTCGGTGTCTCTTGCAAAGACAACAATTTTTTAAGCTTTGGTTCTGATGCAGTGAAGGATAATTCTTGTGTCTGCTTCTTCATGTTTAGCTTCCAAGCTGTCAGTGTTAAGGGTTGTGTTAGATGCTTCAACCCTCTCTTCATCGCTGAAGCCACCTGCAGCAACTATAATCTTGGTGTCCTCACAATCAGCTGTTGTGATAGAAAGCGAGCAAGGTCTGCCTTGTTGTCCTCGTGGGCGATAAAGTTCTCCCATTTTGTGAGAAGAGGTAAATCTCTGCCCTCAACTGGTCTTCTGATTGCCAAGCCTCTTCCACGCCTTTTACATGTTCCACTCTTGATTGAGTGTGTGTGGTAGCGATCAAACAGAACATCAATTCGCTGGAACTGTGCTCCACTTTCGGAGAACAGTTTCCACAAAGATGTCTGCCAGGTCTCCAAAAGTCTTTGCTTCTTGTGGCTTCCCAATAGCAATGACCAAAGCTTGACCATCAACGATAAGCATTGATTCGTCTTGTAGGTCTGTGGCACCAAGGTGGTTGGGACATGGAATGTCAGCAGTCAAGACCTTAGCAAGTATCGCCTTTGAACCTGAACGAAGCTGACCATTAACTTCTGCCAAGGACAGAGGTACAACGAATAGTTCATGCATCATGCATTATAATGTTTTTGAGGTTGACTGGGCGTCCTGCCTCATATGCAGCAATGAGGTGCTGTAGACTGTTTCTGTCTGCCTTGACAGTGTTTACCTTCCCAGTGATTGAGTCTGACTGTTGAACTTCAAACAGGGAAGCAAAAGTCAAAAACTTGTTCTTTTTCAGTTTGTCCCTGAAAGTGACTCTTCTCCCCTCAGTACAACCAAAAACACTGTTGTTGTTTTTTTATGCAGTGGTCAATTGAGATTTTGTGTTATTTTGCTTTCTTAACTTGTATTTTTTCAGATCAGTGCACAACACACAACATACACAACAATACAAAGCACAACTGTTAATTTCACTACACTTTGTCTATTCGAGTCTGTGGATTTCAATTCCGATATAAAAGTTTAGATTATGCAAATTAGCACATATTTAAATAGGTAATACCTCATTTGCATATGTAAACATGACATTTCAGAAAACTTATAATACAAACATTTTTTGTCTCTATGTAAGTAAAAAACTGGAAAAGTTTTATGGTGATATCTATAACTTAAAAATGTTACCCTATCCACCTGCAGTGTTTCAGCTGTGAATAATGCACCTATTGTTTCGATAACAATTACAAGAAAATGGGACCCTTATTTCAATGTTATACGGTGGATCCTTATTCAGGAGACATTGAACTTTCTAAAAATGTGGTATAACAACTTTTCCTCAAAAATGCCTACAGGGTTACACAATCTTGAAGATTCGGACCTGCCTATATTCTAGTAGAGCCCAAAAACAAAATCAAGACTTTGTAAAATGTTATAATATGGCCTCTTTGTTAATCTTCTCAATATTTCCCCTAGCGGCTAATGAATCGAAATGTCTTGCACATTCACAGATAGCTAATTTCCGCCTTGCAAATCATGATGTTGATCATGTCGAGATTAATTTCATGCCACCTTTATGGGTTTGTTGGAGCATGAACATGATGTATATATGTACAGAAAAGCGTCCTCTAAACGTCTGTATTGAGAGTTTATCTAGAACATCAGTGACGTATGTTCGGCACAATCTGCATCTTCCAGTGGTAAGAGCTTCTTCCTGTTGATTCACATGTGGTGAGGACTAAAGTGTGTTTACAGCGCTCTTCGACAACTACACTTAAAGAAGTGTGTCTAATATAAGGATTTTCATCCATAATGAAGTTCATCATTTTCTTCATCTATGTTCCTTTGGTTTACTCAAGTGAGTTTCATTTCATAAAGTCGTTTAAACGCTGAATTGAATTGAACTCTGTGCTGCTATAGTTTTATTATTATTTTCAAATGGCTTTTATTTTTATATTTTTAGTTTATATATTTATGTTCATTTAAGTGTATTTTTTTGTGTAATTTCATGCATGTGCTCTTTAAAAAAATATTGCTATTTTGGTTTAATTTATTTTTATTTCAGTTTTAGTTTTAGTTAGTTTTATTCATATTTTGAAATAGCTTTTATTTTTACAATCATAGTTTATATTTTAGTGTGAATTTTAGGTGAGTGTTTTAGGAATTTTGTTACGTGCTTTTGTTATTTTTATATATATTGCTATTTCGGTTGAATTCATTTTTATTTCAGTATTTTTTATTTATTTTCAGTTAATCATTTTAGTGCTTCAATTTGAACTTATTTCCGTTTATTGCTAAGACAACATTTCTAATTTGAGTTACTAATAAGTTTTTCAACTAATATTTACACTATTTATTATTAATTTTATTGATTTCATCTTTATTTCAGTTCAAATAAATGTTTATAACAGTTACAGTAGTTGAACTGACAAAAACTCATGAGATGTTTTTAATCTGATTCAGTGCTTGCCGTTTCTGTTGTGTGTTGAAAAGCAGTTCCCTATCGGTCAGTCACTACAACGTAGGTCATGACTGACCAATAGGAATCTCGCTAGAGAGGCCAATCTACTTCGAGTGAAACTAAAACAAGCCAATACACATTGGCGTGAATCATTTGCAACAGCTGTGCAGCCTCGCAGCGCGGGTATTTAACAAGCAGCTGGTGCGATTGCACACTAGCTTTTTGCTTCGGAGGCAAGCACTTCGTATGCTGAACAGAGTGAATTTGAAAGCAAGCCTCTTCTGGATCTCTCCACTTTGGTGTGGGCGTGATGGCACAGCAGCGCAAGCGGTCTTTTTTCTCTTCTCTCTCTCTCTCTCTCTCTCTCTCTTCTTTGTTTGTTGTTTTAAAACTGAGCAAACAAGAAAGCTGTTTTCACGGCTGGTAAGGTTCGCTGTTAAAGCGCTCAACGGCCGTTTTCACGGCGTTCGTGGATGAGTCATGTACCCATTGTGGGAAGATGACCATCTCGGAGCTGCGGTCGAGACTCACGTTCCTGCAAAGGGGTGGAGTCCCAGTGCCTCGGCCTCGAACCAATCCACCTCAGAGGGTTGCTTCGGGCAGTGGCGCGGGAGACCTGAGGATCACGGTGAGCGCGCTTCCTTCGGGGAACCAACCCTCTAGGAACCCTCACCCCTCCCACGCTCCGCAGCCAGTTGAGCCACCATAAGAACGTAATGGACCATCCTCGAGGTGTGTACCAGTCGTTTCTTTTGGTGCTCCCCACGACGATCAGATGTCGATCGCCTTCTGGTGTGCCAGCAGTGCCCGAGTCGGAGCCGGAGATGACGGCCATGCTTTCCCGGGCCGCCAACAGGATCGGGCTCATGTGGAACCCTCCACCGTGTCCCGAGCCCTCGAGGTTGGACGATTGGTATCTCGGGGTGGCGCGCTGGTTCTCAGCAACCCACCCAAGTGCCTTTCTTCCCGGAGGTGCATGAGGAGCTCACAGGGACGTGGACGGCACCTTTTACTACCAGAAACCGTCTCGGTGGCTCCTCCTCCCTCACCACCCTTGATGGCAGGGCAGCTAAGGGATACACGCGTATTCTGCCAGTGGAACGGGCCTTTGCTATGCAACTGTGCCCTAACTCCACTTGGCGTGGAGAACAGTGTCTTCCTTCCCGGGCCTGTAAGTACTCGTTGGACCTAACCGGCAAGGCTTACAAGGCCTGTGGGGAAGCTGCCTCTGCCGTGCACGACATGGCGTTGCTGCAGATTCATCAGGCTAAGGCACTGAAGGACCTGCACGAGGGTGGTCACGATCCGCAAGTTCTCCAGGAAATTCGTGCCGCGACGGACCTCGCGCTGCGTGCGACGAAGGTCACCACGCGGTCAGTGGGTCGTGCGATGTCCACACTAGTGGTCCATGAACGCCATCTCTGGCTGTGTCTGGCTGACATGCGGGAGACTGACAAGCTCAGGTTCCTTAACTCCCCCGTGTCCCAGACCGGCCTCTTCGGCGACGCGGTCGAGAAAAAAGCAGACTGAGGCCATCAAGCACATCCTGCCGTGGCGGTCAGCTGCTGCCTCAGTCTACTCGTCGCCGGGGGCGTCCTCCTGCGCCTGCCCCTGCTCCCGCGCCGTAGCAGCAGCCTCCACCTAAACGGCGTCATCGAGCCAGTCGCAGGCAGGCCGCCCCGCCCGTCCAGGCCCCCGCCAGCAATTAACCTGTGAACTGTTACTCCTAATCATGAATGTTTTGGAATAAAGACCTTTTTTAAAGAGACACTCAGCAAATTATTGCAGAAATTAAAGCACTTTGAAACATGTAAGTGTAAAAAAGTTATAGAAGTGCAGGTTTACTGTAAAGCAAATGCACTTTTATATATGTTTTACAGAATTCCAAAGTTGAAGTTGATGTGTCAAAATACCGCTAAAAGGTTTTAAAGTAGCATTACCATATTAAAACAATGTTCGATTTCAAAACAGTTTCACAGGATTAATTTTGAGTGTTTTTCTAATGATACCTAAAATACAAAAATATTTGTGCAAAAGTATTGATTTGAAATGAAAAGAAAAAGTGAATGACTCAAACAGTAATTTGATTTATGACATTGTATATGTTGCTTTTGAGAGCTTTATGTCTTTATGTTGTTTGTTCAGAGTTACACAGTTTTATCACCACATACACTGAAATAAGAGGCCAGAGGTTTTCAGGAACTCCAGAGTTTTTTGCTGTAACGACACTGGATGATCATCAGATCGATTATTATGACAGTAATATAAAGAAGCTGATTCCCAAAAAGGACTGGATGAAGGAGTTTGCATCCACAGAACTGTGGAAGAAATACATTGAGATCAGAGAAAAACTACAGCAGATCTACAGAAACAACAGTCATGTTCTAATGGAGACATTCAATCAGACACACGGTGAGAGAGAAAAAAACTTTATACTACATTTTTAAATGTGAAAGATTATCTTGTACATTAAAAAAGAGTAGATCTTATGGAATCCCTTTTTTCAGGAGTTCATACGTATCAGAGGATGTATGGCTGTGAATGGGATGATCAGACTGGAGACTCACATGGGTTTGATCAGTACGGTTATGATGGAGAGGATTTCATCTCACTGGACCTGAAGGAGAACAGATACATCACACCTGTACAACAGGCAACAACCACAGTGATGAAGTGGAATAATGAAACAGAACAGCTTGAATTTCTGAAACAATACTATGATTATGAGTGTGTTCACTGGCTGAAGGAGCTCTTGAAGTTAACGAAAGATGCTAACAGGATAACAGGTACCTTGTCACCAAGTAGATCATTCATTTATATATATATATATATATACAGTACATATAGGGTAGGGATGGACCAATACGATTTATCTGCATCATCAAATTATTTTCATTGAACATGGATAGGATCCATTTTTTATGGAGAAACAATATGAGAGGAAACAAATATATGTCACAAAACTTTTGCATCTATTTATATCAGCCTTTTTTATGCTATATCTGATTAGCTGATATTCTGATGGTTTTATATATCGCTCAATATCAGCGGCTGATACATCGGCGCATCTCTAATAATGAGTCATAAGCAGGGGCGTCATGCAAGCCAAAATTCTGGGGGGGCACAATCTGAGACGTTGCAATTGTTTTCTGACGGGTGATATGGATCATGTTAGGAGGGGTCAGGGGGTTTCTCCCCCTGACATTTTTTTAATTCTGGCTGCGAAACATACTATTTCAATGCAGTTTGGGAGGGACAGAAATACCTTAACGGAGCTAGCAGCAACCCTACTCTATCTGAGGACTACGTTAAAGTATATGTGTATCTTATATGTGCATTATAAGATGTTTTGAAGGCCAAAAAAACTCCTAAAGTTGAGCTTTGACTGATAGGCTTTTCATTTTTGTCTGTCAGTGAAGAAAGTAAACATAGGGTCAACTGATAGGTTGATTTATGAATCATTTTCTCAGACGAATTTATTTACTGAAAGCTACTAGGAAAGCTAGGTAGCCTAACTAAGTTTATTAAATTCATTCACAGTACACATTCATTATTGATCTTATGCCTATACAGGGCCGTAGACAGAGCTTTATAATCACAGAGGTCCTAAATTTGAGGTGGGTAAGGGGTTCAAATTTTTTATTTCTCTGATATGTGCATTTCAAGACGTTTGAAGGCCAAAAAAAGGATAAGAAATAACGTTAGCTTTAAAACCATGTCAGTGGGCAGATTATTTGTCAATACCTGCTCTCACTTCTTATCCATCACTCTTTCTTTTTCTCTCAGTCTCCTGATCTTGCCTTCCCCTCCTAAAGCTGAGCTTTTTTAATTTACTTAAGGCTACAAATTGTACTATATTAATTCTCAATATGTACACATTCATTATTAATCTTGTGCCTAACAATGAAAACGTCTTTTCCCCTCACAATGACAGTAAACTAATTATTAGCCTACATTACGAGTCACGTTACATAGGCCTATTTTCAGTTCAAAATGGCGAAATTAGACAAGAGTATATTCGTGTGCCTGATTATTTTTGTCATTCGTTTAACATTTATGAACTAAAAAAACTGTCAAATATGAAATGTTTAGTTTAGCTACTTACATCTCGCACTTGACTGTACACTGAAGCGTCGAGTCTCACTGCTAAAATTCGCGCTCAGCTTCTGTGAACATAAAGCCCGCCTACTTTGAGTTTGATTGGTCATCTCAAATATTCAGACATTGACGAGCAGTGACAGACCAATGAGGCTCAGATGAACACACACGCACACACACACACACCCCCGTCCTCTGTTTCTGACGTGCGCTCTGCTCGGCACCGCTGCGGATTGAAGATGAACAATGCGCTGAATCTGATTATAACAAGACTGAAGAAATAAAAAATTATCAGGGAGGAAAAATCTGATGGGCATCACTTTGAATGGGCATGACGCCACTGGTCATAAGCTACGTTTACATGGACACCTTTCGGTTCAATCGGAATGAAATCAATCCGATTGATGAATTATATTTATCACGCAGTAAAACCCGCGCCCAAAACCAGTCGTCTGTGGATGAGAGTGAAATGACAATTTTAAAATAACAGGACATTTATACGACTCTTTATTCAACAGGAAGAACAGCTCATTTCATGCGTCATACGTTACTACGCTATTTCTACATCATTGCACAATCCTTATAGTTTCGGTTTTCAATCCGATCAACTGTTTACATGTTCTCTCGATCGGGTTACAAAAGGAGTAAACCACCCCTTTCAATCCGATCGAAATTCCAATCGGATCGAGCTCAATCAGATGTGTTTACATGTTTTTTTAGTCCGATTGAGCCGTCAATCCGATTATAAGTAAACACAGCTACTGTTTGTATCTGTTTTATCTCATTGTCTTCATTAAACCAAATACACTTTTATTCATAAATGTATATGTTCTGAAGTATTAAACTTTTTTCTAACATTTTTCTTAATAATTTTCAGCTCCTCAAGTGTCTCTGTTACAGAAGAGTCCCTCTTCTCCAGTAGTGTGTCATGCCACAGGTTTCTACCCATCAGGAGTGACTATTACCTGGTTCAGAAATGGACAGGAGCACCATGAGGATGTGGATCTTGGAGGTCTTCTGCCAAATGAGGACGGGACCTTCCAGAAGACAACTAGCCTTCGTGTTTCTCCAGACGAATGGAAGAACAACCAGTTCACTTGTGTGGTGGAGCACCAGGGAGAAACCATCCAGAAGACTGACGAAGAGATCAAGAGTAACAACGGTAAGTTGTTAATAAAGCTGCATAGTGTTTTTATGGTTATGCCTCTTTAAATCATTGTTTCTTTTCGATACTTTACTCATACTGTTATGGGGAAAACTCATTTTACTTCGAAGCCTTTTTAATCACGCGGTGAAACTGCACGACCATTGGTTTAGAGGAGTAAAATGAACCAATGGCGAGGCAGCACAGCAGCACGAGTGCTGCGTGCACTGCGAGAGCGAGCTTTACGCTCAGCTGATTACAGCTTAGTTGGATATGACGTGCTGCTCTCCCTTATTACTTAGGTAAGACTCATGGAGTATATCCTTTCTGAAAGAGCATTTATTCACCGGCATTTGCTGTAAAATGCCGAAACTCTGAGCGCGTCACTTGCCAGCTCCGCCCCCGCAAGCTGCATTCATTGAAGACGAGCGCTTTCACTACGAGAGCGCGAGTCTCACCTCGCTGCATTTACTGACAGTGCTCAGCTGTATTACAGCACTGACAGCTCTCTGACATGACGTTCTCTCAACTATCAGGTGGAACTCATGGAATATATTTCTAAAAGACCATTAATCCAGAACTTCCGAGTGCGTCAATTGCCGGTTTCGGGCCCCGCCCCCGTAAACCCCCTGGATTTAAAATGGTCTTGCTCGCTACCAGAGCGCGAGTCTTGCCTCGCTGCATTCACAGGCTCCTCCCCTCGTTCTACATTGTTTTCTTTTCTATCTAACATGAGACAAAGAAACAATGGAATCGCAATGCTGATTGAATGGGACTAGGTGAGCTCACGCCGGCCTTTTTCCCGCGTGTCTCATCCTCTCTGCAGCAAGGGGATTTCCCAGCTCTATGTGCACCGGGAGAGCGAGCACAGGACTGACAGCGCTCAGCTGAATGCGATGCTAGTAGCTCGTTATTAAATGACGTTCTTCCCTGTGTCTGTCAGGTGAGGCTCATATAACTAAGAAAGGCTCCCAAAACCGCCTCTTTTATGCCTCCTAGCACCCGGTTCAGATCCTGGTGCTGGAGACGGTGTGTTTGTTGCAGCCACTTGGCCTGTTCAGTTTCACACGCCCATGCTGTTATAGCGAACAAAAACATACTCAAAAGAGAGAGCTCTTTTCCTCTTCCACTTACCATGAGCACCAGGCCCCTGCACAAAGGCCTGTCGCTCGACCTAATAGTACACCTTGCCACGCGGGCCAAGGCTTGGGAGGCCACCCCTGGAGTGTCAGAATGGGTTTTGGGGATAATAAAACGAGGTTACTCTCTACAATTTTTCGTTCTCAGACTACCGCTCTTCAGCGGCGTGGTTCCCACCTCGGTAAGGAGCAGAGAAGCTCTCGTCCTCCGCACGGATGTGATGAATTTACTGACGAAAGGAGCCGTAGAAACGGTCCCGCCAGCACAGAGGGAGTCAGGCTTTTACAGCCGTTACTTCCTCGTCCCCAAGAAGGATGGCGGTCTCAGACCCATCTTAGACCTCAGATGCCTGAATCGCGCCCTTATGAAATGGACGTTCAGGATGATTACTATGAAACAGATCCTCTCGCAAATATGCCCAGGGGACTGGTTCTTCTCTCTGGACCTGGACCAGTAAATTTGATACTATAGATCACACAATACTCTTAGATCGACTACAAAATTATACTGGTGTTCAAGGACAAGCATTAACCCTCTGGAGTCTGAGGTGTTTTTGGGGCCCTTGAGATGTTTTGACATGCCCTGACATTTGTGCTTATTTAAGCTACTTAAAACATACCATATGCCAACATATAAATGTGCTGTATTCAGCACAAACTCTGCTACAATAATATGTGAGCAAAATGGATGTACATGTTTGCATTTTATAGAAAAAAAATATTATGCGTGGTTAGTACGTTTTGGGAAAAAAATTTCACTGCAATGAGGCCATTTAACACATACTGAATAGTTGTCCACAAGACTTTTGAGTTACTATTCTTGTAGGCTAGAATTTTTACTTCAAAATGAAGTGAAAATCATTCTGACCACTCTTTCACAAGCAACAATCAAACGATTTAAATTTCTTACGTCAGTTTTTGGTCAGCACTGCTGTATGCCTGGGAGTGTGAATGGCCATTGTAGTAGTTTATACTGTATAGTAATGATAGTATCAGTATTAGAGGAAATACGGCAAAAGGGGTGGGGACACTCTCGCCCGGATATGATCTGTATCAGAGTTGTACCAGAAGTAAAATAGCACTCAACTTGGCTCCGTCTCTGCGTGTGTTGAAGTTGCTGGGAACCCAGTGAAAATGCAAGTTGATACAGCCGCTTTTGTGTCCTTGATTCCAGAGTCTCTCTATCGTGACCAACTGAAGGACTGTTCTCTGCAGCCAGTAGCCATTCATCTGTCTTCACACACAGGAGAAACCATTCCTGTGCTTGGGAAAATTCTAGTGCCAGTGAAGTATGAGGGATATGAGTGGAAGCTGCCACTTGTGGTGGTGAAAGGCAGTAAACCACCACTTTTGGGAAGAAATTGGATGAGGAAGATAAAGCTGAACTGGGGCAAGATCTTCAGTCTTCAAGGCGGCGAGAAAAATGAACAGCTCACCCTGCAAGCAATGCTTGAAAAGCACAAGGATCTTTTCAAAGACGGATATGGGAAGGTTAAGAACTTCAGAGCGAAGATTAGAGTCCAAAGTGAGGCCAAGCCCATCTTCCACAAACCACGACCAGTACCTTATGCGTTGAGGGACTCAGTGGAGAAAGAGCTGGAACGCTTACAGAAGAATGGCATCATAACACAGGTGGAAAGGAGTGAATGGGCGGCACCTGTTGTCGTGGTACCAAGGCAGTGAGATTGTGCGGTGATTACAAAGTGACCGTGAATTGATGCATACTCCCGGAAGAATATCCACTTCCAAATCCTGAGGATTTGCTGAGCGTCAGAGCAGTATCTTACAGTGAACACACACAAAGGCCTTTTCAGATTCCATCGCCTGGCCTATGGAGTTTCCACAGCTCAAAGGAAGAACCCCTGGCAATTTTGGATCAAGTGATGGCAAGACTGGAAAAGTATGGGGCGGCAGTGGCTCAGTGGTTCATGTGGGTTGTCTACAAACCGGAAGGTTGGTGGTTCAATCCTCGGTTCCACCTGACCAAGTGTTGAGGTGTCCATGAGCAAGACACCTAACCCCAGCTGCTCCCGACGAGCTGGATGGCGCCTTGCATGGCTGCCGTCGCCCGTCGGTGTATGAATGAGTGAGTGAATGGGTGAATGTGAGGCAAATTGTAAAGCGCTTTGGTGGCCATTGGGTCTGTGAAAGCGCTATATAAATGCAGTCCATTTACCATTTACCATTTACCATGGTATGAGAATCAAGCTTTCCAAATCTGCATTCCTGCAAGACTCAGTGGAGTACCTAGGGTACAGAATAGATGCACTGGGACTGCACCCAACCACAAGCAAGGTAGAGGCCATAGTAAACGCACCAGCCCCGCAAAATGTTACTGAGTTAAGATCATTTTTGGGGTTGCTTAATTACTATGGAAAATTTTTGGCAAATCTGTCCACATTGTTGCACCCACTGCACCAGCAAGCTGAAGCACCATAGAAGTGGTCTCCACAATGTGAAGATGCATTTCAGGGCTGTAAACAACGGCTCTTGAATAGCAAATGCCTTGCACACTGTGATCCAGAGAAGCCTCTCAGGCTTGCTTGTGACGCCAGTCCATATGCCATGGATTTAAAAAAAAAAGTTTTTTGTAATTTCACACAAGAATATGAACTTTTACATTATGACGATGTAACACAATTAGGCTACATTACATCTGTAAAATATTACGTCTATGCACTTACTCACTATGATTCTCGATCGCACTGAGAACTGAAGGACACCTCCTGGAGAAGGAGAACACGATGCAGCCACATTCCTAAAAAACAAAACAAAAAAACTGTTAGCACATTATCCAAAGTAAACTGATGGACAATTAATGGGTATTGATGCACAATGTATCTGTTGATGGACGGAGAAACATCTATTGATGGATAGACCGCGTCACCGCGAGTATCTGTTTATGGCCCATATAGACCGCACGCATTTACTGATACACTGAATGAACGGATCGTTTGCGAACGACACATCACTACATTTCAAACATTTACACATCTATTCACAAACATCTGTGCATAAGGCAGTATTTATACAAATAAATAATAATATATACAAATAAAACATCTCCAGTTAACTAGCGCTAAAATATTTTGTTTTTGAACTCAAGCTGAGCGCTTGTGTCCGCTGCTATCAGTGTCATGGATACAGTGTTCTCTTGTGGCGGCGCGCGCACAGTCTTCACTCGGACGCGCTCATCAATCTATCGCCGTTGCGGACACTATTCATTCCGGTGAAATGCCAAAATAAAATGCACACAAACGTGTGTCCCTGCTTGATATAGACTGTAACCACTGATGAACATATTCGGTTTTGATGAGAGAAAAAAACCTATACCGAGGGCGGATTAGAACCCGTAACCTCTGACACGCTTGGCAAAAGATCTGCCACTAGACCACTGAAGTACTCAAACAAAACTTGCGGATCGATATATTTCACTAAATCATTATAACCTAAGCAGTTATTCAAAAAGTTTACACGAGCGTATAGGCCTACACGAATGTTAGGGATATTGTGAGGTAATATTTCCTATGTCAAAAGCTAGCCAAACCTAGGCAAAATATAGTCTGAAAATTCCTTTGAGCTCTATGATCAGAAAAGGAATTATATAACACTAAACAACTTACTCCGAACTTGTATCCTCGGCGGGGTCAATTCGTTCTTCAAAATGCAGCCATTGGTCGTCCAAGTTTCAAATTCCTCTGAGGAAAAGGTGAATTCTTCCCCGCTGTCCAGAATCATCTGAAGGAGTAGCGTGCCATCCTAAAAACGCGCTGAACTATCAGTGAATCTGATGAAAAAACTTTGTGTTGTTATGGCATTGATCGGGGGGCGTGCCGCGTGTGCTATGCATAGATCGCCTATTTACCATGTGAAAAGCTCTGGGGGCGTGGCGGCCTCAGCTCATTAACCCTCTGGGGTCGGCGGTATCCTTATCCTTAAGGTTTTCCTTATCAGTGCAAAAGAGACTCAAATCACTCTGTTGATTTTGATCTTACATATAAGTGTTATACATCATTCGATCCTGTTAAGTGTCTATTTTTTTGTGGGTACTCACAATAAAAACAAAGTGTTGTGCTTTTCGTCAAATAAAGAAAAAATATACATGATGCGCGTTTTGCCTTCTCTCTGTCATTGAAGTCCATTCTGAAATGCGTCCGAAAAATTATCTGTAACTCAGTCAATACTTGTCACAGAGATACGAGAGATTTCTCTTTATGAAGCCGAAATTCTCTTCTTTTAAATGAAGTAATTTAAAAAAAAAAAATACTTCCAGTTTATGTAATCCGTTTGAAACAAAGGAGAGGTACAGTTTTTTCGTTCTCCCTTCATTATCTTTAAGCTGGTTCAGATCATACTTATCTGACCACTACCATTTTGTCTCTTTAAATGGAGAAAAATCTATTATAACTTCAGTAAACTATGGAGTGCCGCAGGGATCTGTTTTAGGCCCTCTATTATTCTCAATATATATGATGCCACTTGGAAATATTATAGGGAAACATGGAATTAGTTTCCATTGTTATGCTGATGACACTCAAATATATATTTCATCACGGCCGGATGAATACACTAAATTATACAAATTGACAGATTGTGTTAAAGATATAAAAGATTGGATGACGCGTAATTTTATTTTATTAAATCCAGACAAGACAGAGGTACTACTTATCGGTTCGAAAAAACTGTCCGCAAAACCTCTCACAACACAACTTTAACATAGTAGGATGCCCTGTTACTTTATCCTCTACAATAAAAGACCTGGGTGTTACATTAGACTGCAACCTGTCTTTTGAAAAGCATATTTCATATGTTAGAAAAACAGCCTTTTTCCACGTTAGAAACATTGCTAAGCTATGTAATATGCTATCAGTTTCTGATGCAGAAAAGTTAGTTTATGCATTCATGACCTCGAGACTAGATTACTGTAATGCTTTATTAGCTGGTTGTCCTGCATCCTCAATAAACAAGCTACAGTTAGTCCAAAATGCAGCCCCTAGAGATCTTACTAGATCATGAAAATATGATCATATACTGTAACACCGATTTTATCATCACTACATTGGTTACCTATAAAGTTCCGTATTAATTACAAGGTATTGCTACTGACTTCTAAAGCCGTAAATGGTTTAGCTCCAGTCTATTTAACGGATCTTCTATCGCCCTATAATCCATCGCGCTCTTTAATAATAATTCATTAATAATAATTTGTTACATTTATATAGCGCTTTTTCTGGGACCTCAGAGCGCTTTACATGGAAGAGGGGGAATCTCCTCAACCACCACCAATGTGCAGCATCCACCTGGATGATGCGACGGCAGCCATATTGCGCCAGAACGCTCACCACACACCAGCTTACTGGTGGAGAGGAGACAGTGATGAAGCCAATCAGTATATGGGGATGATTAGGAGGCCATGATGGACAGAGGCCAATGGGCAAATTTGGATTTTTTATGACCACAGAGAGTCAGGACCTCGGTTTAACGTCTCATCCGAAGGACGTCTCATCCGAAGGACGGATTTAAGATCACTATATTCGAGGCTTTTGGTTATTTCTAGGATATCCAGATCCACCAAAGGAGGGAGAGCATTTTCACATTTAGCTCCAAAGCTCTGGAATAGCCTTGCTGATATTGTTCGTTGCTCAGACTCGCTCTCCCAGTTTAAAACTAGACTAAAGACGCATCTCTTCAGCCTAATTCATATAATTTTTTTTATCTTACAGTTACTGTAAATCCGGCCTCTAGTTCATAAACGCCAGAGGAGAACTGGCCCCCGACTGAGCCTGGGTTCTCCCAAGTTTTTTTTTTCTCCATTAGGTCACCTGATGGAGTTTTAGGACACCAGTAGGTCACTTTTTTTCGGTTCCTTGCCACTGTTGCCTTTGGCTTGCTCAGTTGTGGATATTCAAATTAATTAACCAATCATTAATACCATTGACCAGCCCTACCTACCGTGGATGTTTTTTCCACTAAGAAACAAACATTGTTATGTTATTTTGATTGATACTGTGAAGCTGCTTTGATACAATCTATATTGTGAATATAGAAATATACTTGACTTGACCTGTAAGATGCATACTTTCACATCCAGATAGCCCACCATCACAGGCGATTCTTGAGATTCATGAGATTGAGGGAGTGGCATATAAGTATACGGTCCTGCCATTCAGTCTGTCCCTGGCTCTTTACTCGTACGATACTTTAGTGCATGGATGTTGCCCTCTCCCCTTCTGAGACAGACGGGAATCCACATTCTGAAACATCTCGACGACTGGCTCGTTTTGGCCCAGTCGGAGGCGGAGCTAAACTCTCACAGATCCGTGCTTCTCAGCCACGTGGAGTGCCTGGGACTCAGGGTCAATTTCGCCAAGAGGTCACTGTCCCCCAGAAAACGGATTTCATTCCTGGGAACAGTCTTCAACTCGACCCAAATGTGGGCTGCAGTCACGTCAGAGCGCGCTCTGACCATTCAGCAGCTTGCGGCCTCCTTCAAAATTGGAGCTTCTCCCACTGTCAGGTCTTTTCAGAGGATGCTGGGCCTCATGGACTCTGCATCTCTAGTACTTCAGCTACGCCTGCTGCGCATGCGGCCCCTTCAGTACTGGTTGAAACCTCGAGTACCAGCCCATGCCTGGTGTCACGGATGCCTACGTATCAAGATGAACCAGCCCTGTGTCTCAGCCCTGGCCTTTTGGAGGAATCCTCATTGGTTCCAGTTTGGCATGGTGCTGGGGGCGGTCACCAGAAGGAAGGTGGTCTTGACAGACGCTTCCAACACAGGTTGGGGAGCTCTGTGCAAGGGCAAACCGGCCTTCGGCTCCTGGTCAAACGAGGAAAGTCGGCAACACATCAACTGCCTGGAAATGCTGGCAGTCTGTTGAGCCTTTCAGACTTTCCTACCAGACCTGAAGGGACACCACATCTTGGTCCCATCAGACAGCATGACAGTGGTGTCTTACAAAAATCGCCAGGGCAGGCTCACCTCGAAACTTCTGTTCAAACTGTTGAAACACCTCCTGGTATGGGCACACCACTCTGAGAGCAGCGCATGTGCCGGGCAAGCTGAACCAAGGGACAGACATTCTTTCTCGAAGCAACGTCCCCTCTTGCCTCAGAAGACAACTCTCACTGACCAACTTATTTCTCAAAGAGCAGGGATGCGCTGGCCCACGACTGGCCCAGATTGCTTTGATCCCCCAGGTCATCAGACGAATCAGGGAGAGCAAACATGTAGTCCTCTTCATGGCCCCACTCTGGAGAAACCAACCTTGGTTCTCAGAGGTAACACAGCTGCTTACAGCAGCTTTGGCCTCTCAATGCGAGCCTATGGACCTCCCCGAGAGAGTTTAAATACTATTTCTGACGCTAGAGCCCTGCCTACACGACGCCTCTATGCCCTTAAATGGTCTGTGTTCTCCGCTTGGTGTACAGGTCGGAGCGCAGACCTCTCCTCATGCAACATATCCTTGATATTGTTCTTCCTGCAGGAGCTGCTGGATAAGAGCTCCATGCTCAGGGTCTATGTTGCAGCCATAGCAGCGTTCCACACCCCTGTGGCTGGCCAAATTATAGGCAGAAACAACCTTGTGGTCAGTTTCATGAAGGGGTCCAGGAGGCTGAACCTGCCTTGGCTCTTCACTGTCCCTACATGGGACTTGTCTATAGTGATGAGGGCTCTCAGGAGCCCTCCCTTTGAGCCACTAAGTCAGTCAACCTGCGACCACTGACGCTAAAAACCATACTTCTGCTAGCACTGGCATTGGTCAAGCGTGTAGGTGACTTACAGGCACTCTCTGTGAGCGCCTCATGGATGGATGGCTTCATATGCCTTTTTAATTGGGATGCATCACCTCAGCATTTGCCTGTGCCCATTTTGGTGTTGTCTTCACATGTAGACAGTCATTTCTCCCACAGAACTGTTGAAATTGAGCAGACATGAACTGAGAGCCACAGTCTGATCTGATGGTACAGGTCAGACCGTGACGTCTGAAAAGTTTTGATATTAAAGTTTATTGACTGAGCTGATCTCAGTTTGATGTTTTTATTCCTCAGACTCTGTCCACTGTTGTGGTCCTACTGAAGCTCTGATCCGATTTGTCCTCTCTGCTCTGGTGGGCCTGGCTACTGTGATCATTCTGGTTTATGAGATCAGATCCAGAAGAGGTGAACAGAAGAGGTGATGTAATTTCTAACAAACTGATTTTTTATATATATTTGTGAGATTTAATAATGTATGCCTTTATATGTTTATCTTTTTCAGAAAGTAATGAAATCTAAAGCAGAACACTGAACTTCAAGTGTGTTCTTGTTCTTCTAGTGTTTTTGTCATAAATACTGATGATTATTTGAGCTTGGGCTCCCTCTTTCAGTGTCAGATTTAAAAAAAAAATTCCAATTTGAAAGGCTTTTTAAAAATATATTTCTCTACAAGACACATATCAATTTACCACTACTGTTGTATATTTGCTCTATGTGTTTGCTTGCCTTTATCAATAAAGCTTTCTCACTCTAAGGTTCAAGAGTCTCTCCATGTTTTATTACATTTGTTATGTCAGGCGCCCACTGGAGGAATACTAATTTTATGTAAGCAATTAGTGTGCTGTATTGTGAATAAGTCCCTCACGAAAGAAGGGCGTGGTTAGACACGACTATAGCCTTTGACTACATTCACAATACAGCACGTCTCAAGTACCTTAAGTTACTGCTTTTATAAAACGGTTACCAGAAAACGGCAGTAAACGGCCTCATCTGATGGAGCTCAAATGAAAACAGCAAAACTACAGCAAGTATAATTTTGAGTTTTCATTTGATCCAATAGCGTTTCCATGACTTTCAAAAAGGGGAAATATAGAGAGATTGATTACAGCAGTCAGAAGAGAGAAAGATGTCAAATCCAGAAACACCCCTGCAGCAGTGTTTACTAGTTTTTCTTTTGTAATGTAATGCCAAGGTAAAATAACATAACGTATATTGTTATGAATGTACATTTATAAGAAATTTATTTATATGAAATATAAAATTTATAATTTAAAAATATATTTTAAATATGAAAACTTTGTTAGATGTGCGATGCTAATAACTGGAAGCTGACTGTTTTGACTGTTTCTCCTCTCGACAGTCTCTCACGTGACACCTCTTAAAGGTATTGTAGGTAGGAATTTTATAAAAAAAACTTTTTTCCAAATTTGTTTAAACTTTCTGTATATATCAATGCATAATTAAAATGTAAGTACTCTGAAAAAGAAAGTATAAACATCGAGTGTCTGTAGACCTCTCACGACTGTTTTAAAGACAGCTCATTATTTCCATTCACTCCACCCCCTCCCTTCTGGGCTCTTTCCAAAGCCACGCCCCAAAAACACATGAACGCGCGACTCCGAGCGCTGAGCTGAAGACGCATTATTTACCTGAGATGAGCGGAGAGGAAGGAGCACAGTGCATGTAGTGACATCATGTCAGAATCACATGTAATAAAAAAAATAACTTTATCATTATGAAGATAAACAAATAAGATGTATTTTAGTACTCACTATCAAGCTAGCATATTGATATTGGTAAAGTTTAAAATATATATTTATTGATTCGCTAATGGGCTAGTTATCTATAAGGCAAAGCTAAAAACAGGTTGCATGATACACGTTTTTCCATTGCCATCATTTACACTGTGATGAAGATGAATTTCGTGTAACATTCGTAACATATATGGTGTTCTGCACAGGGCCGGCTCTAACACTTTGGTTGCCCTAGGCGATATTGAGTTTTGCGCCCCCCCCCCCCCCCCCTTAAAAAAAATTATAAGTATTTATTAAACTAAACATGCTCTTATAGTTACTCGAAAACTTAAACAATAAATTGTTCATACAAATGCTACAAAGAACGTTCAAGGATATTTATATAGTTGCATTGTACAACTATATTTTATCTGACCATAAATAACTTTTAGTAGATAAATTACAACTACTACCACCACTAGGCCTAATATTATTACAATCTATTGGGCTGCTACAAGGTTAAGGGGGTTTAGGGGGTATTTCCCCTTAAGAAAATTTTGTGCATTTTAATGTTAAATTCATAAATCTGGCGCACTTTGAGAGTTCAAAACTAAAAGCTCCAACCCATATTCAGTGTGCAAATTGAACAAAGAAAAATTCAAACCTCTTTTAATTCTTCATTACACTACTACATAATAATATATATAATATTAATCCCATGACAGTAATTGCCATAGGCTATATTGTTAAACAAATGCACTGAAAAATAAAGGAAACTTTCATGAGTATTGTACAAATTTCTATAATTAAAAGTAAGTTATATATTTGGAAGTGACCCAGAGCCGCCAATTAAGCAAAACAAAACCAAACGAATGGGCCACCGATGTACGAGTTTTATGGGCCGTTAAGACAAAAATAGAAAAATAAAAGTATGAGATGTATGTATCGGCCCAAACAGCACGTCGGGCCCGCGGGAATCTCCCGGTAGTCCCGATGGCCAGAACATTTGACACCTTAATGGATGAGATGAGAAGACTTACCTCTATACTGGGCTTTCTTTTTATCTTGTTGCTTTCTCCGTTTTCGTCCCTGTGCACCAGAGGGTTTAGACCGCTTCATTTTCGATAAGCGCGCGCAGCAGCCGAGCACTTGCCTAACGTAACCATAGAACGTAACGTAACGCAACTAACCCCCGCCCCCCCTTTAGGAAATGATCGACAATAATCATCCATTCAATCTAATAATCAGGTTGACAAGTAATTAAACGTATGGCTGAGGGGCGCCTTAGGATGATCATGTTTAATAAACATGTTTTCGTTTCGCTTGTCATTCTAATTCTATGATTAATGGGAGGTACGCCAGGGGCGACACTAGAGGGCGCCCGCGCCCCCCAACACATTTGTCGCCCTAGGCAACCGCCTAGTTCGCCTATAGCAATCGCCGGCCCTGGTTCTGCATGTAATGGTGTGTTCACACCGAACGCGAATTTAATTATTTGGGCGAGTAGATTACATACAAAGTCAATGCAAAGACGCGAATAGACGCATCATTCGCGCCGGGCGTTGCGAATGACGCGAATTGGGCGACGCGTTTGCCGCGAATGTCCTCCGCGCAAGTTGAAAAATTTGAACTCGAGCGAATGTTCAAGCGTCTAACTAAACGCGATAGACGCGTATTTGACGCTCTATTCGCGTTCGGTGTGAACACACCAGAAGAGTTTCCATGATGAAAGCATTGTTGACTCTGATGAGGACTACACTCCAGAGACAAGTACCGCATCGTCAGCTCGAGGACAGATCCGGGGTCGAGGGCGAAGCAGAGGAGGTCGTCACAAGGCGTCACTTTTCAGCACCTTGAGGTCTCTCAGTTCTCGCTATCGCTGGAAAGCCACGCCGATATTGACGCGCGTTTTATTTCGTTGTTTATCCAAAGACTTTTTGTTCATTACCTTTTCTAGTAATGTTACTGTCTTCCTTTTTTTGCCTAGTTTGCCTTCGCGAACTGCATATGTGAATTTTGATTGGTCTTTCTCTGCCATTGTTTTGCTATTCCTAGGTTTCGTGCCTCTTGACTTCCTCAAATCAAACGGGTACGCGCAAGTGGGCAGGTCCTGTGTGGCAAAAGGGTGGTTGCGAGAGAGTGACAGTCGCCTAAGCCAATCCTTTGTTTCGTCCCGGATGGAAATAATGAGCTGTGTTTAGTGCAGATTAAACGGTCTAGAGTCACTCGATTTGTATACTCTTTTTATCAGAGTACTTACATTTTAATTATGCATTGATATATACAGACAGTTTAAACACATTTGGAAAAAAGTTTTTGTATAAAATTCCTACCTACAATACCTTTAATCATATGGATAAATGTAACTGATCTGATATTAAATATTCTTCTCACATTTTTCTCAATCTTTTTCAGCTCCTCAAGTGTCTCTGTTACAGAAGAGTCCCTCTTCTCCAGTAGAGTGTCATGCCACAGGTTTCTACCCATCAGGAGTGACTATTACCTGGTTCAGAAATGGACAGGAGCACGATGAGGATGTGGATCTTGGAGAGCTTCTGCCAAATGAGGACGAGACCTTCCAGAAGACATCTAGCCTTCATGTTTCTCCAGACGAATGGGAGAACAACAAGTTCACTTGTGAGGTGGAGCACCGGGGAAAACCCTACCCGGACCGTAGGCACCCTAGGCCTATTTTCTTTTATTACTACGAGTGGTACAACGGTAAGTTATTAATAGTGCGGTAGAGTATTTATGGTACCTGTTATAAAGTTTATCCTATCCTTATCACATCTGGCTAATTGGTAATTTGATCTCTACAGAGGGACAGAAGTCTACCAAATTTCTTCGAAAACATCTTCATTTGTTTTTTAAAGATAAACAAAAGTCTTGGATTTTTGAAAAAGTTGAGTTTGGATCGACATGAGGGCGATTAATTAATGACAGAATTGACGTTTTTGGCTGAACTAACCCTTTCATAGCCTGGATGCCAGCCCGAACCCCGCCCACAAAATTTTTTGGTTGGGAAGTTCGGTCCGGACTCGATCCACTGTGGAGTAATTATGATTGGTTCAGAATTAGTCGGCACTTTTTTTTGTTGTAAATATACAATTTATTTTCAAGTTGTAAGTTCACTGATTACTAAGAGTTTTACAACTATAGCTTTTGAGTTTCAAATGGAAAAAAAATAAACAATGAAACATTTAAGAACATGTTCAGTTCTCTTTTTTTTCCAACAAAGTTGGTGTGCGTTTATACAAGTAGGGATATGTGTTCACTATGTGAGTTCTTTGTTATTATTAAGTTATTTTTTGACAGGAGCTCTGTTGTCCACACCAATAAATATGATATGTCTTCAGTTCCCAGAATGCACCATGGCATGAATGTATTATGCAGATCACAGTTTATGCATTTTTACTGCCATTTGTACTTGGTTTATACTTATTAATACCAGTCCTGGGTCTTTTCCATGCACTTAAAGTTGCATTAATTAAAAATATGGTGTTATAGTTTTTTTGTTGATAATGTCAGATAAATTGTTGCATTTGCCTTTTATTTTGAATACTTTTAAACATCAAACCGGGACTGACAAGAGGGTAAGTATGATGACAGTTTTCCTTTCTGGGTGCACTGTACCTTTAAATATGTAATTTGAAGCCCGAGTCTCTCTGAGCATTAGTGATTGTGAAGTGGAGCTGAAGTATCAAAGTCCTGAACTTAATTGAAAAACGAACACTTGAGCATACGACAGCGTGATAAGAGCTACCTAAAATGACAGAAACCATCTTTGGAAAATTTTTGAAGTGTAATTGGATTTTTTAGTTCAGCTCGTGTCCCATTGGATTACATGGAGAGGGCGGGGCTTATGACCTATACTGCAGCCAGCCACCAGGGGGCGATCGAAATGCTTTGGCTTCAGGACTTGTTCGTTTTAATGCTATAAAAGTTGTTTTTGTTTTAAAATTGCTGTCAAAGTGATTAATGTCGATTAATCAACATAATTTGTGTGGGCTGAATGTGTGTGTGTGTGAGTGATTGTCCAGAGGCTGGCTGATCTCTGCGGGTGTGAGGTCACAGGGGACTCCTCGCTACGCTCAGCTCTTGCTGTTTTAGGACTTTGATGTCTCTTTTTGGGATGTTTAGACGGAGAGGGTATTTGGCCTAATTCTGCCCTGCATCCGTCGTTTGCTATTTTTCTTTTGACTTTGAGTATTATTTTACAGAAATCTAAATGTAAATGTAAGTGTTTCAATCCAGTGGCGGTTCTAGAGGGGGGGCCAGGGGGGCCCGTGCCCCTGTGACAAAAAGCTTGGCCCCCCTTGTGGCCCCCCTAAATGTGGAGTTTGAAATAATTTTTACAAAACTGTTTTTTGCTATCGTTGTATGCGTATTATTTTTTATTTTTCTATCTTTGTGGATTTGCATTTTCACGTGACAATTCGCATCACATTCGCGGGAATCGCGGCAGAATAACGCCTGTCTCCTGCACGCGAGAGGGGAGAGAAGAAGAAAGTTGGTAAATGTCAGTTCAGTTGTAAGTTCATTCTTTATGTGCGTATGGGGTGTGCGATGTGTGTTGTCTATTATGATATTGTAATCATTGTTTTAACTCTGTACGAGGCAATGTGAGCTGACATAGCATTTGTCTATCGTCCTTTCACTGCTGTGTGCAGTTCATATAGGCTATGTCCCCAAATTCGTTTTTGTCTTATATCATATTATGTTCTTATATTAGAATATCACATCAGCAAGAGTGCCGTTTTCCCGTGCACAATTGCAACTGTGATATTTATGTTATACAACAGTTAAATTAACAATAAGTTAACATTGGGAGTTACTTTTTAGACACAATATTGTCAATAATGTTTGTTTTCCCTTTATTTCGCCGACTAGAATTTCATGAGTCTCAATGCAACACAGCGATGATTTATTGACTGAAATCCGCGTTTTGAACGAATCACTTGCTTCTTTCCCGAATAAATCAGCCGTTTGAACAAATCGTTTGAATGAATGAATCCCTCTTACGGGTACTTGCCGCCGCCTACTGGCGGTTTTAGTTTCATATTTAAAGTATCCTTTAATTAAAACGTTAAAATTAGAAATAATTTCATATTTAAATATTGATTTAAATGTAAAAAAATTATTTATGCAATTGTAAATGGAGTGTAAATATATTAATGCCACTTCTGTGTCACCTCTGCACTGCAAAGATGGATTTTGATTGAATTAATTAATTTGACTGGTAACAGTGGTACTGTATAATTATTGCATAATTAAGTATTATTGTATAAATAAGTATAATTACTGTATAATTTGAATGTTAGTATTTGACATAAAAGGTGATGCATAACTCTAAATAAGTTTAGAAAAAATGTCCATATATAGGTGAAAATGCCCCTGGAAATCAATTTAAGGTGGCAAATATTGCCCCTTAATTAAAAAATGTATTTCTGTCACTGCTGTGAACTGACCACTGCATAGAATATGAAAAATATTAATATCTTCGTGAGTCAGCTGTCAACAACAGGCCTAAACCAGCCATGGCACCAGCACAAAAACACAATCAGTAAAATATTATCTAATTATTAACAAAATGTTGAAAATATTGAAATATATTTTTGTCAATATTGCACACCCCTAATGTACGGTATTAATTTTGATTTCTTTAGGTCTTAAAAAGCCTTAAATTTGACTTTAAAAAGAGTGCAGGAACCCTGTAAACGGTTAGACATATCAAGTCAGTTATTTTCAGTAAATTAATTAATAAGCTTCTTGGTCCCCATTGCTTTTGCTCTATAGTTCTCAAAATGAAGAGAAAGAAGGACATCATGTCTATTACAGTTACTGTGACTAATACTGAATATGTAATGCAAATGTAAAAATATAATGGAAATACAAATACATTGTTGAATGATTATAAACACGGTATTTTGCCTGTTAATGCCTGCAGCAGTGCAGAAAATGATATGACAACAATAAGGTCTAAATGTAACTGGCCCCTCTAACAGTACAACTGGCCCCAGCTTGGCCCCCCCAGTTGAAATGGGCTAGAACCGCCACTGTTTCAATCGGATTAATAGTTACGGATTAATAGTTTTAAGAAATCAAATTTTATAGGAGGACCCCACATTTCACTGCCATATAATGCAATTATTGATTTGAAAAGTTTGAGCCAGATTTGGGTTGGGATTTCAATTTTAATCAAACTTGTTATGGCATAAAAAGCCCTTTGAGCTTTCTCTTTAAGTTCATTCACAACCACAGTAAAGTTACCAGTTGAAGATATTTTCAGGCCGAGGTAAGTGTATGTTTGTGCTCTCAATAGTTCTGTGTGATAGTGTGAATGTGTGTGTTGGTCCCTGAGATCTGGAGTGTTTCTGGAACATCATTACTGTAGTTTTCTGGAGGTTGACGGTCAGGACTCACAGTAATCCTCCAGCAGATCCAGGCTGTCCTGAAGACCCTCTTTAGTGGACGACAGGAGAACCAGATCATCTGCGTAGAGAAGACACTTTAGGGGCTTTCACACCGGGTAGTTATAGGAACTAGCCACCAGGGTCGTTCCCCGAGAACTAATGGTTCCCTTAGGAATGTTTTCCTGGTTGCATTCGCACCGCCAGTAGGAACTCTGAAGTGACGTAAGACTTCACTTCAGTTGTTAATGTGACTTTTATTTTGACGGCGCTGAGAACGACTGAGCTCACAGTGCTCACATTCTCCATGTTCATTAGTTTACAATCTGTCCAACAGTCCTGCATCAAAAGCGCACCCTCATTGTACCCACTGATATGGCGATTAAATTGGGGAGGACGAGGAGCAGGTTATGTTGGTTGCGCCTCATTGGCCCAGCCGAACCTGGTTCTCCGAACTTGTACTCCTCGCGACAGCACCTCCCTGGCCAATTCCTCTGAGGAAGGACCCCTTTCTCAGAGACGGGGCACCCTATGGCACCCTGTCCCAATCTTTGAAACCTCCACGTGTGTCTCCTGGACGGGACGAGGCAGGTGTGAGTACCCTACTAGTGGTAGTGGCTACAATCACTTCCGCTAGAGCATCGTCCACGAGACATGTCTACGCGTTAAAGTGGAACCTCTTCATCAACTGGTGCTCTTCTCACCAAGAAGACCCCAGAAAATGCCTGATCAGTGTCGTGCTTTCCTTCCTCGAGGGAAAGTCCATGGGAAAGCACGACCTGATCATCAGGTTCCTGAGAGGAGCGGGGAGACTAATCCTCCTCGCCCTCCTCTCGTTCCATCTTGGGACCTCTCAGTTGTTTTTTAACTGCCCTGCAGTGTGCTCCCTTTGAGCCTCTGCAGTCAGTGGTGCTTAAGTTCCTGTCAGTTAAGACCTCAGACCAGCTCTTTGTCTGTTATGGTGGGAAGCTGAAGGGAAAGGCTCTCTCCAAGCAGAGGTAATCTCACTGGATAGTGGACACCATTGCTTGGCATTCCACCAGCAAGGTCAACCGTGCCTCCTTATGTGAAGGCCCACTCCTCTCGGAGTGTGGCTTCCTCTTGGGCTCTAGCGCATGGCGCCTCGCTAACAGACATCTGCAGAGCTCTAGGCTGGGCGACACCCAACACATTCGCCAGATTCTACTATCTCCGAGTGGAGCCTGTGTCCCCTCGTGTACTCGCTTCAACCAGCCGGTACTAGGACATGCTCAGGTGTCTTCGCTTGCTCGCCATTCACTCCACGGACTGGATACGTGTGATATTTCCTCAGGTGAGCTTCCCCAACAAGCCCTGAGTTTCTCCAGCACTGTTGACGTCAAACGCCAGAGTTATGCCACCGGCAGCTTTCGCGTTGGCAAGGTGCCTCCATGTGCATAGTCCCCCCTCTGGGCGACCCCAACATGTGTATTTCCACTGTAAGCCTCTGTAAGTCTTTCCCTTGGCAAGCCACCTTGCCACTCCTGGGGTTGAAACATTCTACCCTTCGGGCTGGACACCCCAGTGTTTTCCATTTGCAGCCCCCTCCCGGGTCATATGTGTATTCTGTAAGTCCCCCCCTTCGGACAGGCAATAATTGCATATTTCCACTGAGATATGCTTCCCAGTGTACCTTGGTTTTTCTGTGGTAAGCAGGAGTCCTATGTCCGTGGTAGTCTCACGACAGGGAGCTCAGACATAAGGCCATTGCACACTGAGTCCGAAATTCGCATCCGAAATTTTCGCACGTAAAAAAAAAAAATTGACCTCACGTTATGTCAATCACGCTTGCACACCGCCTCCGAAACTTTCGTCCGTCATAAAAAAAATTCGGATCGGGTTCGATTTTCTGCGTTTTTTGCATCCCCAGCCAGCATTTTGAGAGGTTTCTTGACAATTCACAGCCACCGTACAAGCGAACGACAAAATCCAGAATGGCGTCTGACAAGTTGATAGACTTCGTCTCGCAGCACAAAGTACTGTATGAAAAACAAAATGCGGATTACATAATCCTTTCAGTTTCGGTTTTCAATTCGATCAAGTGCTTACATGTTCTCTCGATCAGTGAGAAAAGGAATAAACCTCCCCTTCCTATCAGATCGAAATTTCGGATCGATTGATTGAGCAGCCAATTCGATAACTAATGTATTTTTTGGGTACAATATATAACCTGTAGCCTATACTGCTGTACTGTCTGCCCAGCGCTTCCGCCGTCTGCGTGGGCGTGTGTGTGTGTGTGTGTGTCCATACTTAGACATGCCAGTCTCTGTTCAGGATCGATTGGTTCACGGAAATTGGTGGTCTTCTTTTTAATATGTGGCTCCAGAATCGCTAGCAAAGCATCAAACTGTTCCACTGACATTCTGAAGTAAATTTTGAATCGCTCGGGATAATTTCGCAACTCCTTGATAAGAAGGTGGAACTCTCCTTCCTCTCTGCGCAATTTCAGGATTGGATGGACCCAATATTTTCTCTTTCTTTTTCTCTTTTTAATAAGAGAAAGGGCAACAAAATCATCCCACTGCTTGACGAATCCATTTAGTATTTTTTTTGCGTTTTTTTCCGCAAAAGTTTAATAAATACGCATCGGACTCAGTGTGCAAGGTTTCTGTGCGTGATGAATTTTTAGGCTGACTAACACGAAAATTTCGCACTCGGTGTGCAATGGCCTTTACGCAGGGCACTGGAAGACAGCCGAGTGATGTGATTATACTGGGATCCCCATTTCCTCATCACAACGTAACTCGTAGTGACTACGAAAGGGAACGTCTCGGTTAAGGATGTAACCCTTGTTCCCTGAGTAGGGAACGGAGACGTTACGTCTCCCTGCCACTTTCGCTGTACCGCTGGAACAGCCTGAGTTCAGTCTCGGCTCCTCAGCAAGTAATATAACTGCATGTTGCCAGCGTACTTCCTGATATACCCACGAGGTGGGTCGGAGTCATTTGCTATTGGCATTTCTTTGCTATTGGCTCGTTTTGTAATACTCAAAGTTGATAGGCTTTCTAAGCGAACCCGATTTTATTGTCACAACATAATGTCTCCGTTCCCTACTCAGGGAACGAGGGTTACATCCGTAACCGAGACGTTCTGTGGCCACGATAGATGATCATTACTGGGTGTTAGCTGGATGAACAGGTTAATTGATTGTAATATTAATTCTGCTACATCAAGTAAATTATTTTAACTCTTTCCCCGCCATTGACGGAATTTTCCTGCTTTTCGTGTTTTCACTGTTACGGTATTATGCTTCTTCTGAAAGTACAGAATCTCCTGATTAAAACACAGGAGAAGAAGCAGTGTTTGGCAATTTTCAAACTGAGGTGAGTATCCCTATGCCCTACTCCCTTTGAAGAGCAGAGCTCTTGAAGTGGGGACTTTGGAGTGAGCAGGGCACTTGGCGAAGGGAGCATCGAAAGACAAACGTAATTTCCTCATTATTTTCACCTGGGATGTTCCCATGACAACGCAGCATGGCGTCCATCAGCTGAATAGCTGTTCTTACGACAGAAATGCAAGTAAATTTACATTTTATACAAAAAAGTTTTTCAAATATGCATTATGTATATGTGTGTGTGTGTGTGTGTGTGTGTGAGTGTATTTCTCTGCTCTCAACTTTAAAACTTGCCTTCTTATCTTTAACTATACACTATAACACATTTCTTACTTATGAAACTTATTTAAACATAACATTACAAAAATGAGTTAAATATATCACGAACAAAACAAAACTTGAATCGCTCTGTTTGTAAGTTAACTCGAACTCTCCTGCCATAGCTTTAAAATGAATAAATAGTATTTACTGGGTCACATGACCATAAATGATAAAATGACTTCCTTGAAGTGACCATCAGATTGTTCACTTTGGTTTGGACCACCCCTACAGTGTGTCAGTGAAGAGACTAATAACCTCCTGTGAACATCCCTCACAAACAGCCCTGAGCGCTGAGACACACACACCTGCTGAGAACACACACTGCCAGCGCGTCACACGTCATCACACTGTGCACTGAAAACTAGTGAGGTTCACCAGGTTATAAAGATTAGAATAAATTACATATTAATACACTATCAGTCAAAAGTTTTTGATCTGTACGATTTTTAATGTTTTTAAAAGAAGTCTCTTCTGCTCACCCAGGCTGCGTTTATTTGATTAAAAATACAAAAAAGGAATAATGTGAAATATTATTACAATGTAAAACAGCTGTTTTCTGTATGAATATATAGTAAAGTGTAATTTATTCCTGTGATCAAAGCTGTATTTTCAGCATCATTACTCCAGTCTTCAGTGTCACATGATCCTTCAGAAATCACTCTAATATGATGATCTGATGCTCAAGACACATTTATGATTATGATCAGTGTTGAAAACAGTTATTTACATTTTTATTTCAGGATTCTTTGATGAATAGAAAGTTCAAAAGAACAGCATTTATCTGAAATAGAAAGCTTTTGTAATATTAAAAAAGCTATTCAATTACCACTATTCAAAAGTTTGGGGTCAGTAAGAATTTTTATTGTATTTTTGGGGGGAAAGAAAGAAAAGAAATCAATACTTTTATTCATCAAGGATGAATTAAATTGATCAAAAGTTACAGTAAAGAAATTCATAATGTTACAAAAGTTTCTATTTCAAATAAATGCTGTTCTTTTGAACTGTCTATTCATCAAAGAATCCTGGAAAAAAAAATTGTACACAACTGTTTTCAACATCGATAATAATCATTTGTTTTTTTGAGCATCTGTAACGTGATGCGGTGAAGGCAGATAGGAGGCTGGATCCAAACGCAGTGTACACGCTTTATTTAAACAAACTATAAACTCAAACATAGACTCAGAACGTGGAACAATAATCTTTAAACTGGGAACAACCCACACTCACGTTAATCCTAAAACATATAACAACTCACAAAGACAGGGCAGAAACACAGGGCTTAAATAATCAGGGACAAACGAGCTAACAGGATAACAAGGGGGCGTGAGAAATCAGAAACACCTGGGAAAACTAATAGACAAGACAGGGAACCAAAGAACATGACAGGACACAAACCCACATCGTGACAGCAAATCATAAATGATTTCTGAAGGATCATGTGACACTGAAGACTGGAGTAATGATGCTGGAAACTCAGCTTTGATCACAGTAATAAATTACATTTTAAAATATATTCAAATAAAAAAAATATTTAAAATTGTCATAATATTTAACAATATTACTGTTTTTTTGTTTTGTTGTTGTATTTTTAATCAAATAAACGCAGCCTTTGTGAGCAGAAGAGACTTCTTTTAAAACCATTAAAAATCTTACAGATCTAAAACCTTTGACTGATAGTGTTACTGTAGGGTAAGAACTTGGATCCAGAAGCTACAGTCTGGTGTTAGTTCATTTGTTAATTCAATTTGAGATTAAGTCTCGCATATGCAATCAAGAATTCTGCGGTACATTTTTTTAATGTAGTTTTACAAATTGCCATAGTTGACAGATATCAGGTCAAATCTGTGTAGCATTATCCATGAAACACATAAAAAAAAAAATATAAAAAAATAAAAAAAAGCAAGCAAGCATCCATAAAAAACCCCCCAAAAAACACATTAAGTCAGAATCTCTATTAAATGATAAAACTATATGTATAGATTAATGACAGAGACTGAACTCGCTCAGAAAAAAATTGAGAAAAGTATAGGTGTTTATTATTTACTATAGCACAAAATGAGGCAAGAAAATTTACAAACAGGATGAAAAAATTGTGAATACATGTTGATTGTTCGCAGGTCGTCATACATTTTTATGCTTTTCTGTTAAACCACAAGATCAACAAGTACTTTCAATGAGATATCATCAGACTGAGGAAACTTAAACTGATCATCGACTTAAATATAAAAAAATATAAATATATACATATATTTCCACAGGAAATAAGGCATATATATAGTACTTACACATATAATTACACATATACAATATGTGCATAAACATCTGATTGGGAAAATGTACTGTGATAAAAATGGTACAAATGGTATTGGCTCATATCTTAATAACATATGACTTGTTATTTAGAGGCAAATTTCAGCAAATAAAAAAATTAATTGTTTTTTGTAGTTAACATTATTTTAATCTATTGACAGTCCTAAAAAATATATTTTTAGTAATTTATAAGACTTTGTTTTCAACAGAATGGGAATTTTAGTTTATATATATTTATATATTAAAAAAACACATCAAGTAATACCATTAAGACAATTATCATTAAGAAAATATTTACATTTTGTATCATTTTACAAAATTCAAAGCAACAAATGAGGAAAACAACAAAAAACACTTTTCCATCGTTGGGCCGAACGGTTCCAAGAACGGAAATAACTGGTAAAGAGCTCTGTTATCAGCAACATCGTGAAAAATGAAACCATGGCACGGAATTGAACGGTTAAGCAAAGAGAACGGTGGAAAAGCAGCTAAAGTGATTCATTCTAAAAGAAATGGTAAAATTTCAAGATTAGAGATGGAAGAAAAGGTAAAAGTATAAATAAGATTAATTCAAGGATGTGTAGTTGAATACTCAGAGTCTTTAAGGGTCTTTAGATGTTTCTTGGACTTTATAAAAGGACTCAGTTGCCGGGTAGAGTTGGGAAGATCCGTCCACCGGTGAGGAACTGTGAAGGTGACGGTTCTGGAAAGTGATATTGTTCATCTCTGTGGAGGAACCATTAGGCGCTGCACACTCACGATTTAAAGGATTCTGGTTCATGAGAGGGAGTGAAGTAAATTTTAAATGTTTGCGATTTAATAATTTCTTTATCACACTAATGTACTAGGAGGTTGCCGATCATGTCCATGTTCTGTACGCTCGCTTTGAGTTATGATATACTTGATGTTCTTGCTGGCTGTAAAGACAGATAAACAGAGGTGTGTCATGCTGTAATGAAATTCAAAGAACATTTTCAAAGGATTCACATATAATTTCACACACACACACACACACACACACACGCACACACACACACACACACACACACACACACACACACACACACACCACCACCACCAACAGAATTCTTAAAGTTTGATCATTTCAGAGAATATAAACATGATGGCAACAGGTTCACATTCACTGCACTCTTCTTCATTGTATCGCCACACACAGAAACATATGTAAAAATATGTGCACTTATGATGGGAATTATATCTCACAACAGGTCATTAGTACTTACGGTAACACTTTAGAATACGGTTCCTTCGTTAATGAATAACTACACAGGAACAAATGAGTAACACAATATTAACAATCTAGTAACTACTATTAACTAACAAGAAATTCTGAATAATGAAATAGTAAGTAACAGCGCACAGATGAAAGTGGTAGTTCACTATTAACTAATTGATAACTACTATTTTTTTAATGCTTCCCAGAGAACTACTGAAGAAGATTAATAGTTCATGCAAAACTAATCAATAACTAATGCAGGACAAATGACTAGCACTACATTAACATTAATAACTGCTGTAAACAAATACACAAGGTTTATCAATATGTAATAGCATAGCAGACTTATGATTTGGGAAATAATTAGCCTATGCTCTCTCCTAGAGAACTATTTATCAACTGAATAATTTTAAAGAAATGGCTTTTTAAATGCAGTTGTCGGGACCTTACTTGTCCTGTAGTGATTCAATGCCAGTCCAGAGGAATGCCAGAAAATTGGCCAGAGTCACGGTGACGGCTGGAACATATTGAGTTATCGGCCATCCAAATACCATATACAGTGATTTTATTATTTAACCTATACCTCGCAAAAAAAAAAGATTTTATTAATGTCTCCTACCTCATACGTGCGTGCAAATATCTTGTGAAGGATTAGAAGATTCTACACTTTAGGATTGGCTTTTCATGTAATAATCATGATAACTAACTAGTAATTACTCAAGTGTTACTACATACTTCTAAAGGAATGACTAATTATTTGGATCCGTATTCTAAAGTGAAGATCATGGTAACTAACTAGTAATTACTCAAGTGTTACTACATACTTCTAAAGGAATTACTAATTATTTGGATCCGTATTCTAAAGTGAAGATCATGGTAACTAACTAGTAATTACTCAAGTGTTACTACATACTTCTATGGGAATTACTATCTAAAACTTCACCAAAAACCTCAAAAGCTTAAAAGAATTAGTAATTCCTTTAGAAGTATGTAGTAACACTTGAGTAATTACTAGTTAGTTACCGTGATCTTCACTTTAGAATACGGATCCAAATAATTAGTCATTCCTTTAGAAATATGTAGTAACACTTGAGTCATTACTACTTAGTTACCATGATTCTTACAGTAGTTCTCTGGGAAGCATTAAAAAAAAGTAGTTATTGATTAGTTAATAGTGAACCACCACTTTCATCTGTGCGCTGTTACTTACTAATTTGTTAATCAGAATTTCTTGTTAGTTAATAGTAGTTACTAGATTGTTAATATTGTGTTACTCATTTGTTCCTGTGTAGTTATTCATTAACGAAGGAACCGTATTCTAAAGTGTTACCGTACTTACAAGCTTTGAGTTTCTTCCTGTGTTCCCAAATTACATACAGTCCAATCAGTCCAATCATTACAGCAATAGCTGTGATAATGATGACTAGAGCCGGATACATGATATATGAAGAATCTGATGCAGGTTCTAGAACACACAGAGAAACAAACACGATATGCAATGAATAATATTGCATAAAAACCTAACAACAACAGAACAAACAAACCTAAAAAAACAACAGAAAATTAAAGTCAGTGTACAGTACAGGTGAAAAAATTAACCATGTTTAAACTTGCTGTTCCTCTGGATCTGATCCTCAGTCAGAATCTTCTGGATTGTCTCAGTCAAACTCTTGTGCTCGACCACACAGGTGTACCGGTCCTTCTTCCATTCGTCTGGAAGGACATACAGGGTAACAGTCCTCTGGAAGGTCCCGTCCTCATTTGGTAGTATGTCTCCAGACTCCACCAAGTTACTAGAATCGCTCAGAGCTTTTCCATTCTTCCTCCATGAAATGCTTGTGTTTCTGAAGAGAAAGCCTGTGACGTGACACTCCACATAATAGTCTGGGTTCTTCTGCAGCAGAGACACATTAGGCTCTAGAAGTAAACAGAACAAAACTGAAAAACAGAGAAAGAAACACATGCACTTTCTACTTATCATAGTTTAACAATCTCTAAAGTTGACCTGCATAGATTTTTATCTAGGATCTTCACATGAAAGAAAAACATTTGATATATAAATCCTGGTAACTCTGATAATGTACCTGCTTTTTCATAAGTAGCTTTAGACAAATGTAAGAGCTCCTTCAGCCAGTAAACGCACTCATATCGCAAGTATTGTTGTAAGATTTCAAGCTGTTCTCTGTCATTATTCCACTTCATGACTGTAGGAGATGCCTGTGGTACAGACGCAGTGTATCTGTTCTCCTTCAGGTCCAGTGAGATGAAATCCTCTCCATCATAACCGTACTGATCAAACCCATGTGAGTCTCCAGTCTCATCATCCCAATCACAGCCATACATCCTCTGATACGTATGAACACCTGAAAGAGAGAGAGTGGGATACATGTACTTACTTTTTATTTTTAAAGCACAATATAATCCTTTGATGTTTATAAATGTAGTATAAGAAAGGGATGATGTACATATAAACCCTTCAGAGTGATACAAGACTCCTCCTGATCACCCTGTCGGGGTTTATTCTGCGATAACAACTGACTGGATGTGCATTATATTTACAAGGCTGCTTGCCACATAAGTAAATATTTAGACATTGAATATTGATTTAAGTTGAAATATTTTATTATCTCATCAGTTGTGTGATATGATGTGTGATAAACTTAAGATCGAGCCACTGTAGTCACTTGGACTATTTGAACGATGTCTTTCATAACTTTTCTGGGCCGGCCAGTTTCAATCCCTTAGAAGCCTATGGAGGAGTGATCCAGCTCTCAGATTTAATCAAAAATATCTTAATCTGTGTTCTGAAGATGAACGAAAGTCTTACGGGGTTGAACAACATGAGGGAGAGTCATTACTGACAGAGTTTATATTTTGGGGTGAACTAACCCTTTAAGGTCAGGCGAGTTTACTGGCCAATTAAGAACAGGGATACCATGGTCCTTAAACCAGGTACTGGTAGCGCTGGCACTGTGTGCAGGTGCCAAGTTCTGTTGGAAAATGAAATCTGCATCTCCATAAAGTTGGTCCGCAGCAGAAGCATGAAGTGCTCTAAAGCTTCCTGGTAGACGGCTGCGTTGACCTTGGACCTCAGAAAACACAGTGGACCAACACCAGCAGATGACACGGCACCCCAAACCATCACTGACTGTGGAGACTTCACACTGGACTTCAAGCGACTTGGATTCTGTGCCTCTCCTCTCTTCCTCCAGACTCTGGGACCTTGATTTCCAAAGGAAATGCTAAATTTTTGCTAAAACTTTGGACCACTCAGCAGCAGTCCAGTCCTTTTTGCCTTTAGCCCAGGTGAGACGCTTCTGTCGTGGTGTCTTGTTCAAGAGTGGCTTGACAAGGAATGCGACAGCTGAAACCCATGTCTTGCATACGTCTGGTTCTGGAAGCACTGACTCCAGTCCACTCTTTGTGAATCTCCCCCACATTTTTGAATGGGCTTTGTTTCACAATCCTCTCCAGGGTGCAGTTATCCCTATTGCTTGTACACTTTTTTTTCTACCACATCTTTTCCTTCCTTTCGCCTCTCTATTAATGTGCTTGGACACAGAGCTCTGTGAACAGCCAGCCTCTTTAGCAATGACCTTTTGTGTCTTGCCCTCCTTGTGCAAGAGGTCAATGGTCGTCTTTTGGACAGGTGTCAAGTCAGCAGTCTTCCATGATTGTGTAGCCTACAGAACTAGACTGAGAGACCGTTTAAAGGCCTTTGCAGGTGTTTTGAGTTCATCAGCTGATTAGACTGTGGCACCAGGTGTCTTCAATATTTACATTAGTTGTCAGTTACAATCATCAAAATTAAAAGAAATGAACACTTGAAATATATCAGTCAGTGTGTAATGAATGAATATAATATCCAAATTTCACTTTTTGAATGGAATTACTGAAATAAATCAACTTTTTGATGATATTCTAATTATATGACCAGCACCTGTATATACATATACATACAGGTTTAAAACAACTTCAGGGTGAGTTTATTACAAAATTTGCATATATACATATTCAAATACAAATTTTGTCAATCATTTACTCACCCTCAAGTTGTTCCAAACCTGTAAAAATCAAGCACAAAAGAAGATTGACTTCCATAGCAGGGGCCCATCAACTGTTCAGTTACCCATATTCTTCAAAATATCTTCATTAACCCTTAAAGACCTATACAGCCGCCGGCGGCTAAAAATAACTGTTGTTCTTAAATTTTAAAGAACTTTTGAACCGCTACTCCAATCCGTATGCTTTAAAAAGTCCCATAAAGAGGAGATTCACGGCTTTTCTGTGATATCGGGTTAATCGCGTTTGGACATTCAGAAGCTCCGTAGTGAATGTGATTGCGTCATCAAGTTTTGATCAGCATTGATTCGTCAAAGAAACCCGTGCGGTTTGTTCCTCTGAGCCAATCATGAATGACTGTTGATGCTTAGTCCCGCCCTCATGCCCAGATTGGTTGAAACTATCATCTACTCAACCAATAAACATAGTTCTTGGTCTTTTGCACGAACAACTAGCATCATTCTTTGGAAATTTGAACTGAGGTAAAGTGAAAGTAGTTCATATAGGCTATGTGTGTGTGTGTGTGTGTGTGTGTGTGTGTGTGTGTGTGTGTGTGTGTGTGTGTGTTTTAATACATATAAAGTTTATTTTGCTTCAGTGTTCTATTACAATGTTTCTATTTATTTTACTTCCTACACTTTTTTGGACACATCTAAATTGTCAGTAAATAAAAAACACCAGCTTTTCACTGAAAATCGCCTATATAATGTTGTAATAAATGGCTATAACTTGCTTAGGGATTGTTACATGTAGTCAAAATTACATCTGGAAATGTAGAATATCCAAGTACAGCTTTCTAAAGGAAAAAATCCAAACTTCAGGAGGATTTGTTTGAGTTGAGTAAAAAAAAATCACAAAAAATACGCTGCCGTTTTTCTTAAATCTGGTACATTCATCCATTCTAAGACAAAATAAATGTAAAATTGGATTATTTAAATGAGATAGATTGAAACTTCAAGTTCTCCTGTTAAAAATGATATATGACACTTGATGCTGACTGCTATAGACGGTTTCATCGAACGCACGCGCGTTGCCCGGGTTACGCGCTGGCCCGAAGTTAACTTCCGGTCTGTGTTTGTTAACCGGTAATATCATAATATCATTCTCTGGTAATATGGCGCCGACTACAAACGCAGTGAAAATTAAGGTGATGAGCAGACTGAAGTTGGGCTCAGGTTGTTGTGTTGTGGGATTCAACCTGAGGCTCTGGGACAAATACCTTATCAAAAATAAAAAAAATTCGTTTTCCTAAAAACGAAGGGAGACGGCGAGCGTGGATCACCGCTGTGCGATGAGAGGCTTGGCAGCCAGGCAAGAATTCAAGGATCTGTAGCACTCACTTCGTTACAGGTAACAAACTCATAATAAGCAACAGATAATTATGGAAGCTTGTTTCCGGCCATGAAGAATAAAAAAATAATAATAATTGAGACTTTTTATCTCATAATTGCGAGATAAGAAGTCAGAATTGTGAGAAATAAAGTTGCAATTCTGAGAAATAAAGTCGCAATTGCGAGAAAAAAAGACAGAATTGAGACTTTTTATCTCACAATTCTGACTTTTTTCTCACAAAAAGTCTATGGTTTCTACAGATGAACTCTGTTGTTATTGACTCTACCGGAAGTTAAGTTTGGGCCACAAAAGCGCGCATGCGCAGTAACGTTTGTTTATGTTGTTGCCGTTGAAACCGTCTATAATGGGTTAGAAAAACAAAGAAAAGGACAGGCGGTGCAGGTGCTCCAAAAATGGTCTAGGTCTTTAAGGGTTAAAGGGGTGATGAACTGAGAAATCAAATTTTCCTTGAGCTTTTGACATCTAAGAGGTCATCATATTATAAGAATATCCTGTAAGTTTCAGAACTGAAAACGTTCTTGTTAGTCCAATAAAAGCTTTTATTGACACCAGGCTCAGCAAATGACTTGTTTTTCAAAGTGGGGAACTATGACGACAAAGAGGATAAAACACCACCACCGCAGAAGAAGATCAACGCCTACTTCAACACGGCCGGTTTAGCCCCGCCCACCGATTCGCGCATTACACGAAACTCATTATAATATGCAAAACTGTTATCCACTCACAGCAGTGGGCGTTTACTTCCAAGTCTTCAATGCGAGGCGCCCATGAAACCGAGCGTTTTTGAGCTAGGCTCAAAACTAGGGTAGAAAATAGCCTATTACTTGTTCATTTTGATGTTTTTGAATGTAAAAACCAAGCGAATGTCATAAGTTGACCTCGGACAACAATATAAAAAAAATTAAAAAGCCAGTTCATGACCCCTTTAAGTATTGAAGTCTTTTAATCGTTTTTTAACAATTTACAAGTTATTGTTAAAAATGAATTTCCTTATGGAGAAAATGAATGGAGTTTTTACTTCTGGAACCCGACTGTTTCGCTCTATACAGCGTTGCTATCAAGCAGAAACCTTCCGATCTCTCTCTTGAAACCAACACGGAAGTGACTTAAACTGCAGTCCATCGCCTGGCCACTAGAGACAGTTTCAAAAGAGAGACAATCCTATAAACCCCATGTTTATATACTGCAGAAACCTTACAGCAGATGTTTTTTTTACAGCCTGGTGCAAAAAGGGGGTTTGGTCTACATAACTAATTTTACCCTTCTTGACAACTGTGAGGGGGGTGCATTTTTTTATAACCCTTTTCGGTTATCTGGGAGTGACGCGCTGCCAAAAAGGTTGATGCTCTTCAGAAACCCACAGTGACGTCCCGGAGAGTATGTCCATATTTTTTTACAGTCGAAGGTTGCTACTGATAACAGTTATTATCGGGGAAAAACAGACCTCGGAATTTCATGACTGACCAATCAGAATCAAGCATTTCAGAGAGCTGTGTAATAATGTATTTTAACTCACCATCTGACTGAGTGAATTCCTCTTTTAGAACATAATTGTTGATTTTGTAGATCTGCTGTAGTTTTTCTCTGATATCAGTGTATTCCTTCCACAGTTCTGTAGATGCAAACTCCTTCATCCAGTCCTGTCTGGGAATCAGCTTCTTTTTGTTACTGTCATAATAATCGATCTGTTGATCATCCAGTGTCGTTACAGCAAAAAACTCTGGGATTTCTGCAAACGTCTGGCCGCTTATTCTGGTGTAAGCGGTCAAAAATCTGTGTAACTCTGAAAAAAATAAATAAACACACATCAACACACACACACAAAATAACACAAAGCTCTCAAAATGGTTTCTATATAAATACAAAATACATACAGTGTTAAGTCAAATTTCTTTTTGATACAAAAATGTCTTGGTAACTCGTGTAACCTTGATTCCCTGAGATAATGGGAACAAGGATTGTGTCAGTCACTGACGCTTTGGGGAAACTGCTTTTTATCTGAAATACTGAAGCCTAATTGAATCAGACAATTGGCATTTCAGTCCGCCAAAATGGGCAGGGGCGACTACCTATACATGTTGACGCTGAATGCTATTTCATCTGAATCCTTTGACCTCTCCTTTGGCTGATCGGACCACAGCTCGATCGGCCCACTGGAAAATTCCCAGTGCTCATGACAGCAAGTACATGCCAGGGCCTGTGAGAGAAACTGGGGAGTCGAGGAGAGCTGTTTTGGCCACGTCCTAGATCTCTATTAAATTTAAATGACCACCAAACTGCTCATCGCATGGCCAATCGCCTGGGTCGTTTTCTTAGTAGCGCTGCACAGCTCCTTGAAAGCAGCAGGGTCTGGGCCAGACTCATCCCAAGCGTGGACACCGGCCAAGTCGGGGGGAGCGTCATGTCTTGGTCAGTTCATCATGAATTTCGGGAAAGAATGGAGCAGTTCTGCAGGAACCGTTTGTCAAGGCGGCTGCGGGCAGGCTCTTACGGGGCCACTCCAAGCCGAGGTCTTCATAAGCCTTGGTCAGGAAACTGATAAGTTTGGCGTCCAGACCAGGCCTGACATCAACTGGCTCCTTAGGCGGCGGGGGGGGGGGGGGGGGGGGGCCTGGGGGGGCAGAGTCCTCCATGATGTTCGACCACTCCTCCGCATCATAAGTTGCCACTGACATGGTGAATGTCATTAGTGAATTCCTCCTCGGAACCCTGAGAAATAGACCAAACCGCTCACACCAGATGAGGGTTCTGGTCTTCACAGGAGAAGGAATCCCCTTGCAAAGAGTGATGTACGCGGGATCTAAGCGTGAGCTCACTTAGTCCTCGGTCAGTCCTTAGTCACTCATTGCTCGGCCCTGTGACTCTGCTGTTAACTTCTCTCAAGCTCCTGACAAGGAGAGCAATTCGTCTCGATGAGCGCGGCTTCAGCGTGGGCACAGCCCAGCCAGGTAACGCACTCACAGTGCTCATTCGAGGAGTGCGTGAGAGCCCTGCATGTGCACCTTCATGGCCTGGCGAGCAGAAGGCTTCTTCTCTTTGTCTTCTCTTCGTCTTCTTCAGAGTCAAGCAAGGAGACGATCTTCACGCTTGGAGAATAATTCAGATGAAATGGCATTCAGCGTTGACTTGTATAGGTAGTCGTCCCTGCCCGTTTTGGCGGGCTTAAATGTCAATTGTCTATGTGATTCAATCAGTATTTCGGAGAAACAGGAGTTTCCCCCAAAGAGTCAGCGACCGACACAATGCGAGTGAACCGTATCGAAAGGGAACAAGTCATTCATTATTTTTTTTTTTTGCAAAGGCACCATAAAATCAAAATTGACAATTTTATGGAATATTGCAGTAATTTATTATAAACTATTTATTTATCTGTGCACATCTTTTTTTTATTCATGTGCCTCGTAATCTTTAATCGCCCTACATTTGATTTTGTGACAGAAGCCATTTTACTCAGATATACATCATACTAAGAAGAGACTAGCGCAACTTTCATTTCAAATCAATACTTTTGCACGGATAACTATATCTTTACAGAACAGGGACACAGACATAGACCTGCACAGGAAGCATATTCTTTAATTTACATTAAAATGTGCATAACTTTGTCATTTATACAAGGCTATTCTCATTCTTATTATGGTTTTGCTGTTTAAATAGACCTGCATGCATGAGACAAATACACAGAACTGGATAACAATGAAACATTTTCAGTGCAGCTTCAACAAAACCAAATCCTGCTTTTCAGTTCAAGAACAAGTTCTATTATCCTGGATATTATACGAGATGTTTGAGAAATTATTACATATCAGATTTGAAAACTCTTCATTTCTGTCTGTTCAACACACGGAAGTAGGCCTTGTTGAAAGAGAATTCGTTGTTAAAATGACATCACAAAATGAATCTTACCTGAGTAAACCAAAGGCATGTAGATGAAGAAAATGATTAACCTCATTGCAGACGAAAATCCATTTATTTGACACACAATTCTATGTGTAGTCGTCGAAGAGCGCTGTAAAACTCTTTAGCCTTTGCTACATATGAATCAACAGGTAAAACCGGTTACTGAACTGACGTCACCAACTCTAGAGAAACAGCCTCAACACGGAAGTGAAGGGAGGAAACTTTTTGCTCACAGGTTGTCGTAACTTGCTCAGTAGTTTAAAGTTGAAAGTTTCTCTTCGGTGACTACACTTAAAAATTGTGTATCTTATACATGGATTTTCGTCAGCAATGAAGTGCATAATTTTCTTCATCTTCATACCTTTGGTTTACTCAGGTGAGATTCATTTCGTACAGTAGTTTAAACGATGAATTCTCTGTCAGCAAGGCCTTCAGCTACTTCCGTGTGTTGAACTGACAGAAAACCATGAGATGTTTGTAATAGAATAGATTAAAATATCAAAGTATAAAGAAAGTAAGTTGAGAATTTCAGTGGGATTGGTGTCTCAAATTAATGTAATATTCATTTGGTTAATAGTATTTTATAGTTATTTGATTTGACATTATGACCATGTTTGAGAGCTTTATGTCTGTGTTTGTTCAATGTGTGGTCAGAGTTACACAGCTTCATCACCGCATACAATGGAATAAACGGAGAGATTTCATTGTTTTTTGCAATAACTTTCCTGGATGGAGAACATATCGATTATTATGACAGTAACACAAAGAAGCTGATTCCCATACAGGACTGGATGAAAGACTCTACATATAAAGACATGTGGAAAAGAGACACTGAAATCAGAGAAGAAGTTCAGCAGATCTACAAAAACAACATTCCCGTTCTAATGGAGCGATTCAATCAGTCAGGTGGTGAGTTAAAATGCTTTTATACTACATTTCTTAATGTCAAAGGATTACCTTGTGCGGTTGGGCGGCATGAAGATATATCTGGTTACCATGGTATAAAATTACATATAATTGTATATAGTTATAAGCTCAAAATATCCTGAAAAGGAACACTTTTAGAGATGGGTGAATTTGGGATTTGGTGTTTGAGTGTCATTAAGCACAATAAGTTTTGTTTCATTCATATTTTTTATAATTTTATATTTGGCCTTTTTTTGTAATTTGCTTAATTTTTCTTATTTTTATTAACAGAAATGAGATCAAATAATACAAAATATATATACTGTGTTTTTTTTTTATCATTGTTGTAAAATATTTCTCATATCATGAAATAAGAATTTGGTCATATCGCCCATCCCTACTTGTGCATAAACAAAAAAGAGCAGAAGTTGTACTTTCTCCCAAAAAAGTTGTACTTTTTTTTTTCTTCTCCAGGAGTTCATACGTATCGGAGGATGTATGGCTGTTTTTGGGATGATGAGACTGGAGAATCACAAGGGTTTGATCGGTACACTTATGATGGAGAGGATTTTATCTCACTGGATGTGAAGAAGCTCAGATACAACACATCTGTACCACAGGCAATACCCACAGTGCGGAAGTGGAATAATGACAGAAAACAGCTTGCAGTGCTGAAACGATACTACAATCATGAGTGCGTTTACTGGCTGAAACATTTCTTGGCATTAAAGAAAGCGGGTTTCAAGAGAAGAGGTACCTTCTTATTGAGAACTAATGAATAATGTGGCTAATAGCAAGATTACACTGGGCAAATGTATCTTTTTTTTTTTTTTTCATTGGGATTTTTATCATTAAAACATTATTCAAATAGATATCTGAAGACAACCGTTACTAGAACCAGCCATCCAGTATTGTTTAGTATTATTTATATGCTATTATAGTTTAGTAGTAATATTTTGAATTAGATTTTTTTCCATATTATTATTTATTTATTTATTTTTGTAATATTGTTTATTTTAATAAGTACTATTTAGGTTTTATACAATTTTAGTTCGGTTTTAGTTTTTTATTTCTTTTATATAACAGTACTTTGACTTAAACCATTTCAGCTATTTTCCATGGAAACATTTATTTTGTTTCATTTTTGTTGAATGCAATTTAAGCCCTCTAAATCAAGGAGCATCTCGATAGTTAAAGGAAAGGTAGTAGATAAAACATTCTTCATTAATGGTGAGGCAATACCAACAGTTTCTGAGAAGCCTGGAAATGACCTTAGTAGAGTCACGCGACAAATGTGTAAGGGAGGCAGCCCCTGTGTTAAAAACTGGTAGAAAGTGGTCAGCAAATAAATCTGTAGTAGAGGCAAAGGCTGCCCTTCGAATTGGGGATATCGTGGGACAGGTACAGCATGGAAGAGGGGGTTTTGGGCTCAGTTTAGCTCCTCCTAAATGGCACAAGGCAGGCCCAGCTCAAAGGAGGAAGCTGGTAGGAGGAGAGGATGAGGTGTGTAAAGGCCATTTCACAGGCCAAGCAGGGAGAGTGGATGAGATGGGAGAGTGTGGAACAACGCAAAATGGGCTGGCAAGACCTTTGGTCAATGGAAGAGAGTAGGATCAGTTTCCTTATTAGGTCAACATATGATGTTCTCCCATCACCGCAGAACCTAAACCTCTGGGTAGGAGAGGATCCCTCTTGTCCTTTGTGTTCATCACCTGCCACATTAAGGCACATTTTGACAGGATGTAAGGTGGCTCTTAGCCAAGGTCGGTTTACTTGGCGCCATGACCAAGTACTGCGATGTTTGGCTTTAGCATTAGAAGGCAAGCGCAACATGACCAATAAGTTGCCACCTGTTCTAGCAAAACATTACACGCAGAAGACAATATTCCTCCGCCCAGGCGAGCAACCACCAAGAAAAGGTGTTAACACCAATTCTCGCCCAGGACAACTGGAAGCTGCTAGGGACTGGAAGATGCTGGCTGATCTTGACCAACGGCTTATTTTTCCACCTGAGATTGCCACCACTAACCTACGACCAGATATTGTTTTGTGGTCTGGATCAGCACGCATTGTTCAACTGATAGAGTTAACAGTGCCATGGGAGGATGCGGTAGATGAGGCATATGAGAGGAAGAAACTGCGGTATGCTCATCTGGCCACTGAAGCAGAACAGCGAGGATGGAGAGTCCAGGTTTATCCAGTGGAAGTGGGTTGTCGAGGTTTTGTGGCACACTCTACAACCCGGTTCCTCAGAGACATCGGATTCAGCGGCCAAGAGTTGCGTCGCACAGTAAAGAACTTATCTGAAGCAGCAGAAAGGAGCAGCAACTGGCTGTGGTTGAGACGGAAAGATGCTAGCTGGCTGAGTACTGGCCGCCACGCTACGGTTTCGTAGAACTCTTGAAAACTCGAAGAGTCTGTTGGTTTATTTTGCATTGTTTGCATAGTAATTACAGTTATTACGTTCCTGTGTATATTGCGTGAATGAGGGTTGGTGGTTGGGCAGATATTGTGTTTTGCGGTAGGTGGTATGCCATACGGAACCGTTGTCCACTGAAACTGCATATTAACGCACCAGTGGGGCTCGACAGCCTTAGTCAAACGGGTTGGCGCGTATGGTTGGTTTGCGGAGAGATTGTGAGATAGTGGTTAGGTCACATGTGAACTACGAGGAAGGAGCAACCTCAGCAGAAGGAGGGACGTAGAGGTCAGTAAGCTGGGCTGAGTTGAGTGGGGGACGGAGGGGGGTGACTCTGGGACGCCAGAGTCACTGTCGAGCCCTCTTGAGGTGTCGTGGGCTAGTCGACGAAACACTGAGGACGGAAGGTGCCCATTTGAAGACCCTAGAGATGTCCCCTACTCGGTTCAATCCAGACAGTTGTGGTGCTGGTCCACTAGGGAGATCACACTGTAGTTGCAGCCGTCGCGTGCGCTACACGCCAAGTACACTGCAGTCGTTAACGCCAGACAGAAGGGGAGTCACACCACCATATGGAAAGAAGCGTAAATGGGTGAAGCATAGTTTACTGTAAAGCTACGTCTTAGTTTTGGCAAAACCCGAGAACAAATCAGCATGAAGTTTTTAACATCTACTCTCGTGAAATTGAAATCATTTATATGGTTATTTGATTTGACATTATGAGATTCTTAACCATGCTTGATAGCTTTATGTCTTGTGTTGTTTTGTTCAATGTTCAGAGTTACACAGCTTCATCACCACATACACTGGAAAAAATGAACAGACGATTGCAGGAACTCCAGAGTTTTCAGCTGTAACGACACTGGATAAAGAACATATCGATTATTATGACAGTAACACAAAGAAGCTGATTCCCATACAGGACTGGATGAAAGACTCTACATATAAAGACATGTGGAAAAGAGACACTGAAATCAGAGAAGAAGTTCAGCAGATCTACAAAAACAACATTCCCGTTCTAATGGAGCGATTCAATCAGTCAGGTGGTGAGTTAAAATGCTTTTATACTACATTTCTTAATGTCAAAGGATTACCTTGTGCGGTTGGGCGGCATGAAGATACACTGTAAAAAAGTTTCATTCATATTTTTGTTATTTTATATTTGGCTTAGTTTTTGTCATTTTTCTTATTTTTTATTAACAGAAATGAGATCAAACAACACAAAATAATTTCTCATATCATGAAATAAGAATTTGGTCATATCGCCCATCCCTACTTGTGCATTAAACAAAAAAGAGCAGAAGTTGTACTTTCTCCCAAAAAGGTTGTAGTTTTTTTCTTCTCCAGGAGTTCATACGTATCGGAGGATGTATGGCTGTTTTTGGGATGATGAGACTGGACTATCACAAGGGTTTGATGGGTACACTTATGATGGAGAGGATTTTATCTCACTGGATGTGAAGAAGCTCAGATACAACACATCTGTACCACAGGCAATACCCACAGTGCGGAAGTGGAATAATGACAGAAAACAGCTTGCAGTGCTGAAACGATACTACAATCATGAGTGCGTTTACTGGCTGAAACATTTCTTGGCATTAAAGAAAGCGGGTTTCAAGAGAAGAGGTACCTTCTTATTGAGAACTTCAAATGTGTTCAAAAAGTAGATTTGTTTTATTATAATGAGTCATTGGTGTTTCTCTTTTCTCATGCATTAAAAAAAAAAATCTGCACAATTTACATTTGAGTTAATCATATAAAACCATTCTGTAACCATCTATTTATGTTTATATATACTGTATATATACTTACTACAATGTTTAACCTATCTTTACCACATGTGGCTAATAGCAAGATTACACTAGACAAATTGATCTTTTTTTTTTTTATTGGGATTTTTATCATTAAAACATTATTCAAATAGATATCTGAAGACAATATTAAACATTTACAACTTGAAAGGGACAGTTCAGCCAAAAATGAAGAAGATTATTGCAGTCAGTCCGACGCAAAATCAAACCGTTACTAGGACCAGCCAACCTGTGTTGTTTAGTATTATTTATATACTGTTATAGTTTAGTAGTAATATTTTGAATTAGATTTTTTTTCCATATTCATTTTTTTTTGTTTTGTAATTTTTGTTAGTTTTTTTATAAGTACGATTTAGGTTTTATACAATTTTATTTCGTTTTTCATTTTTTATTTCTTTTATATTACAGTACTTTGACTTAAACCATTTCAGCTATTTTCCATGGAAATATTTGTTTTTGTTTAATTTTTTTTTCATCTAATATTTATATTTAATTAGATTTTAGCTGTATTTCAATAAAAAAAATGGTTAATGATAATTACCTAACTAACCTACAGTAAGCTATCTGGACCTAACTAATAACTTGTTTTTATTATTATTTATTTCATCAGTTAGTTGTTTCAGCCTTTTATTGGTGTTTCAATATATTATAGCATTTTCAAGTGTTGTTTGTTTGTTTTGTTTGTTTATTTTTTAGAATCTTCAAGAGCAACCTTAATAGCACTGGTGATGGGTGGGATAGGACTATTGATAAGCCTGGTTATTGCTATTGTTTTAATTAAGATCAAAGTAAGTATAAGTTTTTTTTCTGCTCTTATTTCTCATTCTAGTGGTTTCTTCAGTTGTAGGAAGATGGGAATGTCCTCAGCAATCACAGAAGCATTCAAAAGTTTGCATTTACACAGACATTTTAATGTGTTTGATAGAAATTCCATTAAGTTGGAATTAAACTAAGCTAATGCTTCACTAAAGTTGAGGGTTACACTTTATTTTGATGGTCCCTTTTGAACATCCTGTTGACTATAAGTAAGGCTGCGATTTTTTTAAAAAAATTGATTTTTTTGCGAGGCGTTCACATTTCCAATTAAATGCGACCTTTTTTGATCTCCTGTGTGAACATGAAATGACCCAGAAGTGACCCGCATGCGCAGAAGAGTACTCAACGGTCAACGACGTCACTTGTTTGTGGAAGTAGCTAAACATGAATGTCAACAGTGGAGCTCGTTTAGCAATATTAAAGTTATTTGTGTGGGTGCGGAGTCACAGCCAGGAGTGGTGGGATACTGATGTGAGTGGCTTCACTAATACAGAATTCATCAGTAACTTCCGAATGACCAGATCCACCTTCGATTATGTTTGAGCCTTCGATTAACTCTGTCACGGGAAGAGACACGTCTGCTGCGGACCATAACAGTGCAACGCGTTGGAGTGTAGTGGCTAGCTACAGGTGCGTGCTATCGTACGATGGCTAACTTGTTTATCTTCTCATTTCCGCCTACTTCAACGCAGAATTATGACGTTTGTCGCATATCAATGGCGTGCGGGTCGGATACATGTGACCTGGCCGTTCAGATTGAGGTCGCATTTCAAAAGATCGGATACATATCGGATTTGGACCACATACCCAAGTGGCCTGGGTCGCATTTGAAAAGATCGGATGTGTGTCGTTCAGACTGTCATGAAAAGATCAGATACAGGTGCATTGCGGGGAAAAAACCACGGAATTGGGTCGTTTCAGCCTGCGGTGTGAACGTAGCCTAAGGCCGGAGACACACTGGCTGCGTGGCGTGAGCGTGGCGTTTCTGTTGCGTGGCGGCTGCGTCGCGTTTTCTGTGTCTTTGCACACCAGAAGCGTGTCTGACGCGGCGCTGCGTGGCGTACACCAATACATATTCGCTATATGTGACATTAGGGAGGGCGCCGACAGACCCGTCTACATTTGGATTACTGTTGCTCTTGCCTTTACGACAACAATTTCAACTTTTATCACGCATCTTCCAAAATCCGAAAAATAGGGAAACATGCGGCTGTCTGTTTATTTCAATAACATTTACAAATTTTGTGTAGCTTTAAAGAGCCTATATTTAGCCTACCTGATGTTGGACCGTCACTCAGAAGACACACTACGATGTTATTGTAGCCTATCCTAACTTTATATCCTCCTGAGGCCCAGAAAGTTTTTTTCAAATAATTTGTTTGATTTTTTTTTCATGTAATCACATTGTTAAGAGCATTAGAAACAAATGAATATATATAAATATATATAGGCTATATTTTATTCATATGCTATGACCTCTGTAGTGGACACCAGGACTCGACTGTTTAAAAAATAAAATGACATGAAATTGTAAAGGCAAAAATAATGGGATTAAAAAAAAAGACATTTATATCTGAATTTATGTCAAAACCTAGATTTTCAAACATCAAAATGTAATTTATTAATATGTATTCGTGTACAAAATGACATATAAACATCTTTTCCTATACTATTTTGCAGAGGTGGGAGTAAGTCACTAAATGCAAGTCTCAAGTCAAGTCCAAGTCTTAACATTGCAAGTCAAAGTCAATCAAGTCATACTCTTTGTCAAGTCAAGTCAAGTCAAGTCGCAACTTAGTCATCAGGTCATACCAAGTCGCACACAGGCTAGTTTTACACATTTTTTAACTCTGGGACTTTTATTACTTTATTTAGACACAGAGGGCTAATGGGTTACAAAAATAAATATATTAACTTAAAATATAATATCATATCATTAAGAAGCACTTTAAATGCTCTAATATAAAAATAAATTAAATGAACAGAAGTAAACAAGAATTAATAAAACTTTTCCCATCTTGTAAAAAAAAACAAAAAAAAAAAACCATATAGCATTCTAAATTAGTACTGTATGCCAAAGTCTGTATGTTCTTACTCTAAATATCCAGGTGATTTGATCCCATAACACAAAATATTATATGGAAATTAAGAAAACAAATTTAAACATTTAAATGATTTAAACCCGGCTATTTTTTAATACGTGGGTCGTTGTAACTGACGTTCTCAACTACTTTCTATATTACTTTCTCCCGCCCGCAACATTTATGTTTCGCTTCCGCCCGCAAAAAGACTTTTTCTGTACCGCCAAATACTTTCAATTTAGCCTACGTGTCGCCACCATAAACATCCCCAGTCGGTTCAGCTGATTTGGGACCAGTTCGGGGACGCTCAGGTAGATCTGTTTGCCTCCCACGACTTGACCCATTGCGCCGTTTTGCTCCCTGACGAGGGCACGCTCGGCACAGACGCACTGGCGCACAGCTGGCCGCGGGGCTTCCGCAAATATGTGTTTCCCCCCAGTGAGCCTTCTTGCGCAGACCCTGTGCAAGATCAGGGAGGATGAGGAGCAGGTCATTCTGGTCACGCCTCACTGGCCCACCCGGACCTGGTTCTCCGAACTTGTACTCCTCGCGAACAGCACCTCCCTGGCCAATTCCTCTGAGGAAGGACCCCCTTTCTCAGGGACAGGGCACCCTATGGCACCCTTGTCCCGATCTTGGAGCCTCCACGTGTGGCTCCTGGACGGGATGAGGTAGGTTTGAGTACCCTACCACCCTACTCGCCCTCCTCTCGTTCCCTCTTGGTACCTCTCAGTGGTTCTAACTGCCCTGCAGAGTGCTCCCTTTGAGCCTTTGCAATCAGTGGAGCTTAACTTCCTGTCTATGAAGACAGCGCTCCTGGTTGCATTGGCCTCCATCAAGAGGGTAGGGGACCTGCACGCATTCTCCTTTGACGAAGCGTGCATGGAGTTCGGGCCGGCCTACTCTGACGTGATCCTGAGACCCCGGCCTGGATATGTGCCCAAGGTTCCCACCACTCCCCTTCGGGACCAGGTGGTGAACCTCCAAGTTCAGACCCAGCCTTGGCACTGCTCTGTCCAGTACGCGCTCTCCGCGCCTATGTAGACAGAACGCAGTGTTTCAAGACCTCAGACCAGCTCTATGTCTGTTATGGTGGGAAGCTGAAGGGAAAGGCTCTCTCCAAGCAAAGGTTGTCTAACTGGATAGTGGACGCCATTGCTTTGGCTTACCAGCAGCAAGGTCGATCATGCCCCCTTGGTGTGACAGCCCACTCCACACAGAGTGTGGCTTCCTCTTGGTCTCTAGCGCATGACGCCTCGCTAACAGACATCTGCAGAGCTCTAGGCTGGGCGACACCCAACACATTCGCCAGATTCTACAATCTCCGAGTGGAGCCTGTGTCCTCTCGTGTACTCGCTTCAACCAGCCGGTACTAGGACCCGCTCAGGTGTCTTCGCTTGCTCGCCATTCCACTCCACGGACTGGATACGTGCGATATTTCCTCAGGTGAGCTTCCCCGACAAGCCCTGAGTTCCTCCAGCACTGCTGACGTCGACGCCAGTGTCTCTGCCTGTGCGTTGGCTAGGTGCCTCCTTGTGCATGGTCCCCCCTCTGGGCGACCCCCACCTGTGTATTTCCACTGTAAGCCTCTCTGAGCATGTGTCTTTCCCTTGGCAAGCCACCTTGCCATCCCTGGAGTTGAAATATTCCACCCTTCGGGCTGGACACCCCAGTGTTCCCCTTATGCACCCCCCTTCAGGGTCATATGTGTATTTTGTAAGTCCTCCCTTCGGGCAGGCACTGATTGCATATTTCCACTGAGATATGCTTCCCAGTTTACCTAGATATTCCTGTGTTAAGTAGGAGTTCTTCATCCGTGCTAGTCTGACGACAGGGAGCTCAGACTTACGCGGGGCACTGGAAGACAGCTGTGAAGGTGGCGTGAATGATTAGACTGAAACCCCATTCGTCACCACGACGGAACTCGTAGTGACAATGAAAGGGAACGTCTCGGTTACGGATGTAACCCTCGTTCCCTGAGTAGGAGTAGTTCCGTCTTCCTGCCACTTCCTCTGTATAGCTGGAACAGCTGAGTTCAGTCTTGACTCCTCAGCGAAGAAACATATCTGCAATATTGCGGCGTCCTTCCTTTTATACCCACGCGGTGGGGCGGAGTTACGCCATGCAAATTCCGCAGACCCATGGCATTTCCTTGCCATTGGCTCGTTTTATTTCTTTCGAAGATGAGAGGCTTCTAAGCGAACCCCATTCGTCGTCACGACAGAACGTCTCCGTTCCCTACTCAGGGAACGAGGGTTACATACGTAACCGAGACGTTATTATCTGCATTTACTGTACATGGACCACAATAGTCTTATTCACACTAGTCCAGGGGTTTTCCAAGACAGTCAAAGACAGTGGGCCTCCCTTTTGACACAACAAATCTTTTGCTCTTTGACATCTTTTCGCTTCTCAAAGAATTGTTTTCGCTATAATGTATTGATTTAAACTATTAATCATTTATTTATTCCATGAATTCTTTGACCACTCTGTGCCCCTCCCCTGGGAAGGCACACCCCACACGTGGAAAACCACTGGACTAGTTTAAATAAAAAAAAAGAGTTTCATCTAACCGTCAATTGTAATAAATGGTTCAAATCTGATGAGGATTTCTGTAACTATAAAATAGAATGCATTTAAAAAAAATACTGATTTATTATTTGGTTCATGTTTTCATTTGATGCTACAGACAACAATTAATAAAGTCGAATTTAAGTTTTAAAAAAAGCTATATTTGCAAAAACAGTCAAAGCCAAATGTTTATCTCTAAGCACATTTTAGAGAAATACCTTTGCAGAATTTGCTGTTTTTGCAATTGTAGTGTGTAATAGCCTTATTTAATTCATATTTATGACATTACTTTGCAGAAACGAATCATCGAGAGACAACAAGAGATCTACTCCGACAAAAGTCTATGAAGAGTTCCTCCAGTCGTCTGCACTCTCTCCAGGTTTCAGTCCGGTTTTGAATCTTCAGGATGAGGGAGAACAGATATTTCCATCATGCTTGTGGGACACGTTTCAGTGTTGATTAATATTCATGAGTATGGACGTCATAGAATTATTTTCCCAAAGAAAAAAGAACATCAAGACACTGTCTGAAACTTTTTAATGTGTGTAATTGACGCCTTAGATGTTGTACTGCTGTGTGTCACAGTGATTTTGTCTTTCACCACTAGCATTTGTATATATTTTAAATGATAAGGTCACTTTTTTGTTAATGTGCGGTTTATTTATTTTCAAGTTGTAAGTTCACTGATTACTAATATTTTGACAGCTTTTGTGCGTTTCAAATGGAACAAAATAAACACAGAATATTTTCTAAAAATGTGCAGTTCTTTTTAAAAATAAAACTTGTACATAAGAAAATATAAAGATGAAAATAGTAAAAAGTTTTAAAGTATGTGTAAAAACTAGAGAATACTATCTTGAACTAGTATATTGTGATATTTTAGCCTCTAATTTTTTTTAAATACTAGTTAATATCTTGCATTTGAACGCAAATTGCAAAATTATTTTATTTAGGAATATTTATTTATTTTATTGCTTTAGTTCTCACAATTTAGACTTTTTGTCTCAGTATCCAGAGATAAAAAAGAAACATGAATTTATATTTAACTAATATACACAAGTATCATATAGGCTCTTATCTTCATTTCTTTGCTGCTTAGTTTTCTCATCATATGAGTATGTTGGCATTTAAGTTAGTTTATACAAGTATGTGTTCAGTGAGTTCTTTATTATCAGTCTTATCTTTTGACAGGAGCTGTTGTTCACACCAATACATGCGGTATGTCTTTTCAGAAAACACCACGGCATGAGTGTATTATGCAGATTACTGTTTATGAGCTTATATTGTTATTTATACTGGAATATCCAGACAAGAGTCTTTTTCATGCACTTAAAGTTGTATCAATCACAAATATGTTAGTATAGTTTTCTTGTTGATAATCTCAGATCAATTGTTAACATCAAACCCGGACTGACATGAGGGTAAGTATGATGACAGTTTTCATTTGTAGGTGCACTGTACCTTTAAATAATACACCACACCACCAGATGCATTGGCTATCACCTTATTTATAATTAATTTATATATACATATGTGTATACGTATATGCGTATATAGTAGTAGGAAGGCTATATACTATACAGAAATGGCCTTTGCCCGAGTCTGAGCATTAGTGATTGTAAAGTATCAAAGGTCCTAGCCTGGTCCCACCAGATTCTCGTACATTTCATTTGTCTGGGCTTGCTCCATTGACAAGCGTTAACTTCCTTGTAGGCGGTAACTCTGTTGAAGTCTAAAACTATTGGATCTGCCCAGAGTCACTCTGGATCTGCCATAACCAATCGCTGACGTTTGGTCGTGACGTATGACGACTCAAACCCATAGACAGTAAAAACGGAGAAAAGTGAAATCAACTAGAAACACTCACATCTCGATTGCCAAGCGCACTGCGCCGGCTCACACTAGCCCCTTTTCCACCGAAGCATTTTGAGAGCCGGTTCGGAGCCGGTGCCTGCGCGCGAACCAGTTCTTTGTGTTTCGACAGCCAAAGAACCGGTTCTCGGCCAGGAAAACTGGTTCCCAAGCGGCACCAACTCTTTGCTGGACTAGAACCCATGGGCGTAGGTTTGGTCTCAGCTTTGGTGGGGAATGCTTGCTAACGTAGCATTCTATCATGATAGCGCGACTTCTATGAGTCTATCCGTGCTGCACACCCCTAATTAATGCTCCTAACCTTGAAAGATTACAGAAGCTAGGTTTAACTGTAACAATATGGGTAACCAGGATCACTAGTTAATACTATTTTCCACAGTAGAATCTGCATTTGAAAGCCTGGTCAGTCACTACTACTGCTAGTTATTTGTGTGGCTAGTTATTTTTGCCTGCTTACACTCTGCTTTATGAAAAGCTTCGTATGTCCCCTTTTCTTCTTCTTGGGTGACATAGCTGATCTACAAAGTACAAAAAGGGGCAAAAAAAAAAAACGGAATATTAAAATGTTTTACTCTGGCCTTTGTATATGGCAGGCAGAGAGACAGCCCTTGTAACTTACCGTCGGCGTCGTCACGCGCACACACACAAAAAGTAGTCCCGGCCCGCGCGTGTAGCCTGCCTGTCAGATACCCCACCGCCAATCAAATTGCGGCGTATCTTGTACTGTCGTCGTCCTGGCCGTTGGAATCGATCCAAATAGCAGCGCAAAGATCCAAAAGCAGCGCAAATATCAAAAAAGCAGTTCAAAGGAGCTTGCTAAATATTGGTGGGGACAAATTTGTCATCTCAAAATATTGATTGGGACTAGTACCTAGCGTCCCCCCCTAAACCTACGCCCTTGCTAGAACCGTTCTTTTACCACGTCATGCTTACATCGGGGGCTGGGGGCGGGTTTAGATGTTCTAAACATCTTTTCTGACATAATATAGGATCGCAAAGCCAGGAGAAACATTTGCAGAAACACGATGTAGTCCGCCATTGTAATTGTTATGCTTGAAGTTGGCGCAAGCGTTTCTAGTTTTTTTTTAAAGTTTTTTTTTTATTGAAAACATTATGTAAGCAAAGAGGAAAACAGTCACAATATAGAACAAATAAATGGAAAGAAAAAAAAGACAAGACATGGGTACATAACATATCATAAAAGATTACATATCAAAGGAAAAGATTAAAAGACTTACATATTTCAATTGTTTTTAAAGCCTTCTTGGTACACGAGTTAGAGATAATCCCAAAGTAATGTTGTACTTGCAAGCGTTTCTAGCTAAGACGTATGGCGACGTACACAGTGACGTAACGACGTCGTTCGCTGGGCGCTCTAGTCAGTGGAAAAACAAACAGGTTCTGAGAAGGTTCGCAAGTTGAACCAACTCCGAACCAACTTTGAACCAGCACCAGTTCCGAACCAGTTCGTTTTTGGTGGATAGGGGGTAACTGAGCTTGATGACGCAGATGTGACGTGAGCAACCGGTCTGACAGCTGTAAGTCTTCTAGTCGCGGTGCCAAGAGGAATCTGAATCATTCCCTTCCGAATCTCACAGAGTCGGAGAGCGTGAGTATTAGCTGTCCATGAGCAGCAGGAGCAACTTTATCACTCTATGGGATTCTCCCTCGACTTTATGCTCCACGTCCCCCGATTGCGCGCAAGCTTCTCCTTCTGTCTATACGGTAATTTCTCTACTGTGAGTCGCGTGTTATGACGCAATCGTTAGCCTATTTTTACAAAAACTGCATCTACGGGGCCATAACGTAATGGTAATACATAAAGGTAAGGTAATGGAGCCTTTTATACATTGTCGTGTTTCTTTAGAAATAAACAATGGACAAATGGAGTCTTTAAACGCCTCAGATGTAAAGGTATTCACTGCCAAAATGAATGGGAGTCAATGGAGTGCTAACAGCAGGAGAAGGCTTGCTAGCGCCCGGGGAAGCTTCGGTTTCCGGCTGATGGATTACCCCCCGCCCCACCCACTCAAACTAGCACACGACATCAACGTCATCGTTCTCAGCCACTCTCTGTTCGCTGATTGGACTGGTAAAAAATTGACCGGAGAAAACCAAAGAATACACCACAATCCCAGACGTAGTATTAAAGGAAAATTAAAATTGAGCGGAAGTACGTAGGAGGGCGGAGCCAGGCCATCAAGGTCCCGCCCATAGACTCAATCTCCATCAGAGCTGTCAATCATGATGCCACACCCTATTCTATGGCATCAAATAACTAACTTAAACCAAACTTATTATGATAAGAGCTAATGACAGAAACCATCTTTGGATTTGTTAAAAAAGTGTAATTGTATTTTTTTAGTTTGGCTAAGTTTGCAGCCAGCCACCTCTCTTCATTCTTCTTCTGGTTGCTGTTAATGTGGAAAAAAGGTCTGGAGATAAGATCTTTTCCCCGGTGCACAGCCGGAGGGGTTACAACCAGCCCTTTCCTAACTCCCTTGACCATAACCGAGTCAGACTAACACACAAGTTTGCCATCTCTTCATTCAACACGGAAGAATTGTTCAACAGCTATTCAACATGACTATACTAAGTACAACATTACTGAGTGTTCGCTGGATGAAGAGGTTACTTGATTATAATATTAATTCTGCTACACATCAAGTTAATTATATTAACTCTTTCCCCGCCATTGACGGATTATTGTAGCTTTCCATGTTTTCACTGTTATGCGGTAGGGAGCGCTATTACACATCTTCAGAAAGAGTGTAGAATCTCCTGATCAAAACACAGGAGAAGAAGAAGCAGAAACAGAAACAAGCAATATGATGGGCAAAATCCAAACTGAGGTGAGTATCCCTATGCCCTACTCCCTTTGAAGAGCAGAGCTCTTGAAGTGGGGACTTTGGAGTGAGCAGGGCACTTGGCGAAGGGAGCATCGAAAGACAAACGTAATTTCCTCATTATTTTCACCTGGGATGTTCCCATTACAACACAGCATGGCGTCCATCAGCTGAATAGCTGTTCTTACGACAGAAATGCAAGTAAATATAGCCTACATTTTATACCAAAAAGTTTGAAAAATATGCGTTATATATGTGTATTTCTCTGCTCTCAACTTTAAAACTTGACATCTCATCTTTGAACTCTGCATTAACTAACACATTTCTTACCTATGAAACTTATGTAAACATAACATGACAAAAATGTGTGAAATATATCACGAACAAAACAAAACTTGAATGGCTCTGTTTGTAAGTTAACTCGAACTCTCCCGCCATGTAGCTTTAAAGTGAACCACGAGTATTTACTGGGTTACATGTCACCTTCTATTATATACAGCGCTTTTACCAATACAGACTGTTTCAGAGCAGCTTTACAGTGATAACAGGAGATTACAGTAACAGATTGTTTTGGGTTTACAGCAGCGCTAGAATAAAGTTATTGTACGGCTAAAGTTAGTTTTGATTGAAACGCTCGAGGTTCCAAGGTGCAAGCCCTGAATTAAAAAAACAAAAACATGATCATCTCTGTGTAAACTTGATGGAACTTCAAAAACGCGAATCTGTGAAAACGCTGACGGCGTGCACATGTGTATTATGCGTTTAGTCTACATATGTGTGCAGGCCTGTAGTCTTGACACTTGAACTGTGCGCTTTAGACCATGAGCTTAGATCACAAAGGTAGGGCCCAGGTCTGGATGATGGTGTCAAGTGGACATGAGAGAGAGAGGAGCTGCAACAATGTCAAATATGGGGAAAATAATGTGTTTTGAACATTCAAGCAGTGGCGTAGGTTTGATTTTGAAATTGGTGGGGACGGGGACATCAATATTTAATATATTTAAAGTTTTGATCGGAAATTTTGCTAGGGATATATCAGTGTCACTGGATATTGGTAGGGACACGTCCCTAGCGTCCCTACTAAATTCTACGCCCCTGCATTCAAGCATGGAAACCTACTCTAGTAGAGCCCAAAAACAAAATCAAGACTTTGTAAAAGGTTATAATACGGCCTCTTTGTTAATCTTCTCGTTATTTCCCTTAATGCATCGAAAGTCTCGCACATTCACAGATAGCTAATTTCCACATCGCAAAATAAGGTGGATAAAGTGATCATGTTGAGATCCATTTCATGCTACCTTTATGGGTTTTTTGCAGCATGAACATTTTGTATATCTTCAAAAGCTTCCTCTAAACGTCCGTATTGAGTTTATCTAGAGCATCAGTGACGTCAGTTCTGCGCAGTCTGCATGTGGTGAAGACTAAAGTGTGCTTACAGCGCTCTTTGACGACTTCCCTTAAAGAAGTGTGTATCAAATACAAGGACTTTCATCCATTATGAAGTTCATCATCCTCTTCATCTGCGTACCTTTGGTTTATTCAAGTGAGTTTCATTTCGTAAAGTCGTTTAAACGATGAATTCGACGAGGCCTTCAGCTACTTCCCATCATATGGGGATATTCAAATTAAATGACCCATCATACCACTGATCAGCTCTACCAAACTTGGATGTCTTTTCCAGTAATAAACAAACACTGTTAAATTGTTTTGATTGATACTGTGAAGCAGCTTTGATACAATCTGTATTGTGAAAAGCGCTATATAAATATATTTGACTTGACTTGACTTCCGTGTGTTGAACTCAGTGCTACTCTAGTTTTATTATTAATTTCAATTAGCTTCTTTTAAAAATATTTTAGTTTATATTTTCATGTTAATTTAAGTGTAATTTTTAGTAATTTCGTTATGCGCTTTTGTCTTTTTTTATTTAAATATTGCTATTTAGGTTTTTATTTATTTATTTAATTTATTTTTATTTCAGTTTTAGTTTTAAGTTAGTTTTATAATAGTTTATCAATATTTTGATAGCTTTTATTTTTCGTTTATATTTTAATGTGAATTTTAGTTACTTTTTTAAATAATCAGTTAATTTTTGTGCTTTTATTGTTTATTTATCATTTATTGGCAAGGCAATATTTTTCCATATTTACATTTTATTTATTATTAATTTTATTTGATTTCATCTTTATTTGAGGTAAAAGAAAGGTTTTTAATAGTTTCAGTTGTTGACAGAGAGGTCTTTTTAATCTGATTCAGTGCTTGCCATTTTGCTGTGAGTTGAAAGGCAGTTTTCTTTCTTTCTTTTTTTCTCACTAAAATGTTCAAATATGTTTCAGTATTTTCCAATGACGTCGATTTGTCTCATGCAGGCAGATTTTTGTAAAACTTTTTTTTTTGTCTATTTAAAAGGCAAAACAATAACAAGTCTGAGAATAGTCCTATAAGAATGACTATGTCATGGTAGTACAGAGATCACAGAAAGCAAACGCGAGTATACTAAATATTTATTAGAGACAGTCCAGACAACAGTACAAGCAGGTAGATGGGTGACGCAGGGACTTCGACGGTCAGATCCAGTGAAGTGATGAAGTGAAGCGTTGACATTTGAGACGAACAAAATCCACACAATGATGACGAGGAACAGGAACACGGAACCAGAAGAGCAACGAGGAGGACATCAAACAACGATCTGACAAGGATGATAGAACAGCGGTGAGTATATATGGTGTGGTGAGATCAATTGCAGCTGGTGAAGTAATGATGAACAGCTGGAGCGGATCAGGTAATGACAGACATACACGCCCCTTACACATGTGCACTCATACAACAGCATAAACACAAGACTAGAAGAAACCAGTGAATACGTCTACCGTGACAGTACCCCTCCTCCTAAGAACGCCTCCTGGCGTTCCCAGACTCCCCTACCTGTCGATTATAATCATCGATAAGGGAGTGATCCAGGATGTCTCTAGCAGGTACCCAACTTCTCTCTTCCGGACCGTAACCTTCCCAGTCCACCAAGTTCTGAAATCCACGTCCCCTCCGCCTAGAGTCCAGAATACGATTGACCGAATATGTGGTCTGCCCATCTACGAGTCGCGGTGGAGGAGGAACCGGGACAGGCGGATTAATTTGAGAATGAAATACGGGTTTAATTTTTGATACATGAAACACGGAATGGACGCGGGAGGTAACTTGAGGCGGACTGCCACCGGACTAATGATCTTGGTGACAGTAAACGGGCCAATAAATTTGGGTGCAAGCTTATTAGAGACGGTGCGAAGAGGAATGTTCCTAGTTGAAAGCCACACTTTTTGACCAACGACGTATACAGGAGGCTTTGACCTGTGGCGATCGGCCTTGGCCTTGGTGCGCACCCCCACCTGGAGTAGAGTCTCACGGGCTCTAGTCCTCGTGCGGTGACACCTTTGAACAAAGCCGTGGGCGGAGGGAACTGCAACCTCGGATTCCAGACTGGGAAAAATTGGTGGCTGGTAACCTACACTACACTCAAACGGAGATAGGCCCGTGGCCGACACTGGCACAATAGATAGTTGTTGGCTCCATGAGGAAGGATTCTTGGAAACCAAACATCAAATCCTGGTTGGCTCTCTCAGTGTGACCATTGCTCTGGGGATGAAACCCAGAGGACAGACTAACCGTCGCCCCAGTAATCTACAAAACTCTCGCCAAAATTTCGCCAAAATTTCAGAATTTCAGAAACATCAGATTGGAGGAAACAAATATATGTCAATGCTCTTGCGCTCTCTCACAAAACTTTTGCATCGTTTTATATCGGCCTTTTCATGCTATAGCCGATTAGCCGATATTCTGATGGTTTTATATCGCTCAATATCGGCGGAAGATATATCGGTGCATCTCTAATAATGAGTCATTGTTTGCCTCTTTTTTATCTCATTGGCTTCATTAAACCAAATATATAGCTTTTATTCATAAATGTATATGATCTGAAGTAATAAACGTTGTTCTCACATTTGTCTCGATCTTTTTCAGCTCCTGAAGTGTCTCTGTTACAGAAGGGTCTCTCTTCTCCAGTAGAGTGTCATGCCACAGGTTTCTACCCATCAGGAGTGATTATTACCTGGTTAAGGAATGGACTGGAGCACGATGAGGATGTGGATCTTGGAGAGCTTCTGCCAAATGAGGACGAGACCTTCCAGAAGACATCTAGCCTTCGTGTTTCTCCAGACGAATGGGAGAACAACAAGTTCAGTTGTGAGGTGGAGCACCAGGGAGAAACCATCCAGAAGACTGACCATGAGATCAAGAGTGACAACGGTAAGCTGTTATTAATACTGCGGTAGAGTGTTTTTATGGTTATCCCTCTTAATTTCATAGATTTCACCTGATATCACACTCTTATACGTCTCTGCCCACCTTGTGGACAAAACAAGCCTTTCCTTCCGCCGCCAGTCATTTTACCAAGTTGTAATTTAGGAAGACAGTGATATTAAGAATTACATTCAATATACACCTTATTTATGATACATACCAGCAGAAGTGTTTTTCCATAGAAATCCATGCTAGAGAAAATCATTTAGCGTGTCACTGCTCGCTTGTATAGTATACATCATCAGTAAGGTCTATGCTGAATCTATTATTATCACTGTTTTAGGACATTACGGCACTTCTATATTAGATGTGATTTTCCATATTAACTTTTTAGAAATCACCACTGTTTTTAGTGGTTGAAGGTTCCTTGTATGGATCACACGTCCACAAAACTTGCATTCTGTTCAGATATTTTCGTTTTTCTTCTTTTGAGATGGAAAATTGACAGGCCTGTGCTGCAGTTTTATGACTGTTTTGCCCCCAAGCATATTTCTAGTCTTCTGAAATCATATGATAGTTTTGTTTGAGGGACAGACCAAAATGTAAGTTGTTATTCATTGCAGTGCACTATAAGCAAACAGGTTTACTCTCGTCTACTGGATATAATGAGCCGACATTGGTGGATTAACTTAAACCCATTTCAGTTATTGTAGGTGCCAGGGAAACATTCATAACTTTCATTTATTTTGTTTTTAATCTAAAAGTGTTAATGCCCGACGAGGTGTCCATTGTCAGGTATTAATGGACGACGGCGAGGCGTGAACCGTCCGACGCGCAGCGGAGTCCATTAATACCTGACATGGACACCTCGAAGGGCATTAACCCGCTAATACCACGATCACCTGCCGAATAACACATTAGTTTATATTTTAATTAGTTTTACAATCGAAATCTAAAGTTTTTACAAACAATAACTTGGTTTCCCTGGTTACGCCTGACGGTTTATTTAGCAAGCGGAGATATTTATAGTGCGCTCCGCTCGGAGAAGCCTTCAGTTTAGCTAACTTACGAGACAGAAACTTCATGTGTTTTTAGGCTTGTCTAGCCATGGGCGTTACACTTTCATTTTTTTTAACCTATAACGGCTAACTAGGGCTGCGTCCGAAATCGCGTACTATGTGAGTAGGTACTACATTTAAATAAGAACGTACTTCGCGACCGTTAAAAAAGTACGTTCTATATAGTATGAATACGGGTAGTATGAATGGAGTCCGGACGTACTACATGCGCCATGTTGGAATTGTCACGTGACATCCGCTGTCATAACAGCGCGGAAATTTAAAGAGCCCATTCCACTGACTGCACCAACTTCGCGCTGTTTTTAGTTCTGCTTTCTGTTTTCATCGGCGTCTGTCAGCTGCTCGCAGATCACGCCTTCATCGAGAGCTTTTGCGGAGTTTCTCAAATAACGTAAGTAACATTTATTTACCTAATAAATTTTACTTCAGAAAACACACACACAAACCTATGAACAATGACAGATGTTGATTTTTGGCAAGGAAAAAACAATTTATTTGCTTGTGATATTACCATCGATGAATAAACATGAATGAATCAATAGATACATGCATGTGTGTCTGTGTGTACCTGTTACCTCTATTGATTCATTCATTGATGGTAGGCTAATAGCACAAGCGGTGTGCCTGTTTGCTTGTGTATGTACGTGTGTGTGTGTGTATATATATATATATATATATATATATATATATACATATACATGTATGTTAGATTTTATGGCAATAGGTTCTTTTCATTGCCATTACAGTGAAATTACTGAACACAAATATACAAGCTTGTTAAAAATTATAATTCATTTAAACTACTACATCTGAAGTCAAATATATAATGTTATATATATATACACATTTGACTTCAGATGTAAAGTGACATCTTAAAATTTCTTCTAGAATTATAGTTTTTATCAAGCTTGTATATTATGATATATATATACACACACAGACATATATTCAAATACATCATGCATAAGAAATGGATCATATACATATAAATACATACATATTATATTTATAAATAAGCCAACACAGGAAACAAGTGTCTTGTTGATTCAAATTGTATTTTATATTAAAACTATATAAATGTTTACAGATTGTGAGCCCTACTGCCACCTGAATGCTGCTGTGCCAATTCTTTGGCTGTATTTTGAAGATGGAGCTGACCGGGGCGGAGGTCAGCTCCATCTTCAAAATACAGCCAAAGAATTGGCACAGCAGCCTCCGACTTTCACGGCAGTCCATCCAGTCCCTGATTGCTGCAGTGAAACCAGATTGCGACCATGGGTGGGAAAAGGACGTTGAGGTGCTGGTGTTCCCGACCTTTACTGGCTGGCCCATGCAGCATCGTACCGGGTCGTGCCACTCGCCTTTGACATCCCGAAGTCTACTGTGCACAGAATGAGTAAGGCAGTCATCAGCATTTTGAGACAGGTTATCGCTTTCCCCAGCGTAGATGACCTGGAGGCAGTGGGAGCAGGTTTTACCCAGCTGGCAGGGTCTCCAGCTTTCAGTGTAGTAGCTGGTGTATCACATCCGCATCAAACCACTAGCAAGTGACGTCCAGTGCTACTTCAACCGGAAAGCTTAATTCTATCCAGCTGCAGGCCATCACTGACCACCAGGGGAAGTTCCTCGACATTTTTGTTGGGTATCCTGGGTCGGTGCACGATGCCAGGGTGCTGAAGAACAGCCCTGTGTACACTGGCCGGCTGTTTCCTCCTGCAGGAAAGTGCATCCTTGGAGATGGTGGGTATCCTTGCCTCGTCTTGTACACATGCGTTGAAAAAAAAACATATTGAATCATTTTAAAGTGATGCCCTACAAATGAGATTGCTATTATCAAAGTCCCTTTAGATCTTTTTAGAAACCTGTGAAAGTTACCTTACTGAAGCTGCTAAAGTTAATTGTCTTTCCTCATGATGACACCATAATATATTTTTTTTAATACTTTTCCTTTTGGTGGTGCTTTAAGCTGTATTATACTAACTTATGCCTAAGTTATGTGATTTTGTTTTAAGCTTTGTATTCTGTATCCATTTAAAAGTTAATACACAAGTGATTTGGTGCCTAAAGTGGAAGAATGGGTAGATGTAATGCTAAGCATTTATAAGATGGAAAAGCTAACTGCGTCATTAAGATTGGAAGTCGATAAATTTAACAATATCTGGAAAGGATGGATTAAATATATTAGGCAACATAGAACGGATTTTGTTTAGAGACTTGTGGTAAGGTCTGAATGTTTTATGAATACCTCTTTAATGTACTATGTAGAAGGATGAAGAAAGCAAATTTACTATGCAAGGATTGTCACGGAGAGTAACACATACCACACCCCAGTTCTAAGCTACAATTTTATTTTAGTTTTATGTTTATGTTTGGTTTATGTTTCAAAAAACGAATGTCTTATCATTAAGGGAATTCAAGGAAAAACAAGTTTTGACTATTTAAATATTGTCAATGTTTGCCTTCCTTGTTGTTCTGTAAAATTCATATTGTGAAAAGACAATAAAATATAAATGAAAAAATAAATAAAAGTTAATACACAACAATAAAGCAAATACATTTTAAAGGTGTCTGAAGTGTGTGGGTATTTCTCTACAGTGCGGCATTCATAGTCAGACAATATATTTTTCAGATATACCTGGAATTTGCTTGTTTGCTTGTAAAACATATAATTCGTTAAAAGATTGCATTACAGGGCCAAACATGAGCATGATTCAACCATGACAGAATTCTTATTTTGGGGTGAACTATAAAAAGAATAAAAAATAACGGTAACACTTTACTTGAAGGGGGGCGGCATAAGACTAACATGACACCTTCATAATAATGACATGACACATGTTTGTTTATGACAACTCATTAAGTGTCATTTGCTCAATTATTACTTTTTTAATGCAAATATGACATTTTTTTAGACAAACTTGACACTGACAGGTTATGATGTAGGCCTATTGGTTTATGTCAAGTTGTCATGACAAAGACATCTCAAACTGTCATATTTGCATTAAAAATGTCAAAATTGAGCGAATGACACTTAGTGACAGTTGTCATAAACATGCATAAAACCACCTTAATATTAATGACATGTGTCATGTCATGATTATAAAGGTGTCATGTCAGTCTTATGCACACCCCTTCAAGTCAAGTGTTACCAAAATAACTTACTTTATATTTTTGTTTAAGGTTTTGCCCTCTAGGCTCTGCTCTGTGATAAAAACTGCAATAAATGCACAGAAATCAAGCATAAAAGAAATGCAGTAAGAGATTGAGTCGAAATGTTTACATCTAAGCTACAAATAACTTACCATTGAATCTACATATTCTTAATCTTACCATTTTGCCCCTGCAAAATCAACACAGGATTTAACATGTGATGAACTATGGTCAATCTATTAATGTTACATTGACAAGTTGAGGTTAGTTACACTTGTTAACAGTAGTTTGCTATGTAGCCAACACATATTTCATAATAACAACACCGGTAAAGGAGAAATAAAATCGTTTTAAAATAAATAAAATAAAAGTTGTGTAACTATCTCATTAAACTGCGAAACAACGAACGTCTTTGTTTAAAGAAAACAGAGTTAGCTAGCTGACAGGCATTAGCTCGTTCTGTTCGGTAATAATGATAATGATAAAAAGTGTCATTTTGCAGCCAATTCAGAAAATTGTACCCGCGATTTACATTATTTAAACGTTTAACACGTCAATGGTTTACTTATATGATGTTAAACAAACACAATTTAACCACAAATAAACAAAAAGTGTTTTATATAGTACTTACACTTGAAAACTCCCGCGTCTCCGGTTTCCGGCATTTTCAAATATAACGGCGTCAACTCCTCTCCCGTGGCATCATGGGATAGCAAAGTGTCCATCGTATGCGCACTTCAGAATCTCGCCGGAAGTAGTAGGTCATCCGGGTACTTTTCGCATACTGTTTTTCGAATTCTATGATTTCGGACATACTACTCTGCTCGCGTACTGTTTTTCGCATACTATATAGTATGGAAGTACGCGATTTCGGACGCAGCCTAGATGTTTGTTTTGATACAATAAATGGTAACCGGATACGTTGACTGCCTGTTGCTATGGTTACTCACAGCTGATGTCGCCAGCGCATTTATTTATTAATTTCGAACGGTAAACAGTCAGTTTCACCAGAACTCCTTTACTAGGTGTCCTCTATCACCCTGCAGCCAATCAGAATCGAGTATTCACCCAGACCATGGTATCCACCTTATTCTGCTCTAAACAATGCGCGCTGCCATGACGACGACTCCGGTTGTCAACTTCCGGTTCGTAGCGATCGACCGGTAAGTTACTAGCAGAGAGAGAATGAGTTCAGGTTCCACATGTGCTGTTGTTGGTTGTTTTAACAATTCAAAGAAGATACAAAACTTTTTAGAAACTGAGTGCTTCGAGCATAAGATAAGAAGGAGAGAATGTCCGTGTCCGGTTCCGTATCAGCTACATTCAATGCCAGAGTGTAGACATTTAGAGTGGTTAGCTGCGCTAAAACTGAAACATCCACCGAAAAAGGTGTACGTCTGCTCGCATCATTTTGTTGACAAACGCCCCACGGATGACCATCCCAACCCGGAATTATACCTTGGATATGACAGACCAGTGGTGAAGAAGAGACGTGCAATTGTTCGTGTCGAAGCGACAGGTAAGCCACTTTTAATGTTGAATTCTGTTGAGTTAACGTTAGCTACCTCCGGTTGTTTACATTTTACAAAATATTTATTTTATCTGTGGGCAGCCTAACCTATATTTTTACAATCAATATGCCCCAGCCTGAAATATTCGTGTCATCTGTGGGCAGTCTAACCTACATTTTATGAATAATATGCCCATTATGTGGATAATATGTAATAATTTTATGTAACACTATGCCCATTATGTAATAATATGCCCATTATATGCCCATAATGTGTTTACATTTTTACGAGCTCCACCGGCCTGAAATATTCTTGTTATCTGTGGGCAGTCTAACCTACAGTTTTTTTTTTTAACAATATGCCATTTATGAGTAAATATGTTAAAAACATGGCCATTAATGGTTTATGCCTTTGTCCACCGAATGTTACTGTAGGTTTAATGCTATATGAGTGCTATCTTTATGTGGGCTAGGTAGTTGTTAGCCTGAGCGAGGAAGAGCTTCCATCACCATTTATCATAAGCTTTTACTATAATGTTGTCAGTGTGAGAAACATGGACAGAAAGAGTTTAACATGTAGCCTATGTGCTCTTTTTTTTTTACAGCAACAGCAGAAGTGACAGACCAGGAGGATGAGGGCATACCTGAAGTGCCACAAGTATCATACAGCACTATTTCCACCCAGTGGGAAGATCCATTGCTTTGGGACCACAACTATGGTGAACAGCAGGGTGCTGATGAGACAGCCAAAGATGCCACAACACAAACTGAAGATTTCAGCTACTCCATGCTTCAGAGTGATGCCGATTCATTCCTCTACACTGGAGTCTCACTGGAAACCTTCAACTCTCTTGTTTCCACCTTAGATGGATTTGCTGAAAGGGCTTTTGTTTTGTCAGTGCGTGATCAGATACTAATGACACTGATAAAATTGAAATTAAATCGTGTGCTGGGTGACCTTGGTAGGCAGTTTCATGTGTCTCAGAGTGTTGCCAGTAAGGTTATCTCCTTCTGGATTGATAAAATGGAGGAGGTCTTGCGCCCTCTTATTATCTGGCTCCCAAAAGAAACCATTAAGGCCACTATGCCAACTGCATTCAAGAAGTTTTTTCCCAACACTACCTGTGTCATTGACTGCAGCGAAAGTTTATTACAGAAGGCGAAAAATCTTGACTCTAGAGGGGAGTCCTACAGCCATTACTACTCGCACAACACAATCAAATACCTTGTTGCTGTTGCCCCATGTGGCTTAATCATGTTTATCTCAACTGGATATGGAGGACGTGCCAGTGACAAATATATCACTATGAACTCTGGTATCTTGGACTATTTAAAGCCTGGAGACGAAGTCATGGCAGATCGTGGGTTCTTGGTTCGTGATTTGCTGTTTGAAAAAAGGGTCAAATTGGTTCTGCCTGCTTTCACTAGAGGGGGTGCCCAGCTAACTGAGGAACAAGTCACAGCATCTCGCAGGATTGCAAATGTTCGGATTCATGTTGAGAGAGCAATCAGACGACTTAAAGTATACAAGATCTTGTCTCAAGTAATACCAATAAACATGACCCCCAAAATTGAAAAAATCCTCAGAATCTGTGCGGCCCTCGCAAACTTAAGGGGTGATCTCATCTGTGAGTAATAAGTGAAAACAGTGATGTTCTGAGGTTGTAGTTTCATCTGCACACACACACACACACACACACACACACACACTTTACACATCTACATAAATTGCTCCTGTATATTTCATATTGACACTCGCTGCCTTTTTTAATTTTTGACTGTTTATATTTACTCTTTGTATGAAATTTAGCCTGAAATGGTTTTGGATAGTCATGTTAATTCAAAAAATCTTGTATAATATGAATTACTGTTTTTTTTATATTTTTTTTATATATATATATATATATATATGATATTTGTATTTTTGTAATTGAATTTGTCATGAAAATAGCTTTGAATGCTGATATGGCATTAAATAAAATAATCTGAATCTGTAAGAAATTTGTTGTTATTATTTGAGTTTGTGTACAATAGATTTTATCAGATTTGCATACAATTTTACATGAACAACATTATGTATTCATAAATATTCACTTATGTACAACAATACTTATGCTCAGCATTTTTACATGTATAAAATTGTTTGGGTAAAAAAATTAGTTTTCATACTGTTAACAGCAGCAGCACCTAACAGTTGTTTTGTGATTTGAACTAAATGTTTCTGAGGGATATTTTCTATTAATTCATTATGCTCATGTATCTGTTCTGCAGTTTCAGTCGCTGACCAACAAATTCATCCACAAGCTGGGGCAACATTGTTGAGAAATAAAATCTCTTCAGATGTCCTACCCTCTCCAGAACATAGGGCTCATCAAATGGTACAGTGAACATAACTGTGTCATTTGGGCTCCAGATAAACAATTTGGCCATCTTCAGACCGGCACAAAACATGCCTAATTGTATCTGCATGTAATATCCTCGACTACCGGTTTTCTGAAGTTGTGGTACTCCATCTACTAGCTTGATGTCACTGCAGTTATGGTCAAGTTGATCCAAGAGGGTAGAATGGAGTTTACTTGGGACGGGACATTTTATTTCGAGTAGGACAGATGAGTCAATTACCCCATCTGGGCTGGCTGACAACCATGGCTCTGTGACACTAACAACGATGCCCCTGTGTGTAATACTCATGCCTTGCTCTCGAAGTGCATTACCAGCAACCACCTCATTCTCCTTACCATAGTTTGTGGCATAGTTGCCACGAAAGGAGGGGTACAGGTGCTCTGCCATAAACTTATCAGGATTGGTGGATGCTCTAGAAGGAACCTTTTTAGCTGAACTTGCAGTTATTCTCAATTTTCTTGCATTGTGCCACAAATCGGAAGAACTCTGCTCCCTTGTTTCAGATTCTAAAGTAGAAGCCTGTGCACAGCTCACTTGAACATACAACTCATAGAAACTTTTACATGTCTCACATGTGAGATCAGAACCAGCATGTGTTTGATGGGGTCTTAAAAATCTTGCATCTACTGCAGTATTTGCAAGGCTACAAGGTTGCTCTACTGGTTTTACACTGTAACACTTGCCCAATAGACTGTTTTTTAACAAGAAAAGTGGCTTTGTTGGGTCTTTGTCTACATTATTTATCAATTCTGCTTGTGACATATATTGTGGGGTGTTTGGTAATGGCTGAGCACCTGACACACTAATGCTAAATTCATCTCCTGCCCTGTGGTGGCTGAAATTTATGTCCCTCAGTCGTTTTGGCTCAAGGTTCCTGACTGTCCCTGCATTCCACCTGCGCTGCTCATCTGTACATGCAAGCCCTGTCTTCCCGGTAGTAACTGCATTCTCAACCTGTCATGAGCACATTCACCTAAAACGTTACCAGAATCTGCTCTATATGCTTTTGCCATGTGTTTCAGATTGTGTCATCCCCACATCGCTAAACTAAATCGAAAAAAACATGCATCAAATGTGATCTGATCACGTTATTTTTTATTAAATCACAGATAAAAACAAAATGAACTTTTTTCTTTTCTTCATACCTTCCAAAGGATAGCTGATGCATGACTGCACGATCGCCCTAATCCAGCAATACATGAACATCCGGCAGTCTCTATCACCCCCGACTGCTGCAGCATAACCCAAGCAATAAGCTTAGGCTGATTAGCACTTTGACTTCTGTCTACCTCTGCTTTCAAAAATAAATAGTCTCCGTGCTTCAGTAAGGAAATGCGCCCGACTTTATTACTAAAGAAGTAATTGAAGGCCTCTGTGCTTTTGTAATTGCGCATCTCCTCATGATCTACACCCTCCGAAAAAAATAAATAATTAATAATGTCAATATGGCTAACTCCTGGCCAAAGCTTCATGTCATCCACCCAACCTGTCAATTTTGAGGGATGTAGCACTCTGATACGGTCGCCTTCACGATCTTTTGTGATTTCATCAGCGGTGTGTAGCCACCGACTACTTCCCATCTTGACAGAATAATTATCTTATACTTTAATAACTACAATCTATCACCGCAGCCTTTACGCGAGTGCTAGCATTCTATGTAAACAAACACTTCAACCGGAAGTAGAAAACCGTTTAGTCAGTTGAACCCGCTATGAATCATGGGAAATAGAACGGGCGAAGAATAAGGTGGATAAATACACATATATTATTTGATTTAAGCTATGTTTTAATTGACAGTTTTTTGTTTTGTTTTTAAGGACCTACCCAAGCATACATGTCCTTCTGTGTGTGATGGGAGTATTCATATTTGTACTGTAGTCCGTATGAAGTAAGTATATGTTTACATGTCTTTTTCTGATCTTTCTCTGAACTGCTCTTATTTCTCATTCTAGTAGCTTCATCAGTTGTAGGATGTGGGGAATGTACGGAGCCCCTAAAGGGACATGGTGATGGGAAATCATATGGGAGGAAAAATTAGATGTCAATGCTTTTGCCTTCTCTCCCAAATGTTGGGGAGTTTCTCTGGGGATCGCAAAAGTTTTACATGAGAACCCAAAGTTTCTCTGGGGAACACAAAACTTGTGAGCGAATGCAACGTTTCTCTGCAATAATTTTGTAAGAGAACCCAAAATCATTGAAATAATTTTTTTCCTCCCATCTAATTTTTTCCATCACAATGTCCCTTTAGGGGCTCTCTGTAGGACTCCTGGCCAATAACACCATAGGTATCCATAATAAAGGCTAGATGTCTCGTCCGTGCTGCTGGCCAATGGAGGTCGACGTCCACACCTGGCGGCCATCTTGTCACAGGCAGCTCGCTCACTCGTAACATTGTGTTTTAATGGCGCATGTACTTTTTAAATAACCGTAACTTGCTCAATTTTCTAACGATTTTCAAACGGTTTGGTTTGTTATAAACGTCAGAGATGTAGTTATGACACTGCACACTTATGAATAATAAGTGTATAAATAAATAACCCAGACTTGCACAATTTTCTACCGATTTTCAAGCGGTTTGGTTTGTTATAAACGTCAGAGATGTAGTTATGACACTGCAAACTTATTAATAATAATAATATAAATAAATAATTATCCATAATTATAGCCACGTTAATAACGTTTGTAAGAAACCAAACGTCTCGGTTACGTATGGTAACCCTCGTTCCCTGAGTAGGGAACGGAGACGTCTCGTCGGAGGAGTTTCCAACGAATTGGGATCACGCTAGGGAGACCAATTGCCTTCGAGTGAATTAAAACGAGCCAATGAACATTGGCATGCAGGACTTGCATTCCGCGCCCCGCCTATCAGTGCGGGTATAAAGCGGAAGCGAGCGCATAGGCAAAATGCTTTACGCTGAGGAGCCGAACGGAGTCCAGTCCTCCGCGAGGGTACAGCAAGCATGGCGACGGGACGAGACGTCTCCGTTCCCTACTCAGGGAACGAGGGTTACCATACGTAACCGAGACGTTCCCTTTCGTTAGGGAACTCCTACGTCTCGTCGGAGGAGTTTCCAACGAATTGGGATCCCTACTAAAACGCCATGGTGCTGGCCCCTTCCAGCGCCCAGCCTAGCTACCCGCCTAAGCAGTTTCTTAGTTTTCTTTACGGCGGGAGCTAGCTAGGAAGAGTCACACTGCTGTTCCGCAAGACCCGCTCAGTGGACTTTGGATAACACTGGGGAAGCGTGCCCCGTAGGAGGGGACGCTGCGGAGCCCCTGCCCGCCCGAAGGGAGGCACTGGAATACACGCATGTACTAGCCCGTAGGGTAGTGAAACATACGGCAGTCCTTGAGGTAGTCCCAGCCCGAGGGGTGGGAGCGTACTCAGCAAGGACGACAGAGCAGGTCTGTCGAGGGGAAGACACGGAGCTAACCCGGAGGGTAGCTGGAATGTGGAAAAAATGGGTCACCGAAGGGACCACTGTAAGGACACCCAGTCTAATAACAACTCACACGAGAGGTAGTAGACCTGGCGCCGAGCGATCCGCCTCGCCTGGCGCCGGAGGGGTGATGGAGGAACTCACGAGGTTAACCGTTTGTTGGGGAACCAACGGAGCAAAAAAGACGCACGTATCCGGCCCCTGGGGCGGGAATGGCGTAGCAAGCCGACATACCTAAATCCTCGTGCTACTGGCCGTAGCGAGTACACGGGAGGAAACCGGTACAACACGGAGGCTATAAAATCTAGCGAACGTGTTAGGTGTCGCCCAGCCCGCAGCTCTACAGATGTCTGTCAGCGAGGCGCCTTGAGCCAAAGCCCAGGAAGCGGCAACACCTCTAGTAGAGTGAGCGCGCAACCTGGGAGGACAAGGCTCACCTAGAGACTCATATGCTCTGGTGATAGCAACCACTAGCCAGTGGGCTAACCTCTGCTTGGAGACGGCCTTCCCCTTCTGCTGGCCTCCGTAACAGACAAAGAGCTGATCTGAGGTTCTGAAGCTTTGCGTTCTGTCGACATAAACCCGCAGAGCGCGGACGGGACAGAGAAAAGCTAGGGCTGGGTCTGCCTCCTCCAGGGGCAGCGCTTGCAGGTTCACTACCTGGTCCGCGAAGGGAGTGGTAGGAACCTTGGGCACATATCCAAGCCGGGGTCTCAAAACAACGTGAGACAAAGCCGGCCCGAACTCCAGGCACGATTCGTCGACCGAAAAAGCTTGCAGATCCCCGACCCTCTTGAAAGAAGCCAATGCTAACAGGAGCGCTGTCTTAATGGACAGGATATTCAGCTCTACTGACAGGGGCTCAAAGGGAGGACTCTGAAGAGCTCTAAGTACCAGAGCTAGGTCCCAAGAGGGTACAGGGTGCAAAACACGAGGTGGATTCAACCTCCTAGCACCCTTAAGGAATCTAATGATCAGGTCGTGCTTTCCCAAAGACTTACCTTCTACTGCATCGTGATGTGCGGCTACTGCGACGACATACACTTTGAGGGTGGAGGGAGACAGCCTTCGCTCCAACCCATCTTGCAGGAAGGAAAGCACGACTCCGACCGAGCAAGTTCGGGGGTCCTCCTGACGGGAGGAGCACCATTCGACGAACAGGTTCCACTTCAACGCATAGAGGCGCCTCGTAGAGGGGGCTCTAGCGGAAGTGATGGTGTCTACCACTGCCTGTGGTAGCCCACCTAGAACCTCCGCGTCCCGTCCAGGGACCAGACAGAGTCTCCAGAGGTCTGGACGCGGGTGCCAAAGAGTGCCCCGTCTCTGAGAAAGCAGGTCCTTCCTCAGAGGAATGGGCCAAGGAGGTGCTGTCGCGAGGAGCATAAGTTCTGGGAACCAGGTCCGGTTGGGCCAATACGGCGCAACTAGCAAGACCTGCTCCTCGTCCTCCCTGACTTTGCACAGAGTCTGTGCGAGAAGGCTCACTGGGGGAAACGCATATTTGCGAAGGCCCCGGGGCCAGCTGTGCGCCAGCGCATCTGTACCGAGAGACCCTTCGGTCAGAGAATAAAACCACTGGCAATGGGTCGTGTCCGGAGAGGCAAACAGATCTATCTGAGCGGCTCCGAAGATTCCCCAAATCAGCTGGACCGCCTGGGGATGGAGTCGCCATTCTCCCGGAAGAGGCGGCTGCCGTGAGAGCTCGTCGGCTGCACGGTTGAGCACACCCGGGATGTGAATGGCCCGAAGCGACCTCAGATGCTTCTGACTCCATAGGAGGAGATGGCGGGCGAGTCGCGACATACGACGGGAGCGTAGACCACCTTGATGGTTGATGTACGCAACGGTCGCAGTGCTGTCCGTACGGACCAGTACATCTTTGTGCAGAAGGAGCCCCTTGAGGCGGCACAAAGCCAAGCGTACTGCTTGCAACTCTAGGCAGTTGATGTGCCAATGCAGCTGAGGCCCCGTCCACAGACCTGAAACTGCATGCCCGTTGTACGTGGCCCCCCATCCGTTGGCAGAGGCATCTGTGAAAACCACAGCGTGCCTGGACACCTGGACTAGGGGTACTCCGCCCGTAGAAACGCAGGATCCGACCACAGGGAGAAGGTTTGGCGACAGTGCGGGGTTACTTTGACCCGGAACGTGCCGCTCTGCCACGCCCACCTCGGGACTCGATCGTGAAGCCAGTGCTGGAGCGGTCTCATATGTAACAGCCCGAGCATCATTACTGCGGCTGCCATATGCCCCAGGAGCCTCTGAAATTGTTTCAGTGGAACCGCTGTCCTGCCTCGAACCTGAGGCAGGTGAGCACTGACTGGACGCGCTCCTCCGTGAGGCGCGCAGTCTGGCGACCAAGTCCAACTCCATACCGAGATAAGAGATCCTCTGCATGAGGCAGCTCTTGTCCCAGTTGACCTGAAGCCCCAACCGGCTGAGGTGCCGTAGCACCATGTCCCTGTGATCGCACAACACATCTCGCGAGTGAGCCAGAATGAGCCAGTCGTCGAGATAGTTGAGAATGCGAACGCCTTGTTCTCTCATGGGAACAATGGCCGCCTCCGCGACTTTCGTGAAGACGCGGGGCGACAGGGCCAGCCCGAAGAGTAAGACCTTGTACTGACACGCTCGACCCTCGAAAGCAAACCGTAGAAACGGTCTGTGACGAGGAAAAATCGAGACGTGAAAGTACGCGTCCTTCAGGTCGATCGCTGCAGACCAATCCTGGGGACGGATGCACTCGAAAATGCGCTTCTGCGTGAACATTTTGAACGGGAGTTTGTGCAGGGCCCGATTCAAAACTCGCAGATCCAGGATTGGCCGTAACCCACCGCCTTTCTTGGGTACAATGAAGTAGGGGCTGTAAAACCCGGACCTCATCTCGGCAGGAGGGACCGGCTCGATCGCGTCCTTCGCCAGCAGGACATCGATCTCTTTCCGCAGGACAGGGGCATCCACTGACCGCACACGGGTGAAGTGGATGCCCCTGAACCTGGGAGGCCGGCGTGCAAACTGAATTGCATAGCCGAACCGAATGGTGCGGATGAGCCCTCGAGACGGACCCGGAAGCGCTAGCCAGGCTTCTAGGTACCGAGCCAATAAGCCCACCCGAACCACCGGCGTACCCGCGGAGGGGCAGCGAGGTGGAAGGCCGGGACCCGGCTCCAGTGGCAATGTAGCCACTGGAAGCGGGGTCTGGGCGGTCCACCGTGGGGCAGACGGCAGAAAGAGCTCGTAGGCTTTCTGCTGCGGGCTGCCCGGTGGCGAAGGGAGGGGGAGAGACGAAGAACGAGGCCCTGACTCCTCGTGTCCTGGTCTCTGCGCCTCCGGGCCCAGCTGCAGACCGGAGCGACGCAGCCGGGGCTGCGTCACTGCTATCTGCAAGCTGGGGAGAGGGGAACGGGAGTGGTGCAGCTCGGTGGCGGCACGCACTGCCATTCTGACCCTCTCGGACGGAGGAAACTGGTCTTATTATACTGCCAGTCTCGACCGTGAGGGGAAACGAGGAACGAGGCCCGGGGGCGTCGAGTCCTGGTTTCCCCTCACCCAGCGAGAGACGAGAGTGACAAGGCCGCAGCCCTCACTGTCATCTGAACACTGGGGCCCGTGAACGACTCAGAGGAAGTGGACTGCTCAAACTTTGGGTACCGCTGATTACAGGATAACCAGCGGCGGACAGAAACGAATTCTCCACCCGGCCCTCCCCCGGGGGAAGGAGTGGTAAAGACACGCACTCCCAAGAGCAGAACGTCACATACTCTGGGTCGCTCCTCTCAGGGTTGTTTCCCTTCCCTTTGCTGGGGGAAAACAAACTCCGAGCGGGCTGGTTTTGAGGTGCTTCTGGACCACCAGTGTGGACATCGTCTAACCGAGGGCCAGCGCTGTGACTAATCACGGTCAGTCACTAAGCACAGCTCAACCCCGAGTTAGAACTACGCACGTGCAGTGGTAGTGAGAGAGGAAAAAACTTCTGCAGATTTAGGCATGTTTGGCTTGCCATATTGGCACCAAAATGCTTCCATACTGCCAAAATTCTTCACACACATCCAGGCGCTTTAGAACAGCCCAGGAAAGTGTGGCCGTTAAGTCTGAATCTTCAGCACGAGAACACACCATTATAGTACGAACTCAGCATCATTTTCAGAGTATAACCGCCCTCTCTCCGATGTAGCGATCGACATCTGTCCTCCCTGGGGCCCCGAATGAAATGCCTGGTCCCTCATAAGAAGGACCAGAAACCCATTCGAAAGCCTCGACGGCACACGGCACGCTGAACTGCTCCAACCCTTACGTGAAAGGGGAGGCGAACAACGTGCCGACGTGGTCATGCACTCCTAAGAGAACATGAACCACCCACGAACGCAGTCTCAACACACTGATTAGGCATGTGAAACCGTGATCGTGGCCGTCAAGCAGGCATGCAAGATAGTGAACGTGGCCATCGCTTCGATGACACACGGCACGCTGGACGCTCAAGCCCTCAGGCAGGCGAACAACGTGCCGACGTGGTCATGCTCTCATAAGAAAGCATAAACCACCCACGAACACAATCTCGGCATGTTTGCGATGCGCTAGAGGAGTGAGTGGTTCGTGCTCACTGAAACCCTCAGATCACCAATGTTATTCGCCAAAGCAGCCCTCCTCTGGAGCACCAGAAGAGAAACTGGATCGGGAAATAAGCAAAGGGACTCACCTCATAGAGGCACGCGAGTCTTGATCTTGACCACGCATCTTGAGCGCCGAATGACGCGCGCTGGGTTGCCGTGACAACCCGCGCTGTCAGCCGGCGCTCGACGGCACACGGCGCGCTGAGCTGCTCCAACCTTTACGTGAAAGGGGAGGCGAACAACGCGCCGACGTGGTCATGCACTCCTAAGAGAACACGAACCACCCACGAACATAGTCTCACACACTGATTAGGCATGTGAAACAATGAACGTGGCCGTCAAATAAGGACAGGAAACGACCGCATCCAGAAACACACAAGTGAAACGTCATCCTGAAAAGGACGCGATCTTCACCCGTGTTGCTCTTTCACAGAAAACACTCTCTTAATTGTGCTGAAGCACACAGGGATAACCGCGGCAACACAGCGGGGAAACTGCAAGCCCGCTGTGCGCACTCAACCGAATACCAGCTGTGACAACAGCTCTTTGAAAAAAAGGCAGATCGCTTGAAGCAGCAGCTGGCACCCGGGAGATCGCGAAGATCGCTGAAGCGCCGTCACACCAACACAGAGAGGTCTTCAGAGAAACAGCAGACTCGTTGAGCGTGAAGACAAACACAATCTCAAAGCTCATCACTCAGAGGACACTACCGGTCGGCTCCGAAGGTAAAAGCATTTTGCCTATGCGCTCGCTTCCGCTTTATACCCGCACTGATAGGCGGGGCGCGGAATGCAAGTCCTGCATGCCAATGTTCATTGGCTCGTTTTAATTCACTCGAAGGCAATTGGTCTCCCTAGCGTGATCCCAATTCGTTGGAAACTCCTCCGACGAGACGTAGGAGTTCCCTAACGAAAGGGAACCGTTTGTAAATCCGTCAAGATTTCAATGAGATAAGAGTATTTGTGTTCGTGCTGATCACTCATCTTACATCAGGCACCACAGAGCCCGCCAGAACGCTTGCCTGTGACAAGATGGCCGCCGGTGATGGCGATAGAGACTCCACCGTAACACATCTAGCCTTTATTATGGATATCTATGAATGACACAAGCATTTAAAAGTCTGGATTTACATAGACATGTTAATGCATTTGTTATAAATTCCAGTAAGGTGGAAATAAATAGAGCCAAGGCTTCACTGTTGAATATATACACACACGTGCTGATTGGACGCAACTGACAATAGTTAAAGAAAGTTTTTTAAAAGTTACATTTAAAAAAAATGGTCATAGCCCAAAGTTTGTCTTCAAGCAACATTTCAGATAAAGAGATTTGCAGAACTTGCTGTTTTTACCATTTCAGTGTATAATTCCATGAATTGGGGATTTAGAATTGGAATTATGGCTGTTTCAGTGGCCATAAAAAAATCATGTAATCAAAAATGTCCTCATTTAATCTTTATGACATTACTTTGCAGAAACTAAAGTTTGAGCAGACGATCTGTCAAAATGAAAAGCAGAGCTAAAGTGACAAATCTTTGAAGAGTTTCCTCCAATCGTCTGCACGTTCTCCAGATTTCAGTCTTCAGCATGTGAGAGAGCAGAAGATTTCCAGCATGCTTGTGGGACCAAAACATGTTTTTATTTTAGATGAAAAGGTCCTGTAAATATACATTTTAAATATTTTTTTTTCAAGTTGTAACTTCACTAATATTTTTTTTCCAAGTTGTAACCCCTGATTTCAAGCAGTTTAAAGGCTTTTATGATTTTAAATGTTTAAACATTAAAAAAAAATTAAAGAACACTTGCCGTTCTCTTTTTTTCAATAACAGACGACAATATAAAGCTGACAAATTTAAAAATAAGCATGTTTTAAATTATATAATAATAATAATTTAAATTATTGGTGCAACATCAGGTAAATTTGTAAATTTAAATGGTGTTTTGTAAAGAATGTGTGAGAAACATTCATTTTAATATAATTAGCAATATAACATTCCTTTTAATATATTTTTGTGCCTAAAATCTCACAATTTATGTTCTGAAGACTGGAGTAATGATGCTGAAAATAACTGTTAAACATAACTGTTTTCAACATTGATATGATAATAATGAGAAATGTTTCTTGAGCATCAAATCATCATATTAGAGTGATTTCTGAAGGATCGTGTGACACTGAAGACTGGAGTAATGATGCTGAAAATCAGCTTCTATTAAAACTCTATTAAAACTTTCTGAACTCACTCAGAAAAAAATGAGAACAGTATAGGTGTTTATTATTTAATATAGCACAAAATGAGGGAAGAAAGATACAAAATGTACAAACAGGATTAAACAAAATGTGAATACATGTTGATTGTTCGCAGGTTGTCATACATTTTTATGCTTGTCTGTTAAACCACAAGATCACCAAGTACTTTTCAATGAGAAATCATCAGACTGAGGAAACTTAAACTGATCATCGACTCCAGAACACAGAAAGAAATATATAGGCCTACATATATTTCCACAGGAAACAAGGCACATAGTAATACACATATAATTACACATATACAATATGTGCATAAACATCTGATTGAGAAAATGTACTGTGATAAAAATGGTACAAATGGCACTGCTCATATCTTAATAACATATTACTTGTTATTTAGAGCCAAATTAAAAAAAAAAAAAAATTTGTGTCGTTAATCAATATTAAATATTTTAATCTGCTGACAGTCCTAAAAATAATATTTTTTTTAGTAAAGATTTGTTGGACTTTGTTTTCTGCAGAATAGGAATTTTAGTTCATATATAACCTAACAATAAAAAAGCACATCAAGTAATACCATTAAGACAATTATCATTAAGAAAATATGTAAACATTTTCTCATTTAGCAAAATTCAAAGCAAAAAATGAGGAAAAAACAGAAGAAGCTTTTCCAGGATTGGCGAACGGTTCTAAGAACGGAGAGAAATGCTTACGGTTGTATTTCCACTTGAGATTGGTTCTGTAGATTATGTGAAGTGACGTCGCCACTGGAAGTAAACACAACCATACTCCACGGTCGCTATTTACATCTCATAACGTCTGTAAACTCTTGCATTACCAACGACTGACGCATTGTATATTTGTAAAGAGCTGTTATCAACAACACAGTGGAAAATGAAACCATGGCACGGAATTGAACGGTTAAGCAAAGAGAACGGTGGAAAAGCAGATCAAGTGATTCATTCTTAAAGAAATACGAAAACTTCAAGATTAGAGATGGAAGAAAAGATTAATATACTCATGCAAAAGAGTCAGGGCCCGTATTCATAAAGAATCGTAACACAAAGAGTCGCTCCTAGTGACAAAATTCTAAGAAAATTCGTAGAAATGTGGGCGTTTACTCTTAAAATTAAAGAAAAAATCCTAGTAAAGAAAAAAGTAATTCAGAAAGCATCGTAACCCTTAAAAGAGGTCTTAAGGTCAAAATTGTTAGGAGTATGGATGAGGACTTTTAAGAGGATTAAGAGTTTCTTTAGCAGAAGAGAAAATGACAGAACGATGAAGAGGAGGGAGAAGACATGTGTTGCAGACGATAGATGACAGTGAGTTAATAAGACGCTATAGATCGACACCCGGCCCGAATGTCCCTTTAAGGATGGCCTTGTGTTCGTCCACTAACTGGGCTAACAGTAAACACTGTTCCTCTGTCCAGTCGGGCTTTCTCGTCCGTCTTGGTTTTGATTCCATGTTTGTTACATTAAAACCAACATTCAAACCACCACTTAAATAGACAGCAATCAGTGTTGGAATTGGAAAGAGTGGAACAACTTTTATCATTCTAAGCCAATCAAATAGCTTATACAGGAAATGAACAGCATGGTAAATAAATAAAGGATTTATATACACATTTATAATGTGTGTGTGTGTGTGTGTGAGAACGGTCAAATAGGAAAAATTACGCATGTAATTTCAAAGTAAAGGCTTAGAATAGACCCTATACTTAAAATCACTTTTTTTTTCCTTCTTGGACAACCAACTAATCACAGTCTTCAAAAGATTGTGTCACACATAGCAACGGGGTCAGCCCTGCCTCCTCACTAAGATGAGAGTTTTTGTCTTTTCCTTACTAAGAGTTGCTCTTAGATCGGTCCCGAATTAGCCTGGTTAAAACCAGACCATTCTCAGTTGTAACTGAGTTATGGTCTGGCAAAGCATCATAGACAAATCATTTCCAGAGGGGCGTCACCAACGGACGTCGCGGATAGACCTAAACCCAATCAGAGCGCTGAAGGAGATGACGTATGCAGAGCGGCGGAGAAACATCTCCGAGTGTTGTTCTTTGCTCGGTTTTTAACAAAAAGGAAACGTTCAAATGGCTTAAAACAGACGCGATAGCTGATTCGAACGAGTGATGTTCGACGGTGGCATCCATCTTTGTAATGTAGGCTACAAAATCTGCTTCAAAATCCCAGCGCTGTCGTCATCGCGTAATAGGGTGACCAGAGCCTATTCGAAAACGAAACCTATAATATATAAAAATATATATTAACGATGAAATACGGGACAAAACATGATTTTTTCATAATAAGTCGGGACACTAAAATTAGAGTTGACATACGGGACTGTCCCGGGAAAAACGGGACGTCTGGTCACCCTATCGTGTAAAGCCCGCCCCAACGTTTCTGATTGGTGCCGCGATTTCGGCGGATTGGAAATGGGCTTGAATGAGCTCTTTGCCAGACTAACTTTCAGAGCAAATCTAAATTTGCCGGAAGTTGTCTGGGTTTTCCCAGGCTAGTCCCGAATCGCTCTTAAGCTAAGACTCCTACGTAAAAGTTTTTTAAGATAAATTAAGATTTTCTGAGAGGATTCTTAGAATCTTTATGAATACGGGCCCTGGTCTTTAGATGTTTCTTGAACTTTATAACAGGACTCAGTTGTCGCGAAGGGTTGGGAAGATCCGTCCACCGGTGAGGAACTGTGAGGGTGAAGGTTCTGGAAAGGGATTTTGTTCATCCGTGAGGAGCCGCTCACTCACAGAATCACTGACTTCTGGAGGGGACGAACTTTCATTAGAGGGAGTGGAGAGAGGAGAGTCCTGAGACGGTGCATGATCTGGCGAGGGTTTAGTTTTGTAATAGGTCGTCGTCTTCTTGCTGTCTGTGAAGAGAGATAAACAGAGGTGTGTCATGAAATTCAAAGAACAGTGTCAAAGGATATGATTTCACAAACACACACACACACGCACGCACGCACGCACGCACACACACACACAATTCTTATAGGTTGATCATTTTAGAGAATAAAAACATAAAACAGCAACAGGTCCACATTCACTGCACTCTTCTTCATTGTATCGCCACACACAGAAACACATGTAAAACATTTGCACTTATGATGGGAATTATATCTCACAACAGGTCATTAGTACTTACAAGCTTTGAGTTTCTTCCAGTGTTTCAAACGTACACACAGTCCAATCAGTACAACACTAACTGGGATGATGATGACTAGAGCCGGATACTTGATATATGAAGCATCTGATGCAGATCCTAGAGCACACGGAGAAACATAAACACAATGAAAATTGATGAAAAAAACCTAAACAACAACAGAAAAAAGTAACTTCTCATGTGCTTGGCCCCTAAAAGTAGTAAAGTGTACAGATAGAAAAATGAACCATGTTTAAACTCACTGTTCCTCTGGATCTGATCCTCAGTCAGAATCTTCTGGATTGTCTCAGTCAAACTCTTGTGCTCGACCACACAGGTTATAACGGTCCTTCTTCCATTTGTCTGGAAGGATATACAGGGTAAGTGTCCTCTGGAAGGTCCCGTCCTCATTTGGTAGTGTGTCTCCAGACTCCACCAAGTTACTAGAATCATTCATAGCTTGTCCATTCTTCCTCCAAGAGATGCTTGTGTCTCTGAAGAGAAAGCCTGTGGCGTGACATGTATAATAGTCTGGGTTCTTCTGCAGCAGAGACACTTTAGGCTCTAGAAGTAAACACAGGACAGGGAACAAAACTGAGAACAGAGAAACAAACACATGCACTTTCAACTTATCTCAGTTTAACTTTCTCTAATTTAATGTTTTGTGTTTTTGAGGTTTGCGCAGAGATAACGGATAATCGTTTGCACCTTCAAACCTATTTCAGGGAGTGCGTTCTCGAGACACCAGGCACTGTTTTGTGCGGATGGGCGGCCGGAGCATGTCACTGTTTTTTCTGTTAGAACGGTGTCGTGTATCAATCAAGACTATCTTTAGCTGGACAATAACTTTATCTTAGAGCTGTGGTAAAGCCTTAACAATCTGTTACAGTATTTAGGTGTTCAAGCACGAAGTGCTGAAAACCTATTGTAATTGCTATTTAAAAAAAAAAAAAAAAACTAAAACGCACCGTGCAGCCCAAACTGTAAGGCCTAGAGACTTGAAACTCGGCCAGATGGTAGGCCACACTTTTGGGGAGAACATTTCCGAGTATGACCCCGATTGGCCCATAGGTGGCGCTACAGCAACCAAAAGTACTAAATTGCTCATAACTCCTAGACCGTTGGTCCTAGCCTCAAGCTTTTTACACCACTGTGATCGAATTTCGATTTAGGCAAGAAAAAATTTCCGCTATGTCGAATTTTGTTCAAAACCTACTTTTGCGAACTAGTCCCTGGTTTTTCGGCCGATCGGAACCAAACCAGTCTAGGCCTATTCTCTGGACACTCTAGATCAATAATCATCGGAAAAAAGTTTAAATTTTGCAATTGGGTGTCTCTAACAGGGTAATTTAGAAAAGGGGCGTGGTAAAATACAGTCAAAAGCCTATAAATCATAAATAAAAACTCGGAACTTCACAAAAATTGATGAGCATATGTGTCATAACATGGTGAAGAAGCATGCAAAGTTTCATGGAGATCGGACCATAGGTGGCACTATAACTGTTGAAAAGCTTTAAAACCATGTATTTCCTATGGTCAATTGCTTGTATTGGCTGTAAATGGTCTTTTCCATCTATGATCGTATAATTTTCATATCATAATGTTTAAAACCAGTGCAGTACAATTCTCTGGACTCTCTAGATCAGGGATTCCCAAAGTGTGGTACGCGCACCCCCAGGGGTACGTGAGCTGCCACCAGGGGGTGCGCGAGAGGAAAAATGTAATGGCGGTCTGTTTTGTAAGTGGGATTTTTCCATACAATAAAATAAAAACCATGAACAGTAAACATTTCCTTTGTAATCGCTTTTATTTTAAATAAAAAAACTATAATTTATTAGTTTTTGATAGAAACGTTGAAAACAGCTGCTGTCTTCTACGCACTGCTCTGGACTGCTAGCCTCGTGAGACTCGCAGATCAGTCTGGATACTTTCCGTTAAAGAAAATTTGGGAGCAGTTCACCAAACGAACGTCCAATCAGCGTTGGCTTTGAGGCGGGTTGAGGTGTGACGCAATGAGAAGCGCGACAGTTCAGTCTAAAGAACATGTCGGCTTCAGCGGATGAAACTAGCATCAGCGTGGCTATCGAGCAAGTTTAATCGGAATTACAGAGTATTTCTTCACTGAAAGAAGAGCAAAACACTGCTCTGGAGGCTTTTCTCAGAGGAAAAGATACGCTCTGTTAGTACGTCATATGCTTCGTTGATCTGATTGGTTGATTTGGCCCGTCTATCACCAACATAGGCCAATCAGCTAAACAGTATTTTCGCCCCTTACCAAAACTACTTCAACGGAAGGTTTCCAGATGGATATGCGGAGCAAATTCATCTGGCGGAGTCAGGTTACTGGACTGCAGCCGGTAACGTGACAAATGTGCTTTCGCGCGTTGGCTGGCGCTGAGCCAGTGCTGTCATTTACCACAACCATTGAGTGTTTTCAACCACATAGTGTTTATTTTAGGTTTCAGACATTTAAATACACATAAGTACTAGCAAAACAATGATTTTGATTTTGCTGATTTCTATGGAAGCGGCAATATTAATCCTTTTCATTATAATAAGACGACACGTTGTATTCATATCAGATAGGCTACACATTGTGTACGTAGCTTCACATTTTACCCTATTCTTCTCCCAGTTCACCGGCCTCTTACTTTCATGTATTTCGTGAGAAGTGGAGGAATTGACGTCACGTGTTGTAAATCCAACAGATCCGATTCTCTGAACTGTGGCACAAACTAACGATCGTTATGAAGGTGTTTGAACAATAAAACACATCCACTTGCACATATTTGACAATCGGAATATCAGTGTTTCATGCTATAGCTAATACATTTGTGAATATTTTTGATAAAAAAGGAAAAAAGGACATAAAAGCAGATCATCATTCATTCAGCGCTGTGTTGTGGTTGCGCTGTGTCACGTGACAAGGAATGACGCGTCAACATGGAAACATTAAAGTGACAAGTTCTAAATAACGGTCGCCTTGAAAAAAACACGCTGGGGGGTCAGTTAAAATATTTTAAAGTTACGTGTGAAAGGGTTAAAAGTGGAAGCTTGTGCGTAGCTTTGTTGCATTATATTGAAACTTTGTTGATGTTGTTATTGTCATGCGTGTTCTGGTTATTAGCGCATGATTAAACATGAGTCTTTATAGGGCGATAAAACAAAGCTTTGTTGCATTTTTTTTGAAGTGGGGATTGGGGGTGTGCCAACCCGGTTGGGACATAGAAGGGGGTGCGCAGGAAAAAAAGTTTGGGAACCGCTGCTCTAGATCAATAATTATCAGAAAAGGTATAATTTCTTCATTTGGATGGCTATAATAGGTGTAAGTTGGATGGCTATAACAGCTTGGATGGCTAAAACAGCCAATAAGTGGTATTTTACTGCCCCCTGCTGTCATTTCATCATACTACTCCCTAATATTGTTATATATAATTCATATTTAGACTTTATAAAATCATTATTTTAACATTTACAATCACATTTTGTCCCAATTCATCTATTGCTCTGTACTCTCTAGAACAACAATTATCAGAAAAAGTTGAACTTCTGCATTTGGATGGCTATAAGAGGGTCACTTCAATATGTAGCCTTGACCAAGTGTACCTGAAAGCCTTTATCTCTTCAATGAATGCTCAGATCTTCTTAAAAACAATTAAGAACATGTGAAACATGAGTGTAACAGTTAAAAAGGTGAAAAATATATGAACATAATGGCCTATTAAGCCAATAAGTGGTATTTTACTGCCCCCTACTGTTTAAAATAGTCATTTTGTCACACTACTCAACTAAAATTCATATTTAGACTTTATAAATTCACTATTCTAACATTTACAATCACATTTAGTCAAAAATCATCTATTGAAGTATTACTATGACAATTGTGTCACATTGTATCCTGAAGTTCAAAATGTCTGTATCTACAATGAGTGTGTGTACATTAAATGATATGAATAACATGGCATATTGTATACTTAGGCTGTAATACCACTGTTGTCCACTAGAGGGAGCAGCAGTATTAGACATTTTTAATCGTTTTTTTATCAGCTTTCAGCATTGGCTAACAAACAAATTCTTAAAGCTATTTTTTAGTGTGTGTGTGTGTAAGCATGCATTATGGAGTTAACATGATAAAACTGGTCTGTTTTGTACAGAATACTGGTGAAACCAAGTAGTTCACAATGAAAGTGAGTCAGTAAGTGGTCTTCTACTGCCCTCTGCTGGCCACTCTACTTATCAATAGTCTTTTCACATGTGCTTTTGCATTCATATATATAGACACTAAAAAATCCCTTATATAACAATTACTATTATAACACAATCATATTTTGTCAGAGTTTATCACTTCAATTGTTCTGATGCTTCACATAATTGCTATCAACATGGTAAATCATGGTAAATAACGCCAGAAACATGGTAAATCATAGTAAATAAGGTAAATCATGCTAGAATCCTGGTAAATCATTCTAGAATGTGCTATATCATGTTAAATCATCCTATAACATGGTAAATCAAGGTAAACTAAGATAAATCATGCTAGATTGATGGTAAATCATACTGGAACATGGTAAATCATGAAAAGTCACACTGAAATGTGGTATATCATGGTAAGTCATGCTAAAACATGGTCTATTCCATCTATGATGTCAATGGTTAAATGCTTGCTACATAAAACTTAATGTCTTTTGATGCTTTTGTGCTTAACGGCCTTAAAGGCGTTAACTGCTTGAACACCGCTAAATGCTGCTCGCAGCTTTAATTTCTTTTATCACTGTAAAGCTGCTTTGAAACAATCCATACTGTTAAAAGCGCTTTATAAATGAAGGTGACTTGACTTGTTGGCCTGCATAGATTTATCAAGCTGTCTGTTAAAACATGGTTTATCTGGATCTGCACATGCAAGAAAGAAATAATCAATTGGTAACTCTGATACTGTACCTGTAGCTTTAGACAAATGCAAGAACTCCTTCAGCCAGTAAACACACATACGATCGTAGTATTGTTTCAGATATCTAAGTTGTGTTTTGGCATTATTCCACATCATCACTGTGGTTACTCCCTGTTGTACAGATGCAGTGTATCTGTCCTCCTTCAGGTCCAGTGAGATGAAATCCTCTCCATTATAACCATGCTGTTCAAACCCTTGTGATTCTCCAGTCTCATCATCCCAATCACAGCCATACATCCACTGATACGTATGAACACCTGAAAGAGAGAGTGGGATACTGTTCCTCTTTATGTCTTTTAACATACAAGATAATCCTTTGTTGTTTATACAAGTAGTATAAGAAAGAGATGATGTACAAATAAACCCTTCAGAGTGATACAAGACTCCTCCTGATCACCCTGTTGGGGTTTATTCTGCGATAACAACTGACTGTATATACACTATCCTGCTTATAACTAGGGGTTGAACGACTTCAGATTTTTTTAAGTCGACATTTATGTGATGAAAGTCGGTTCCTACAGTTCCTAGCAAGCAGCTTTGACTAACGAACAAGATGGACATTTATGGGATATTATAATCATATCACTTATTAAATATCTTCTCACACATAAATAACAGATACATAAAATCATTATTATTATCTTATAATCCATGACCGCGTACAAAACAATTGTTCTAGCAACAAGACGAACACTTGAACAATATTAGCATAATCCTTCGGTTTTATTTTACAGTATATAGTCGATAACTGAGGCTGTTTGAATGAAACGAGAGCGAGCACGTCTATCCGCATCACAAATACCTGGATGAGCGACATTATATAGTACTGTTATTGACGAAGGTAATTATCTTGAATAACAAACCACAGAATGCCACGACAGACTAATCAGAATCAAGGATTTTCGACAGCCGTGTAATAAAGCATTTTCTCTCACCGTGTGACTGAGTGAATCGCTGCATTATAACACGAATGTTGTTTTTGTAGATCTGCTGTAGTTTTTCTCTGATCTTAATGTATTCCTTCCACATGTGTGTAGATATAAACTCCTTCACCCAGTCCTGTCTGGGAATCAGCTTCTTTATGTTACTGTCATTATAATATATCTGTTTTTCATCCAGTGTCGTTACAGCAGAAAACTCTGGGATTCCTGCAATCGTTTCCATTTGCTTGCCATTTATTGCAGTGTAAGCGGTCATAAACCTGTGTAACTCTGAAAAAAACATTGAACACACAATCAACATCACAAAAACACACCACCACAAAGCTCCCAAACACTATTCAACACCATACAGTGTCATAAATCAAATTACTATTTGACACCAACTTTCAACATCAAAATTCTTATTTTTTTATGGAATATTGCAGTGTTGCGAGACTGGAGGACTGAGGAAACGAGCGGCTGAAGGCCTGAATCTGACTAAAGCATTTGCCAAAAAGACGGCATTCTCAAACTCACTCACATTCACAGCACTGGAGAAACGTACTCGGTTACTAACGTAACCTCGGTTCTCTCTAGAGAGGGAACGAGTACTGCGTAATATCTTACGCTATGGGGAAAACCTCTTTTCCACGAGATATTGAAGCCAAAAATTATCCTTAATTTTGAATTAATGTAAAACGCTGTGCAGCAGCATGCAGACATAGGCAGGACGGCTCGCGCGCCTATTGGCTGCCCTGCGGCAACAGCAGCAGCCTATCGAGAGAGGCGCTGCGTGACACCATATCCAATGGGGGCATTTCGCGCACATTTCGTCACGTCCCGCCAGAAAGGGCGTGGTCTCTCCCTATAAATATAGCTCGATAAGGCTGGTACACTGGTTTTTATCGCCGAAGCGAACCAGAGCTGTGTATGCTTGGCAAGATACGCAGTACTCGTTCCCTCTCTAGAGAGAACCGAGGTTACTTTAGTAACCGAGTACGTTCTCTTACGAGAGTATCTCTCGTACTGCGTAATATCTTACGCTATGGGGAACACAATGCAACACGCCGTGCGTACTGGGATCCGACACCAAAGTCCCAAGGGCAGTAGCCCGGGTCTCATGTAGTGCATAATCACCATAGACTCACAGAGAGTCAGAGAAGAGAGGCTGCAAGCATCATTCCCCATGAAATAGCATCCTACAGGAGCTAGTTATGTTAACAGTGTTTCACACAGACAGGGTGAACGTGTTCAGCCTGAACTGGGTAACAGTACGGGTTATTCAACACCCATGGAGCTGTTTTATCGCTCAGTGAGCGATGCACAAGCAAAACTCCGCATATGGGCCGGTACAGCGGGGCAGATAGCACTGAATTCTATACCGACAGAAGCTTGGCTTGTAAGGCGGGAACCTCTAGGTTATAAAACCTTATAAATGTAGACCGCGAGGCCCAGCCCGCGGCCGTACAGATATCTTGCAAGGTAACCCCACTATACCACGCCCACGACGAGGCCACGCCTCTCGTGGAGTGCGCTCTGACACCCAAAGGACACTGCAGGCCCTTAGAAGTGTAAGCCAGTGCTATGGCGTCGACTATCCGTCTGGATAGGCTCTGTTTTGATGCGGCCAGTCCCTTGGAGCGTCCGCCAAACAAAACGGAGAGCTGCTCGGTCTGTCTGAAGACAGACGAGCGGGACACATAAGCTCTCAGTGCCCTGACAGGGCAAAGGAGACTCGCATCCTCCTCCTCATCATGAACCGAGAGAGCGCACAGGGAAATAACCTGGGCCCTGAACGGTGTGTTGAGGGATTTGGGCACGTACCCGTGCCTTGGTTTGAGTATGACTTTTGAGTCATTAGGCCCAAAATCCATACATGACGCGCTTACTGAAAGCGCTTGTAAGTCCCCTATGCGCTTCACTGAAGCGAGAGCCAAAAGAAACACCATTTTTAAAAGACAGATGCTTCATGTCTGACAAATGGATTGGCTCAAACGGGGCACCTTTCATGGCTCCAAAACCGTAGAAAGGTCCAACACTAGGTCGTTTTTCCCCAGTGACTGGCCAGGCACAGGTTTTGTAAACGTTGCTATGGCCGCCACCTACACTTTGAGCGTGGATGGGGTCCTGCCCTTATCCAGCAGCTCTTGAAGGAAGGAGAGTACTTCCGTGAACCCGCAGTCTACGGGTGAAAAGCCCTGAGCTTGACACCAGGCAGAGAACACAGACCACTTCGAGGAGTAGAGCCGTCTAGTAGACGGGGCTCTCGCCTGCGTGATCGTGTTTAACACTCCCTCCAGGAGGTTAGCGGGTACCCGTTGATGGCCCATGCATGTAGGGACCATAGTTGCGGGCGAGGATGCCAAATCGAGCCCTTGGCCTGAGAGAGGAGGTCTTCCCTCAATGGTATTGGCCACGGGGCAGTGCTGGTCAGCCGCATCAGGACTGGCAACCAAGTCTGGTTTGTCCAGACCGGAGCCACAAGCAGCACTGGGCATCCGTTTTTCCCTGATTCGTTCCAGCACTTGAGGCAGGAGCGAGACGGGGGGGAAAGCATAGAGGGGAACAGCGGGGCCAGCGCGTCCTTGCTCTTGGAGAAATATTTCGGACAGTGAGCGTTTTCGTGGGACGCGAACAGGTCCACCTGCGCTCTGCCGAACGTTTTCCACAGCAGTTGGATCGTCTTGCGGGTGCAGCGACCATTCCCCTGCTGGGACATTGTTTCTGGACAGTCTGTCTGGTCCCACATTCAGGTGACCAGGCACATGCGCTGCTCTCAGCGAGAGCAGGTTGTGCTGAGCCCAGACCAGAAGGCGGTCCGTCAACCTGTAAAGGTTTCGGGACCTGACGCCACCCTGGCGATTTATGTGTGCCACCACTGACATGTTGTCCGACCGGACCAGGACGTGGTGACCTTTTATCTGGGGACAGAAGCACCGTAGCGCTTTGTCGACTGCTATCATTTCCAAGCAGTTTATGTGAAGGAGCCTTTCCCGTTCTGACCACAGGCCAGCGAACGGTCTGCCCTTGAGCAGCGCTCCCCATCCCGAGGTGGAGGCGTCCGTAGACACCACCTGCACACTTGAGGCGGTCCCCAGACTCACACCTGACTGACACCAGTCGGTTACTTTCCAAGGTTTCAGAGCTGAAACGCACTTTAGATCGACCATGAGGCGAAACAGACCAGCGGTCCATGCCCGGGGCGGAACTCGCGCTTTCAGCCCCATCTGCAGTGGGCGCATGCGAAGTAGGCCCAGCTGGAGTACAGAGGCTGCTGAGGCCTACTTCGGGACTATAGAGCCGGACTATAGAGAGAGCGGGACTATAGAGCCGTGGCGGAAGGATTTCGCGACACGCTGAATGTCTAGTCCACGCTCCGATGACAGGCATGCTGTCATGGATCGCGAGTCCAGCACTGTACCCAGAAAATTAATTTTCGGACTGGGGGACAGTGAGCTCTTCGCCCGATTGACTGTAAGGCCCAGATTCTCGAGGTGCTCGAGTAATGTGGCCCTGTGTTCTATGAGCTCTGAGTGAGATCGAGCTAGAATCAGCCAATCGTCCAAGTAGTTCAAAACTCGCATGCCCCGGAGTCTCAGGGGTGCGAGAGCCGCGTCCATGCACTTCGTGAATGTACGGGGTGCTAGGGACAGGCCGAACGGCAGGACCGTGTATTGATATGCCTGGCCCTCGAAGGCGAATCTCAAGAATCGCCTGTGATGGGACGCTATTTGTATCTGGAAATAGGCGTCTTTCAGATATATTGACATAAACCAGTCCTCTTGGCAAACTTGCGCGAGGATTTTCCTGGTTGTAAGCATTCCGAACTGGCGCTTCACAAGCGCTCTGTTCAGCTGTCGCAGATCTAAAATGGGTCTGAGACCTCCATCTTTTTTCGGTACCAGAAAATATCTGCTGTATAGGCCCCCTTCGCTCTGAGCTTGAGATAAAGGTTCTATAGCACCTTTGCTCAGTAGTTTTGCTATCTCGGCTCGAAGTAGATGAGATAGTTCGTTTTTCACCGTCGTCTCGACGCGCGCCGTATAACGGCGGGGACGTCGAGCGAACTGTAGCGAATAGCCTCTTTTTATAGTGTTCAGAACCCATTCTGATACACTTTCGCGTGAATAGCTAGGGGTAGAATGAGATCTGGGCTCTGGCCGTGACATAGTGACGGCAAGGGAGCTCCGGCGTGCTGTAACGCAGACACTGTGTTTACAGTGTGTGAGGAGGGGGGCGCGCCGATTGCGGCGGGCAGCCTGGCCGCGCTCAAAACCCTTATAGCAGTTTGCTAAGGGAGAGAGAGCGGGGCGAGCCCCGTGGGGCTTAACATGTCTGTAAGTGAATGTGGGCGCAGGACAGCGGGCACATTTACTCCACTGAAAAACACCGTCGGCCTGAGCTGACTGAATGTGTGTTGGTTTCGTTTTTACAGAACCCGTGGGACATGTGGTGTGTAGTGTTTGTGGGCACTGAGACGTGGGCACATTCACTACATTTAGTGCACAATCGACATGAGGCGATTTTGTTTGTGCGAGCCCTGCATTTTTGCGGGCTGTGTTTGTGTGTAGAAATGAGCCCTGGGTTGTGGGCATTTTTATTACACTCATAACACCATCGGCTGTGGCCGGAATACCAGAAAATACACCGTTTATGTGATTTATCTGGGTCGCCGTGGGAACAGCATTTGTGTGCAGGCAAGCGGGCGTGGTACTGGCTTGCTTACACTGGAACAGTCACATTTTCTGGAACTGAACGAGCGAAAAATTTCAGTGGAAGTCTGGCCGCGGCGAGACTGAAACACCGTCGATTTCCTAGGAGGCTAGGAAGACTTGTGTTGGTTTCGTTTTACAGAAACCGTGGTAGTGTTTGTGGGCACTGGGTTGTGGGCACATTCACTACATTTAATGCACAATTGACATGCGTCGATTTCATTTGTGCGAGCCCTGTACCGTGGCGGGCTGTGTTTGTGTGTAGAAATGAACACTGGGCTGTGAGCATTTTATTACACTTATAACACCATCGGCTGTGGCCGGAAAACCAGAAAATACAATGATTACATGATTTTTCTGGGTCGCCGTGGAAACGGCCTTTATGTGCAGGCAAGCGGGCCGTGGTACCGGCTTGTTTACTGCAAAATACACTGGAACAGTCGCATTTTCTGGAACTGAACAAGCGAAAAGTTTCGGTGGAAGTCTGGCCGCGGCGAGACTAAATTTTTATCTGCTGCGAGAGCCGGGATCAAACACGGGTCTCTCACGCGAAGGCTTCGGGTTCCGCCACTGAGCCACAGAGGAGAACTACATTAGTGCAAGCAGATAAGAGAGTGTCATCACAGTTTTGTGTGTGTCGGCGTCTGTTTGCAGGTGTGCGTGTTATACAACAGGCTCATTGCTGCAATATTGACATTTTCAGCCGCTCAAACTAAGAGGAGCTGAGAAATGTTTGAGAAATGGAGATAAGTCCGGCCTCGGCGGGGACTAAAACACACTCTTTCCTCATTTGCCGGTGACGCACGCCCATGGGGGGCGGGGTATATTTCTTATAACGTAAAGAAAGCCAGCCGCGGTTTTAGGGCTCGCGGTCTTGATGCTGGCCCGTTTCCCTGACGACTCGCGGACAGAAGGGGGAGGTCCACAGAGCTCGCCCAGTCCTCACTGTCCGACGCCAGAATAAAGCAGCAGGTCTCCTCTACAGATGCAGCTATCTCGTCGTCATTAATGGCGGAAGCGGCGGCGCACGGCGGCCGTTATCCGTCAGTGAGCGACTCGAGTGAAGCTGGTGAAGCTGGCGGGCGAACCGGCGAGCTTTCACGGGCTGGAGAAGGCTCGGGGACCCGCTGAGTACGGCGCTTTAACGGCGCGGCACTGTAGCGGGTGGAAGTGCAGTCTCGCTTAAGGATGCCAGGCGAGTCCTCAGAGTCACCGTAGGCAATAGCTCGCAGTGAGGGCAGCCGCTGTCGGCGAGCGCGAGAGCTGCATGATCCTCTCACAGGCAGGAAACGCATCACATGGCGGTCCCCGTCGCTGAGTGTGGCTCGGCACGAGCCACAGGAGGATGGCATCTTTAAAAAGACGCGGCTATTTTAGATGATAGACGTGTGAGTCGCGGGGCGAGCACACACACACACACATACACACAGAGCAGAGTAAAGGATATATAGTGCGTCGGAAAGCGCAGCAGGTACGGCGGCTGAAGGTGGCGAGGTGAAGGCCAGCGACTTCAGGCTCAAGGGCTCGTCACGCTGAAGGCTTGCGTCGACGGCGCGGCTTCTCACTCCGGATCCAGCGATGCATGTAGCTTCGCTGAAGAGATGAAAACCAGTGTACCAGCCTTATCGAGCTATATTTATAGGGAGAGACCACGCCCTTTCTGGCGGGACGTGACGAAATGGGCGCGAAATGCCCCCATTGGATATGGTGTCACATAGCGCCTCTCTCGATAGGCTGCTGCTGTTGCCACAGGGCAGCCAATAGGCGCGTGAGCCGTCCTGCCTATGTCTGCATGCTGCTGCACAGCGTTTTACATTAATTCAAAATTAAGGATAATTTTTGGCTTCAATATCTCGTGGAAAAGAGGTTTTCCCCATAGCGTAAGATATTACGCAGTACGAGAGATACTCTCGTAAGAGAACTGTAGTTATGAAAAGTCACCATAAAAGCAAAAAAAAAAAAAAAAAACTGTCACTCACATGAGATCCACCAATAGCAAACCACATCAAATCAATTACTTTATAAAGATAAATATCCTTCACATAACCATGAACACCTGTATGGCAAGCCTGTTCTTTCATTTACAGTCAAATGTGCATAACTTTAGTCAGAACTATTCTCAGTCGAGTGTCTCCGATTTTGCTGTTTAAATAGACCTGCCTGCGTGAGACAAATACACAACATTAGAAAATACTGAAATGATTTCAGTACAGCTTCAACAAAAATCCTCACAAAGGAACTAGTTCTATTTACCTGCTTAGTATAAAAGATGTTTGAGAAAATCTGAAGATTTGAAACGTCTTATTTTCTGTTAGTTTAACACACGAAAGCAGCTGAAGGCCTTGTTGACAGAGAATTCATCGTTTAAACGACTTTACGAAATGATTCTCACCTGAGTAAACCAAAGGTATGAAGATGAAGAAAATAATGAACTTCTTCATTATGTATGAAAATCCATGAATTTGACACACACTTCTTTATGTGTAGTCGTCGAAGAGCGCTGTAAAACTCTTTAGCCTTTGCTACATCAGAATCAACAGGTAAAACCAGTTTCTGAACTGACGTCACTGCAGCTCGAGAGAAACAGCCTCAACACGGAAGTGAAGGGTGGAAACTTTTACTCACAGGTTGTCGTCGCTTCGCTCCGTAACGTGTTTTACCATTTCGATTCAGATGTAGCAAAGGCTAAAGAGTTTTTACAGCGCTCTTCGACGACTACACACAAAGAAGTGCTGGTCAGATACAAGGATTTTCATCCATAATGAAGAAGTTCATCATTTTCTTCATCTTTATACCTTTGGTTTACTCAGGTGAGAATCATTTCGTAAAGTCATTTAAAAGATGAGTTCTGTCAACAAGGCCTTCAGCTGCTTCCGTGTGTTGAACAGACAGAAAATCATCAGACATTTTTAATAGAAAATAGATTTGGTAAAGTTGCTAAGGTACCAGAACTGGATTCACACTCAGAAAATGTTTAATGAGTGAAAAAAGTAGAAACCTAAGGATTATTTGTAGTGTCTCAAATTCAATAAATATTCATTTGAATAGTGATATTTAAGTTCTTTGATTTATGACACTGTATATGTGGTGTTTAACCGTCATGTCTTTGTGTTGTTTTGTTCAATGTTTGTTCAGGAATGCACAGCTTCATCACCACATACACTGAAATAAACGGACAGACGACTGCAGGAATCCCAGAGTTTTCTGCTGTAACTACACTGGATGGACAACAGATTGATTATTATGACAGTAACATAAAGAAGCTGATTCCCAAACAGGACTGGATGAAGGAGTTTGCATCTACAGAGATGTGGAGAGAAGACACTGAGATCAGAGAAAAAGTGCAGCAGATCTACAAAATCAACATTCATGTTCTAATGCAGCGATTCAATCAGTCAGACGGTGAGTTAAAATGCTTTAAACTACATTAAAAAGTCAAAGATTACCTTGTACATAAAAAAAGCACATGTTTTGAGCACATGTATTTTGTTCTCTCCCCGACCTTGTTATCTTCTTCAGGTGTTCATACGTATCAGAGGATGTATGGCTGTGATTGGGATGATGAGACTGGAGAATCACAAGGGTTTGATCAGTACGGTTATGATGGAGAAGATTTCATCTTATTGTACCTGAAGGAGGACATATACATCACACCTGTAGCACAGGCAATACCCACAGTGCAGAAGTGGAATAATGACAAAACACAACTTACATCTCTGAAACAATACTATAATAATGAGTGTGTTCACTGGCTGAAGGAGCTCTTGAAGTTAAGGAAAGGGGCTAACAGGATAACAGGTACCTTGTTGTTTAGAAATTTACTTTGTTCAACAAGTATATCATTTTTTTATTATGAGTGTTAATGTCTTTCATTTATCATGTATTGCTTCATTAAAAAATACAAACTTAGCACAATTTAATAAGTTAATCATATGGATAAATGTAACTGATCTGATCTGAGATATTAAATATTCTTCTCACATTTTTCTCGATCTTTTTTCAGCTCCTGAAGTGTCTCTGTTACGGAAGGATCCCTCTTCTCCAGTAGTGTGTCATGCCACAGGTTTCTACCCATCAGGAGTGACTATTACCTGGTTCAGAAATGGACTGGAGCACCATGAGGATGTGGATCTTGGAGAGCTTCTGCCAAATGAGGACGGGACCTTCCAGAAGACAACTAGCCTTCATGTTTCTCCAGACGAATGGGAGAACAACCAGTTCAGTTGTGTGGTGGAGCACCAGGGAAAAACCATCCAGAAGACTGACCATGAGACCAAGAGCAACAACAGTAAGTTATTAATACTGCGGTAGATTGTTTATGGTAATTACTATAAAGGTTATCCTATCCTTATCATATTTGACATCACCTAGCTGAGGGACAGAAATCTACCAAATTTCTTCAAAAAGATCTTCATTTGTATTTCAAAAATAAACTAAAGTTTTGTAGGTTTGGATCGACATCAATTATGATCGGCAAGTAAATTGAGACAGTATTGGCATTTTGGCTGAAATAACCCTTTCAACTTGTTAATGTGTTATTTTGATTGAAAAAAAATCTATTTGATAGATTTGCCCAGTCTGATCTAGTTCACCTGAAAATGATCATTTACTCGCCCTGATGTCTTTCAAACCTGTGCGACTCTCATAAAGACGTCATACAGCAATATTCTGATCTTTCATACAATAAATGTGACTGGGAAAGAGTTTGTCAAGTCAAGAACACAACATAAGTATTATGAAATGAGTCTATGTGACTTGTGGGCTGTATTTCAAGTCTTCCAAAGTTATATGACAGCTTTGTTTGTTTGTTCATTTAAAAGTAAGTTGGTATTCATCTCAGTGCACTATACAAACAGGTTTATTCTCGTGTATGTAAATAAGGCACCAGATTTGAATGAGTTTTGAACTGTGTCTCAAACAAAACATTTACACGGCTTCAGAAGATTGTTGCAGGTTTATTTAATTTTTAGTTCAGTTTTATATGATAATAACTCTGGACCTAACTGATTATTAACTTGCTATTATTAGTATTGACTATTATTAGATCAGTTAGTTGTTTCAGCTGTGTCTGTATATATTGCATTTCTTTTACATGTTTATTTTCTTTTTAAGGACTTCGAGAACTAGGCGTAGCGATTCTTGTGTGTGTGATGGGAGGAGTCATAGTCCTGGTTATTGGTACTGTTTTCTATATTAAGATCAAAGTAAGTATATGTTTATTTTTTTTATTTTTCTGCTCTTATTTCTCATTCAAGTGGTTTCATCAGCTGTAGGATGATAGGAATGTCCTCAGCAATGCATTCAAAAGTTTGGATTTACAGAGACATTTTAATGTGATTGATAGAAATTCCATTAAGGTGGAATTAAACCGAGCTAATGCTTCACTAATGTTGAAAACATGTTGGGGAAGTTACTTTTAAAAAGTAGTGTAACTCGTTACTCGTTACTTCTTAAAAAAAAGTAATCTGTTACTTTACTTAGTTACCCCATATGGAAAGTAACTTTTTACGTTACTCTTACTTTTACGTTACTTTTATGTTGCTTGACTTTGGGCAGAACCCAATATCTGTTCCTAAATGTGTAGGCCTACATAAAGTTATACTATGCATAATGCCATATTTGATGCCATAAATGCATAATGCATTTATCAAAATTTTGAATATTTATGAAGAAATGCCCGTTAATGGATAGGCATATGCATGGGCGGCGCTAGGGAGGGGCTAGAAAGAAAGCCCAAAACAAAGACCAAAGGTCCCTGTTAGCACCCCCAAAAATAATTTCTGGAAGCAATTATATTCAGGCTGTATTCTAGGGAAGTCCTGAACCGCATGGTGAAAATTTTTAAAAAAAAAATTCGACATAATAAGGGGACATTCTAATCTGCATTAAGCGTTCTTATAATGGTTTTCTATGGGAGGAAAATGCTTAATGTGTAAGTAAATGCGTTGCGTTCATATTCTGGGCTCATCTGATTTTTTGTACATAGTATACTTTATTATGATTTTAGTATCATAATGATTAATAAATGCACGCACAATTATCCGTGAACTTGATAAATGTTGCAGATATGTTTTACTATGCACGTAAACAAATGCCTTTCAACATGTGTGCAAAATTCAGAATTAAATGAATGTGTAGCAATATACAAATAGAGAGTCTGTAGGCCTACTATATGTGTTGTAGCCATTAAATAAGCGCATTTAGTTTCATATTTGTTAAAATATTATAATGTTATTTTTTTCCATTTATGTTGATTATAAAAAGTGAACAGCATGAGTAAGATGGATGTGCAATATATCGGGAGACATTGAGTCGGTCGGACATGATTTTGACCACTTCATTAAGTTTTGAAGAAAGCCTTTCTTTAAAGTGAATTTTGTTTTGTATAAATTGTATCTTAATTTTAATAAATTTTTTATCAACCAATTGCCTGGATTTATTAAATAAGAAGCAAATATAGCAGACAATATAATCATGACATGGAGGCGCTGGCGCGGTCACTTGTTGCGCGTGAACTGGAGCAGCTCATCATAAATTACCCGAAACTCAGCGTATGCCTCACAGACATGAGAAATATATCTATATAAAAAGCTTGAAATGTCTTTAAACGAAACAATTCAAAACGAAAAGAAATAGGCTACTCTCTGATTATGTAATCCATTATGTGCATTTCTCTCTGTAGGCGTTCACTACGGAGATGGTGATCGCAGTCAAATCTGTCAAATGACGGAGATCCCGGTCAAATCTGTCCCTGGGAAAAGTAACGTTTCGCCGAATTGAAAAAGGAACTACGTTTCGTTACCAAATTTTTACAGTAGTAGCGCGTTACACTACTTTTTACCCGAAAAAGTAGTTACGTTAATGTAACGCGTTACTTTGTAACGCGTTACAACACTGGTTGAAAATCACTATTATTTTTGAATTACCGTACATTATGTACAGCCTTAAATTTACATGTAATAAACTTTAGAAAGCTAATGTAAACTGACTCCAAAACTTTAGAAGTTTAGATATTAGAAATTAGACATGTTGTCTATACATAATACAGTTTTCAGTCGCTGTATTTACATTAACCACAATATTCCAGTCATATTCAGACTAGTCTTAATAAAAAAAAGTCTCATCTAACCATGTCATTTGGAAATAATGGGCAAAATCTGATTTAACTTGGATTTAAACTGCTTTTTGTAACTAAAAAATGATGCATTTCAAATATACTGATTAAATATTTGGTTCTTGTTTTCTGATATACACAAATGTACTGATTTAATGCAACTGACAACAATTAAGAAAAGTTCAATTCAAGTTTTAGAAGCTATACATACAAAAACAGTCAAAGACAAATTTTTGTCTTCATGCAATATTTTAGAGAAAAAGATTAGCAGAATTTGTGTTTTTTACAGTTCCAGTGTAATTGGTCACATGCTGTTAATTCATATTTATGACATTACTTTGCAGAAACAAATGAGTGGGTTTAGGCCGGTATCCTGTGATAGCAAAGAGCACATTTTCATTGACAAGGGTCTTTGAAGAGTTTCCTCCAGTCGTCTCTCTCCAGATTTCAGTCCGGTTGGGAATCCAGATGTGGGAGATCAGATATTTCCATCATGCTTGTGGGACACGTTTCAGTGCTGAATAATATTTAGGATTATGGGCGTCATGGAATTGTTTTCCCAAAGAAGATATGACAACCAAACAAAGAAACACTTTCTTACGTGTGTGGCGTTGAGTCTATAAAAACATCGATGTATAAATGCGAATACAAATCAGCTAAAGAACATCCAGAGACTGTCTGGATATGTTGTGGTAATATCAGGTGTAATGGGCGCCTTAGATGTTGTTGCTGTGTGTGATTTTGTCTTTCACAACTCGCATTTGTATTTATTTTAAATGAAAAGGACACTTTTATTTGTAAATATTCAGTTTATTTATTTGCAAGTTGTAAGTTCACTAATTACTAATAATTTGACTGCTAACTTTTGTACTAACGTTTCAAATGGAAAAAAATAAACAACGAAGAATTTCAGAACACATGCAGTTGTCTTTTTGTAAATAAGAAAATAAGAAAATATTTAGCTGAAAATAGTAAAAGTATGTAAAGTATGTGTAAAAATGGAAAAAATTGTATCTTGCAATTGTGAAAGGTGTAACCTCTAATTTAATTTTTTTATATATATATATATAATTAGTAGTTAATATATCTTGCATTTGAGGACAAAATTGCAAATGTATTTTATTTAGTTAATATTTATTTATTGCTTTATATCTCACAATTTAGACTTTTTCTCAGTATCCCGAGATAAAAAAAACTAAACATGAATCTTTGTAATCACTGAAATACACAGGCATCTTTGCAGACATATATTCTCTTCTTTACTGCTAAATATTGCCCTGTAAGGGCTAAATATTGCCCTTAAATTGCCCTGTAAAGGGACAAATAAAGATTTTACTACTACTAAATCACTGTGAGTATGTTGACATTATAAAGAAAGTATAAAGAAAGAAAGAAACAAAAACTTCGTAAAGTTTAATAAAAAAAGCAAAAAATTTAACAAAAAGCTGAATTTTTTTATGTTTTAGTTAAAGACTACATCTGGATAGGATTCAGAAAAATGATCAAAACATAGATGGATTAGATAGTCCATCAACACAACTCAAATTCCTACTGTTTTGATCAGGAGATTATGTCATCTTTCAGAAGATGCATAATAGCAGAAAGCTATATATTTTCGTCAATGGCGGAGAAAGAGTTAAGTATATCAGAGTATGTGTTCAGTATGTACTAAGTTCTTTGTTATATGTCTTATCTTTTGACCGATGCCGACTGTAATGTCCACACCAATAATGCGGTATGTCTTTTCGGTATGTTTGTCCTGAGGCTCGGGACAAGGGACTCTCGTTATGCTCAGCTCTTGGTGTTTTAGGGCTTTGTAATGGTGTTGGGGTCGCTTGTTTTTTGGTGTTTCCAGAATTTGATGGCTCTTTTTTGGATGTTTAGAAGGAGAGGGTATTGGCGTAATTCTGCCCTGCATTCGTTGTTTGGTGTTTTTCTTTGGACTGAGTATTCGTTTGCAGAAATCTAAATGTAGCGTTTCAATTGGATGTTTTTCCCAATTTAAGAAATCAAATTTTATAGAAAGACCCCACTGCCATATAAAACAATTGGTTCAACTAATTGATTTGTAAAGTTCGAGCCAGATTTGGATTGGGATGGCAATTTTAGTCAATCTTTTCATGGCATAAAAAGACCTTTGAGCTTTCTCTTTGAGTTCATTCACAGCCAAAGTAAAGTTACCAGTTGAAGATATTTTCATGCCGAGGTAAGTGTATGTTTGTGTTCTCGATGGTTCTGTGTGATAGTGTGAATGTGTGTGTTGGTCCCTGAGATCTGGAGTGGAACATCATTACTGTAGTTTTCTGGAGGTTGACGGTCAGGACTCACAGTAATCCTCCAGCAGATCCAGGCTGTCCTGAAGACCCTCTTTAGTGGACGACAGGAGAACCAGATCATCTGCGTAGAGAAGACACTTTCTCACAAGGGACTTTCACACCAGGTAGTTATAGGAACTCGCCACCAGGGTGGTTGCCCGAGAACTAATGGTTCCCGTAGGAACGTTTTCCTGCTTGCATTCGCACCACCAGTAGGAACTCTGAAGTGACGTAAGCATGACGTAAGCAAGCATTCTGCTATTTAAACAGACAGTGTTTCTAATCCTAAAGTTTTTTTTTTTTCAGTTTAGTTTTTTATCTTTTTTATTAATCTTCTACATACATGCACCACTTTTATTATGCAATAAGAAGCTATTTTTTTCTTTATCTTAATACATGGTTTTATTTAAAAAAAGAGCTTTACGCACAACCTTATCAGAGCGAATGATAATGACCTGTATTGTTATACATTTATGTAGTCTTGATTTGGGTGTGTACAGTGGCTTTATATTTAAAAGGGTTGTAAATCACGCCATAGTCAACTTTAATCAGGTAATTTCACAACAACAAAAATGTGGCTAATAAAAATGCTGTGTGGCTAGTAACTTTGGAAAACCACTAGCCACATTGGCTAGTGAGCAAAAAAGTTAATGTCAAGCCCAAGGTCACAGTGCTCACATTCTCCAAGTTTCATTAGTTTACGATCTGTCTAACAATCCTGTCTAATACTTCATTAGATGGAAGTATTATACATAGAAAGTAGACAGTAATGAAAAGTTATTAGCGTATGGCGTGTGGTTGATGTCCAGAAATGCATAATCATGTTTCTCTTGGTCTCCTCAAAGTTGCGTTAGATTTTCTCCTCAGCGTAAAGATTAAGAGCTTCATCTATCACTGTTTTCCATGTTCATAGAGTTAGTTTCTGGAGTAAATATATAGGCTATAATCTGTGTGCTTACACAGCCTTTTTAAAAATAAGGAAGTCTAAATGTCATTTCAACATTTTAGGCCGAAGACTGAGAAGTTTTGACCTTGAATATTGTGATTTCATCACAAAGCTTTTAAAATAAACATTTTAAAATAAACATTGCACAAACGTCATGCAACGATTGAGCCACAGTTCATCCTCTCTAAAGTAATGTTGGCCTGAATAAGTTAATCAAGCTGTTTATTAAAACAAGGGTTTATCAGGGATTTGCATGTAAAAAAAGAAATTATCAATTGTCTGTCTGAGAGAGAAAAAAACCACATACTGAGCAAAGCGACCACAAGTAGTGAGTAAAAGCTGAACTTCCGTCTTGAGACTGTTTATCTAGGGCATCAGAGTCTGTTCTCCACAATCTCACCACTTTTTCCTGTTCATTCACATGTGCTGAAGACAAAAGAGTTTTTACCTTTGACAACTGCACATAAAGTGTGTGTCAAATACAAGGATTTTCATCCATAATGAAGAAGTTCATCATTTTCTTCATCTGCGTACCTTTGGTTTACTCCGGTGAGAATCATTTCATAAAGTCATTTAAATGATAAATTCTCTGTCATGCAAGGCCTTCAGCTGCTTCCGTGTGTTGAACTCAGTGTTACATTGATTTTGTTATAATACTTTTTACTTTTTTTTTTCAGTCAACAGAAATGTTTTTAATAGTAGTTGTTGAACTGACAGAAAATCATGAGTTGTTTTTAATCTGATGTGTAAAATTTTCTCAAACATCTTTTATAATATCCAAGCTAATAGAAGTAGTTAACAGATTTAGGGCCCTATCATACACACGGCACAGTGCCGAGCAAGTGTGTTTTGCTAGTTTCAGCCTGACGCGATTTTCATTTTCACGTCCTATGCCACGTTGTTTAAATAGCAAATGCATTTGTGCCCATCTGTGCGCCCATGGACTGCTGGTCTGAGAATGAGTGTGTGTTCAGGCGCATTGTTGGCGCTTTGCTATTTTGAAGAAACTGAAATAGACTGAGCCATTGACCAACAAAAACCAAGTCAATGCTGAAGTATTCATTTATTTTTTGTTATTTAAAGAGCGTGTTAGTAATATGCGCCTATAGGTGGGTCCAACACGCGCATACACTCTGCTTATTACACCACAGGGACGCACAGAAGCACACAAACATGCCAAATATTAAAAATAAAAGGATTACAATGTTAAAGATATGGTGAATCCGGCTTGTCCCGTACATGGTCTGCTTGTGCTTTACCCTCGCAGACGAGAAAATCCGATTGCGCTCTGCAAATTTTTCCGACGCAAATATTCTTGTGTAAATAGCGAATCCGCCAAGGCGCGAGCACATCTGGGTTTTGAAGGGAATGGGAGATGAGACTCTGATTGGTTTATTGCACGTTACGCCCAACACACACCAATTACTCATTACGAGAATAGAGACGACCCTTTTAGACCATGCGCCGGGACCGTCCACCATTTTTCCCGTCGTTAAACTAGCAAAAGCAGATTCAGACACGGACTAACTGCTCTTGTGCTTTAGACCATGTGCTTAGATGGTTAAAATAGGGCCCAGGTCTGGATGATGGTGTCAAGTGGACATGAGAGAGAGAGGACACAACAATGTCAAATATGGGGAAAATAATGTGTTTTGAACATTCAAGCATGGAAACCTATTCTAGGAGAGACCAAAAACAAAATTAAGACTTTGTAAAATGTTATAATACGGCCTCTTTGTTATTCTTCTCAATATTTCCGTTTAGCGGCTAATGAATCGAAATGTCTCGCACATTCACAGATAGCTAATTTACGCATTTCAAAATAAGGTGGATACCGTGATCGGTAACACTTTATAATAACACGCTAATATTCATTAGTTAAGCATGAGTAAACAGTTAATTCATCATTCATAAAGCATTAATAGACATTAATAAGCAGTTTATAAATACAGCTATAAATGCTTTCTTCTTGATTTACAAGCATATCTATAATTTATTTAATAATTGTATTTTCATCCTTTATTTATGATCAATTTATTATTTCTAAATGATTAATTGCATTTTTTATAAACCAGTTATTTAAGAGTTTTCAGTGGTTCACAAGATTACTTAGAACGTGTAAGTAAATGATTAATAAACTATTTAAATGTACATTCATATATCTTATTATTCAGACATATAGTGATGGTTACTTAGTGTGTTAATAAATGCTTTATTAACATGTATTTAAGCTGTAATTCAGGGTTAATTCGGGTAGTTATAAAGCATTTAGTAGTGGTCAGATAACTATGTTTATGAGCTCATCTAAAGTGAGGACTATTCATGCCTTGTAAAGCATTTATAAAGGAGATTTAAAGGCTGTTAAATATTTCTATGTTCTGTATCACTGTGTTGTGTTTGTTACATTTTACTGTTTAGAAGATTGATGCGCCTTTAAATCTCCTTTATAAATGCTTTACAAGGCATGAATAGTCCTCACTTTAGATTAGCTCACAAAATAGTTAACTGACCACTACTAAATGCTTTATAACTACCTGTATTTACTACATTTACTTACACTTTCTAAGTGATCTTATGAATGACTGACAACTCTTAAATAACTGGTTTATAAATAATGCTATACTTCATTTAGAAATTATTAATTGATCATTAACAAAGTATGAAAATACAATTATTAAACGCATTATAGATATGCTTATAAATCAAGAAAAAAAGTGTTTATAGCTGTATTTATAAACTGCTTATTAATGTCTATTAATGCTTTATAAATGATGAATTTAACTGTTTACTCATGCTTAACAAATGATTAATAGCATGCAGTTATTATAAAGTGTTACCAAGTGATCATGTTGATCATGTCGAGATTCATTTCATGCTACCTTTATGGTTTTTTGTAGCATGAACATTTCGAATATATATATAGAAAAGCTTCCTCTAAACGTCCGTATTGAGAGTTTATCTAGAGCATCAGTGACGTCAGTTCTGCACAGTCTGCATCTTCCTTTAGAAACCGCTTCTTCCTGTTGATTCACATGTGGTGAAGACTAAAGTGTTTACAGCGCTCTTCGACAACTGCACTTAGAGAAGTGTGTCAAATACAAGGATTTTCATCCAAAATGAAGTTCATCATCCTCTTCATCTGCATACCTTTGGTTTACTCAAGTGAGTTTCATTTCATAAATTCGTTTAAATGATGAATTCAACGAGGCCTTCAGCTACTTCTGTGTATTGAACTCTGTGCTACTCCAGTTTTATTATTATTTTCAAATGGCTTTTATTTTTATATTTTTAGTTTATATAATCATGCTAATTTAAGTGATTTTTTTTAGTAATTAAATTTATGTGCTGTTTTTTTATTTTAAATATTGCTATTCAGGTTTAATTTATTTTTATTTCAGTTTTATTTTTAGTTAGTTTTATTCCTATTTTGAAATAGCTTTTATTTTTACATTCATAGTTTATATTTTAATGTAAATTTTAGTTTAGTTTTTTAGCAATTTTGTTATGTGCTTTTGTTATTTTATTATTTATATATATATTGCTATTTCGGTTTAATTCATTTTCATTTCAGTATTTATTTTTTTAATTCAGTTACTATTTGTAGTGCTTCAATTTGAACTTATTTCCAATTATTGCTAAGGCAACATTTCTAATTTGATAGTTTTTCAACTAATATTTACCCTATTTATTATTAATTTTATTTGATTTCATCTTTATTTCAGTTAAAATAAATGTTTTTAATAGTTTCAGTTGTTGAACTGACAGAAAATCATGAGATGTTTATAATCTGATTCAGTGCTTGCCGTTTCTGTTGTGAGTTGAAAAGCAGTTCCCTATCAGTCGGTTACCATGACGTATGTCGTGAACGACAAATAGGAATCTCTCTAGAGAGGCCAATCTACTTCGAGTGAAACTAAACAAGCCAATGCACATTGCGTGCAATCATTTGCATCAGCTGTGCAGCCTCGCAGCGCGGGTATTTAACGCAGCTGGTGCGATTGCACACTAGTTTTTTGCTTTGGAGCCAAGCACTTCGTATGCTGAACCTACACAGAGTGAAGTCTGCAAGCCTCTTCTGGACCTCTCCACTTTGGTGCAGGCGTGATAGCACAGCAGCGTGAGCGGTCTTCTCTTCTCTCTTTTTTGTTTTTTTGTTTAAAAACTGAGCAAAACAAAAAAGCTGTTTTCACAGCTGGTAAGGTGCGCGGTGAGAGCGCTCAATAGCCATTTTCATGGCTGGTAAGACCAACGCACAGACAGGTACACATTCCTGTCCGTGTTTGCGGTGACCGTTCCCTAGCTAAGGTATACACGTGTATCCCGCCAGTGGAGCGGGCCGTTGCTATACGACAAGCTCCGGTTCCTCAACTCCCCCGTGTCCCAGACCGGCTTCTTCAGCGACGCGGTCGAGAACTTCGCCTAGCAGTTCTCTGCTGTACAGAAGCAGACTGAGGCCATCAGACACATGCTGCCTCCACCCCACCGCCCGCGGCTCCTCAGTCTGCTCGTCGCTGGGGGCGTCCTCCTGGGTCTGCGGTCGCTTCAAGCCATGTATGTCCCCGGCGTGCTCAACCGTGTGTCAGACGAGCTATCACGAGCTGTGCTATCGGGAGAATGGCGACTCCACCCCCAGGCAGTTCAGCTGATCTGGAGAGAGTTCTGAGAGACTCAGGTAGACATGTTTGCCGCCTCAGAGACCTCCCACTGCCAGCTGTTTTACTCCCTGACCGAGGGAACACTCGGCACGGGCAAATATGCGTTTTCCCCAGTGAGCCTACTTGCGCAGACACTGTGCAAAGTCAGGGAGGAGGTCCTTCAGGTGGCTCCCTATTGGCCCACCCGGACTTGGTTCCCAGAACTCATGCTCCTCGCAACAGTCCCTCCCTGGCCCATTCCTCTGAGGAAGGAGCTTCTGACTCAGAGACGGGGCACCCGCGTCCAGACCTCTGGAAACTCCATGTCTGGTCCCTGGACGGGACGCGGAGGTTCTAGGTGACTTGCCTCCAGAGGTACTTAACACCATCACTTCAGCACGGGCGCCGTCCACGAGACGTGTCTACGCCCTGAAGTGGAACCTGTTCGTCGATTGGTGTTCTTCTCGCCGAGAAGACCCCCGAAGATGTCCGATAGGGTCTGTGCTTTCCTTCTTGCAGCAAGGGTTGGAGCGAAGGCTGTGTCCCTCCACCCTCAAAGCTGTAAGGATTCAGGGCGGATCTAATCCGTGGGGAATTTGCATATCATAATTAATAATTGGTAATTAATAATTATTCATACATGTTTGGATTAGATCAGTCTTACATGTTAATAAATCTCCCGATAAGGGAGGATCTGTCATTCTACCTGCATGCGTGCATGTGAATCCCTGAAATTAACCACAAGTTGATTGCAGTTAATTACACGGACCATGTTTCACAAACAGGTAAAATGAATTAGCTCAATTGTCAGGATAATATTTGTGGGATCCACAATATCATCTTACTTTATAGGATTTCAGGAAACGCAATTCTCTGGCCAGAAGAATTGGGTTTCCCGCCCTATCAACACATACTCTTTAAAGTATCTTTAATTTGTAAAGCTTGTAGCATAAGTTAGACCTTTGGCACTTAAGGGACTTGAAATTGAGCAAAGAGACAGCACATCAATCAAAATGAATATAATGGATTTAATAAAGGCATGTCTACTTATATATTTACTACAGTACAGTAATATATATATATTTACAAACAAAAAAGACATAAACAACACAATAAGACATCAATGAACGAGAAAGTGTGTGAGATATAGAGATATGGATAAATTACACGCGTGAGAGCGAGTAAGAGAGAGAGAGAGAGAGAGGGTTACGTTCACCTAGACAGTCAACTTTCCTGAAACAACACGAAAACACATTCTTAATGCTCTGAAAACAGGGTAACCCAAATTTACTTGCATGTGGAAGGGTTCTCTCATGTGTTGCTGCGTTCCTTGAGCGGCCTGCATGGTCTAGCCGCGTTTTGGACGGCAGATCTTTTGTTCTCCGTGCGCGTGCGGCCCGCATGGTTTAGCTGCGTGCGTGAGCTGAATCCTTGGTTCCGTGGAGTCACGTGATGCGGCGCGAGTCTTTGAACAGCAGTCGGAAGTCTTTTAGGTCACGTTACTAACGGAAATAGTTCGGCTCAGGTCATTTCACTTCGTGGAAGTGAAACAAGTTGAGTACAGAAAACAGATCTTAGGCTAGAAAGTAAAGAAAAGATCCAGGATAGGATCTGATCCCCTGAGGGGACATCCGCGTGAATTACATGTTTCTGACGCGCTGGAAAGTTCAAGAGAGAGTTGGGCGGAGCCGCGCTCCTACATTTATCACCTCGGAGAAATCCATCCCCTTCCTGTTCACTGGGCCAATCGGGGAATGGATGTTGCACGCGGGAACCCTTGGTTTATTGTCCTTTGTTTGGGAGAACGTGCCCTCTCGTGGTACAGGGGTGTGTTCCAGGAGGGTGTATAGTTTAACAGTTTGAATCTTCAATGGCGGTAAAACCTATTAAAAATACACTTTACTTTATATCTCTGTGCATATTCAGATAGCCCGTTCCATGAGCATTTTAGAGGTGTCAAACACATCAAATGAAAGTCAAAGGAAAAATACAGAGGTATTTAATATGTATAAAGAAGGTATTTCTAATGTCTATTTATGCCGTGGCCAAACAAAGATATTTCACTGTGACATGGGGAAAAACACATATACATTTAACAAAATATATTCAATGGTTTTTATGTCTTTACCCATCAGAAATGTCCGTCTCTTTGTTCAGAGACATTCTGCGACATTCCGATGGGTTATAAAGTCTCATAACAGGAGCTTCACTCGTGTGTTGGGGGAGGGAAGGGCTCGCGTGTGTGTGTGTGTGTGTTACATTCAGTCTTTTTGGGTCTTTAGCAGGATGTATTTAGTTATTCAGATTCACCCTTTTAGCCCAGTCCTTACAAAGCATTACCATTGTAAAACAATGTTCGATCTCAAATCAGTTTCACAGAATTCATTTTGAGTGTTTTTCCAAAGATAACTAAAATACAAAAATATCTGTGGAAAAGTATTGATTTGAGATTAAAAAGAAAAAGTGAATGACTCGAACAGTAATTTGAGTTATGAAATTGTATGTTGCATTTGAGAGCTTCATGTCTTTGTGTTGTTTGTTCAGAGTTACACAGCTTCATCACCACATACACTGAAATAAATGGACAGACGACTGCAGGAATCCCAGAGTTTTCTGCTGTAACGACACTGGATGGACAACAGATCGATTATTATGACAGTGTCATAATGACGCTGATTCCCAGACAGGACTGGATGAAGGAGTTTGCATCTACAGAACTGTGGAAGAAATACATTGAGATCAGAGAACATGTACAGCAGATCTACAAAATCAACATTCATGTTCTAATGCAGCGATTCAATCAGTCAGACGGTGAGAGAAAATGCTTTATACTACATATTTAAATGTGAAAGATTGCTTTGTATGTTAAAAAAGAGCAGATTTTATGGACTCCCTTTTTTCAGGAGTTCATGCGTATCAGAGGATGTATGGCTGTGATTGGGATGATGAGACTGGAGAATCACATGGGTTTGATCAGTACGGTTATGATGGAGAGGATTTCATCACACTGGACCTGAAGGAGAACAGATACATCACACCTGTACAACAGGGAATACCCACAGTGCAGAAGTGGAATAATGACATAAAGCTGCTTACATCTTTGAAACAATACTATAATCATGATTGTGTTCACTGGCTGAAGGAGCTCTTGAAGTTCTGGAAAGAGGCTAACAGGATAACAGGTACCTTGTTGTTTAGAAATTTAATTTGTTTACCAAGTAGATCATACTGTATATATATATATATATATATATATATATATATATATATACAGGTGAAACTATAAAAAAATAGAATATCGTGCAACAGTTCATGTATTTCAGTGTAATTCAAATTAAAAGGTTGAAACTAATATATTTAGTATATATAACTATATACATATGCATGATTATATTTTCAGAGGGCTGACATTTCTGTATTTAAAATCCTTTTTTTATTGATTTCATGTAATATTCGAATTTCCTGAGATTTTGAATTGGGGCTTTTCATAAGCTGTAAGCCATAATCATCAAAATTATAACTTTTGCACAATATTCAAATTTTTCGAGTTTCACCTGTATATATATACACTCACCTAAAGGATTATTAGGAACACCATACTAATACTGTGTTTGACCCCCTTTCGCCTTCAGAACTTCCTTAATTCTACGTGGCATTGATTCAACAAGGTGCTGAACGCATTCTTTAGAAATGTTGGCCCATATTGATAGGATAGCATCTTGCAGTTGATGGAGATTTGTGGGATGCACATCCAGGGCACGAAGCTCCCGTTCCACCACATCCCAAAGATGCTCTATTGGGTTGAGATCTGGTGACTGTGGGGGCCATTTTAGTACAGTGAACTCATTGTCATGTTCAAGAAACCAATTTGAAATGATTCGAGCTTTGTGACATGGTGCATTATCCTGCTGGAAGTAGCCATCAGAGGATGGGTACATGGTGGCCATAAAGGGATGGACATGGTCAGAAACAATGCTCAGGTAGGACGTGGCATTTAAACGATGCCCAATTGGCACTAAGGGGCCTAAAGTGTGCCAAGAAAACATCCCCCACACCATTACACCACCACCACCAGCCTGCACAGTGGTAACAAGGCATGATGGATCCATGTTCTCATTCTGTTTACGCCAAATTCTGACTCTACCATCTGAATGTCTCAACAGAAATCGAGACTCATCAGACCAGGCAACATTTTTACAGTCTTCAACTGTCCAATTTTGGTGAGCTCTTGCAAATTGTAGCCTCTTTTTCCTATTTGTAGTGGAGATGAGTGGTACCCGGTGGGGTCTTCTGCTGTTGTAGTCCATCCGCCTCAAGGTTGTGTGTGTTGTGGCTTCAGGAATGCTTTGCTGCATACCTCGGTTGTAACGAGTGGTTATTTCAGTCAAAGTTGCTCTTCTATCGGCTTGAATCAGTCGGCCCATTCTCCTCTGACCTCTAGCATCAACAAGGCATTTTCGCCCACAGGACTGCCGCATACTGGATGTTTTTCCCTTTTCACACCATTCTTTGTACACCCTAGAAATGGTTGTGCGTGAAAATCCCAGTAACTGAGCAGATTGTGAAATACTCAGACCGGCCCGTCTGGCACCAACAACCATGCCACGCTCAAAATTGCTTAAATCACCTTTCTTTCCCATTCTGACATTCAGTTTGGAGTTCAGGAGATTGTCTTGACCAGGACCACACCCCTAAATGCATTGAAGCAACTGCCATGTGATTGGTTGATTAGATAATTGCATTAATGCGAAATTGAACAGGTGTTCCTAATAATCCTTTAGGTGAGTGTATACATGTATAGGGATGCACCAATACGGTTTATCTGCATTATCAAATAATTTATTGAAAATGGATAGGATCCATTTTTTTACGGAGAAACATGAGATGGGAGGAAACACATATGCTCTTGCGCTCTCTCACAAAACTTTTGCATCTTTTTATATCGCTCAATATCGGCGGCTGATACATCGGCGCATCTCTAATAATGAGTCACTGTTTGTATCTGTTTTATCTCATTGGCTTCATTAAACCAAATATACTTGTATTCATACATGTATATGATCTGAAGTATTAAACTTTTTTCTCACATTTTTCTCAATTTTTTCAGCTCCTGAAGTGTTTCTGTTACAGAAGAATCTCTCTTCTCCAGTAGAGTGTCATGCCACAGGTTTCTACCCATCAGGAGTGACACTTACCTGGTTCAGAAATGGACAGGAGCACGATGAGGATGTGGATCTTGGAGATCTTCTGCCAAATGAGGACGGGACCTTCCAGAAGACAACTAGCCTTCATGTTTCTCCATACGAATGGGAGAACAACCAGTTCACTTGTGTGGTGGAGCACCAGGGAGAAATCATCCAGAAGACTGACGAAGAGATCAAGAGTTACTATTGTAAGTTGTTAATACTGCGGTAGATTGTTTTTATGGTTATGCCTCTTCATTTCATAGTTTTCACCTGATATCACACTCAGATCTGCCCACCTGGTGGACAACACAAGGCTTTCCTTCCACCGCCAGTCATTTTACCAAGTATGTACCAAGATCTAATGTAGGAAAACAGCAATATTTAAAATTACATTCAATATACACATTGTTTATGATGCATATCATGTGAGCAGATGAACCCAGAATACAAATTCAATGCAACGCTTGAATGTTTCTTAAGTATTTTTCCATAGAAAACCATGATAGAGAAAACCATTGAGTGTGTTTCTGCTCGCTTGTATATAGTATACATCAATAAGATGAATATATAAAATAAGATCAAATACTGAATCTTTAAATATCACTGTTTTAGTACATTAAGGCACTTTATTTCAATATTGGAAGTAGTTTAATATATTCATATTTTCCGCATTTGGCGTTTCAGAACGTCCAGCTGTTTTAGTGATTACTAAAGTTTTTCTCGATTGTTTACACACATTTTCTGAAAGCATGCCTCATACTCTCAGAAGTCTACACACAAATAAAAAAACACACACACAATGGGCAAAACGCCTCAATTCTCCTGCAAAATGAAACTTTACATTCAAAACAAAGTTATTTCTTCTCACAATGGTATTTTGTTTTCAAATAACACACACAAACCATCATATGAATAGACATTTATAAGAACCAGTTGAACACTGATGTGCTCAATGTAAAACACTATGATGAATGGAAAACACTTCTTCTCCATTCATCATAATGACTTAGGCCTTTTTTTGTTCAGTGTTACACTTACTACAGACAGTACATACATAAGTGAGTTGTAAAATATTTGAGAATATTGTTTTTATACTCAGAACACGCAAATACACAGTTACAAATATATTTTATTTTTCCCTCAAAAACAATGTACAGAGTGTACATCCCGAACAACACAAAGTTGCACATACAGTGGTCTACATACAAAACAACAGAAAAATTTACTGTATACTGTTACAGTAAAAAAAAAAAAAAAACTATGCTGCATCCTCTCTTCTGTTTCGGTCTCTTATGCTAAAGCTCTGATTGCTAATTGTAAAACTGTGTGACAGGTGTTTGCCCATGTGACGAGTCAGTGTGCACATCTGAATGGCAGTGTGTTCCTTGTGAAAGAGATTTTCTGCATGAAAATTGTGCCAAATGCAGATAATTGTGTGTAGTGTTTTGAAAAAAGTGTGTTTTAGAACTGCAATCTGGTTGCTGCACGAGTTACATGTTGTGGTCATTGTGTCTCAAGTACCAGTATTTGTGTGTAAACAATTGAGAAAAACTGTAAAATACTGCAGCACGTGTTGTATATTATGGAAGCTTGTTTCCGCCACAGAATGAAAAATACAAAGGTAATTGCGACTTTTTTTCTCACAATTGCGTTTACATCTCGCAATTCTGACTTTATTTCTCAGAATTGTGAGTTATAAAGTCAGAATTGCAAGATATAAAGTCAGAATTGTGAGATATAAAGTCAGAATTGTGAGATATAAAGTCAGAATTGCGTGATTTAAAATCGCAATTGCGTGTTATAAAGTCAGAATTGTGAGATATAAAGTCAGAATTGTGAGATATAAAGTCAGAATTGTGAGATATAAAGTCAGAATTGTGAGATATAAAGTCAGAATTGCGAGATATAAAGTCAGAATTTATTGATACAAAGTCGCAATTGCGTGTTATAAAGTCAGAATTGCGAGATATAAAGTCAGAATTTATTGATACAAAGTCGCAATTGCGTGTTATAAAGTCAGAATTGCGAGATATAAAGTCAGAATTTATTGATATAAAGTCGCAATTGCGTGTTATAAAGTCAGAATTGCGAGATATAAAGTCAGAATTTATTGATATAAAGTCGCAATTGCAGGTTATAAAGTCAGAATTGCGTGATACAAAGTCGCAATTGCAGGTTATAAAGTCAGAATTGCGAGATATAAACTATTCTGAGGGGAAAAAAGTTAGTCTTTTCCCCCCCTTAGAATTGGCCTGATATATTCTGTCTTTTTTTCTCGCAATTGCGACTTTATTTCTCATAATTGCGACTTTATTTCTCACAATTCTGACTTTATATCTCGCAATTGCGACTTTATATCTTGCAATTGTGAGATAAAAAGTCGCAATTATTATTATTTTTTTTTTTATTCAGTGGCGGAAACAAGCTTCCATAGTATATGGATGACAAGTGCACAAAACTTGCATTTTGTCGACATAATTTAGTTTTTCTTTTCTTTTTTGATGGAAAATGGACAGGCCTGTACTGCAGCCCTATTATTGTTTTGCCCTCCAGCATATTTCTAGTCTTCCAAAATCAGTTTTGTTTGAGGGACAGACCAAAATGTAAGTTGTTATTCATTGCAGTGCACTATAAGCAAACAGGTTTGCTCTCGTCTACTGGATATAATGAGCCGACATTGGTGGATTAACTTAAACCCATTTCAGTTACTGTAGGTGCCCCGGCAACATTCGTAACTTTCATTTATTTTGTTTTTTAATTTGATATTTATATTTTATTTGATTTAAGCTTTATTACAATTAACACTTTTTTTTATCTTGTTAAGGACCTACCCAAGCATACACGTCCTTCTGTGTGTGATGGGAGTATTCATATTTGCACTGTAGTCCGTATGAAGTAAGTAAGTATATGTTTACATGTCTTTTTCTGATCTTTCTCTGAACTGCTCTTATTTCTCATTCTAGTGGCTTCATCAGTTGTAGGATGTGGGGAATGTACGGAGCCCCTAAAGGGACATGGTGATGGGAAATCATATGGGAGGAAAAATTAGATGTCAATGCTTTTGCCTTCTCTCCAAAATGTTGGGGAGTTTCTCTGGGGATCACAAAAGTTTTACATGAGAACCCAAAGTTTCTCTGGGCAAAGGAAAAAGTTTTACAAGTGAACCCAATGTTTCTCTGGGGAACACAAAACTTGTGAGCGAATGCAACGTTTCTTTGCAATAATTTTGTGAGAGAACGCAAAATCATTGAAATATTTTTTTTTTTCATCACAATGTCCCTTTGGGGCTCCGTAGGACTCCTGGCCAATGACACAAGCATTCAAAAGTCTGGATTTACAGAGACATGTTAATGCATTTGTTATAAATTCCAGTAAGGTGGAAATAAATATAGCCAACGCTTCACTGTTGAATATATACACACACGTGCTTCAATGCAACTGACAATAGTTAACGAAAGTTTTTTAAAAGTTATATTTTCCAAAAATGGTCATAGCCCAAAGTTTGTCTTCAAGCAACATTTTAGATAAAGAGATTGGCAGAACTTGCTGTTTTTACCATTTCAGTGTATAATTCCATGAATTGGGGATTTAGAATTGGAATTATGGCTGTTTCAGTGGCCATAAAAAAATCATGTAATCAAAAATGTCCTCATTTAATCTTTATGACATTACTTTGCAGAAACTAAAGTTTGAGCAGACGATCTGTCAAAATGAAAAGCAGAGCTAATGTGACAAATCTTTGAAGAGTTTCCTCTAATCGTCTGCACGTTCTCCAGATTTCAGTCTTCAGCATGTGAGAGAGCAGAAGATTTCCAGCATGCTTGTGGGACCAAAACATGTTTTTATTTTAGATGAAAAGGTCCTGTAAATATACATTTTAAATATTTTTTTTTCAAGTTGTAACTTCACTAATATTTTTTTTCCAAGTTGTAACCCCTGATTTCAAGCAGTTTAAAGGCTTTTATGATTTTAAATGTTTAAACATTAAAAAAAAATTAAAGAACACTTGCCGTTCTCTTTTTTTCAATAACAGACGACAATATAAAGCTGACAAATTTAAAAATAAGCATGTTTTAAATTATATAATAATAATAATTTAAATTATTGGTGCAACATCAGGTAAATTTGTAAATTTAAATGGTGTTTTGTAAAGAATGTGTGAGAAACATTCATTTTAATATAATTAGCAATATAACATTCCTTTTAATATATTTTTGTGCCTAAAATCTCACAATTTATGTTCTGAAGACTGGAGTAATGATGCTGAAAATAACTGTTAAACATAACTGTTTTCAACATTGATATGATAATAATGAGAAATGTTTCTTGAGCATCAAATCATCATATTAGAGTGATTTCTGAAGGATCGTGTGACACTGAAGACTGGAGTAATGATGCTGAAAATCAGCCTCTATTAAAACTCTATTAAAACTTTCTGAACTCAGTCAGAAAAAAAATTAGAACAGTATAGGTGTTTATTATTTAATATAGCACAAAATGAGGGAAGAAAGATACAAAATGTACAAACAGGATTAAACAAAATGTGAATACATGTTGATTGTTCACAGGTTGTCATACATTTTTATGCTTGTCTGTTAAACCACAAGATCAACAAGTACTTTTCAATGAGAAATCATCAGACTGAGGAAACTTAAACTGATCATCGACTCCAGAACACAGAAAGAAATATATAGGCCTACATATATTTCCACAGGAAACAAGGCACATAGTAATACACATATAATTACACATATACAATATGTGCATAAACATCTGATTGAGAAAATGTACTGTGATAAAAATGGTACAAATGGCACTGCTCATATCTTAATAACATATTACTTGTTATTTAGAGGCAAATAAAAATAAAAAATAAAAATTGTCGTTAATCAATATTAAATATTTTAATCTGCTGACAGTCCTAAAAATAATAGTTTTTTAGTAAAGATTTGTTGGACTTTGTTTTCTGCAGAATGGGAATTTTAGTTCATATATAGCCTAACAATAAAAAAGCACATCAAGTAATACCATTAAGACAATTATCATTAAGAAAATATGTAAACATTTTCTCATTTAGCAAAATTCAAAGCAAAAAATGAGGAAAAAAAAACAGAAGAAGCTGTTCCAGCATTGACGAACGGTTCTAAGAACGGAGAGAAATGCTTACGGTTGTATTTCCACTTGAGATTGGTTCAGTAGAACATGTGAAGTGACGTCGCCACTCAGGATTGGTTACTTGTCTGGCTACAGTTTCTCTGTAACATGGCCATTGAGCGAAGTAAACACAACCATACTCCGCGGTCGCTATTTACATCTCATAACGTCTGTAAACTCTTGCATTACCAACGACTGACGCATTGTATATTTGTAAAGAGCTCCGTTATAAGCAACACCCTGGAAAATGAAACCATGGCACGGAATTGAACGGTTAAGCAAGATTAGAGATGGAAGAAATGTAAAAGTATAAAGAAGATTATTTTAAGGATGTGTAGTTGAATGCTGACGGAAAAGAGTCTTTAAGGGTCTTTAGATGTTTCTTGGACTTTATAAAAGAACTCAGTTGTCAGGAAGGGTTGGGAAGATCCGTCCACCGGTGAGGAACTGTGAAAAGGAAGGTGCTGGAAATTGATCATGTTTATCTCTGAGAAGGAATCATGAGGAGCCGCATAACTGACTTCTGGAGGGGGTGTACTTTCATAAGAGCGAGTGGAGAGAAGAGAGTCCTGAGAGTCCTGACCCGGTGCATGTTTAGTTTTGAAATAGATGATCCTCTTCTTGCTGTCTGTGAAGAGAGATAAACAGAGGGGTGTCATGCTGTAATGAAATTCAAAGAACATTATCAAAGACACCGACATAATTCTTATAGGTTGATCATTTTAGAGAATAAAAACATAAAACAGCAACAGGTTCACATTCACTGCACTCTTCTTCATTGTATCGCCACACACAGAAACACATGTAAAACATTTGCACTTATGATGGGAATTATATCTCACAACAGGTCATTAGTACTTACAAGCTTTGAGTTTCTTCCAGTGTTTCCTAAGTACACACAGTCCAATCAGTCCAACAATAACTGTGATGATGACTAGAGCCGGATATATGATATATGAAGCATCTGATGCAGATCCTAGAGCACACAGAGAAAAATAAACACAATATACAATGAATATTGCAGAAAAAAAAAAGAACAATAACAAAACAAACAAACAAACCTAAAAACTAAAAAAGTAAATTCATGTGTTTGGCCTCTAAAATAAGTAAAATGTACAGTTAGAAAAATTAACCAGGTTTCTTACTGCTCCTCTTGGTCTTATTCACAGTCATACTCTTCTGGATTGTCTCAGTCAAACTCTTGTGCTCGACCACACAGCTGTACTGATCCTCATGAATGTCAGGATTGACATAGAGGGTAAGTCTCCTCTGGAAGGTCCCGTCCCCATTTGGTAGTGTGTCTCCAAACACCAAGTTCCTAGAATCGCTCAGAGCTTTTCCATTCTTTCTCCATGAGATGCTTGTGTTTCTGAAGAGAAAGCCTGTGGCGTGACATGTATAATAGTCTGGGTTCTTCTGCAGCAGAGACACTTCAGGAGGATCTAGAAGTAAACACAGAACAGGGAACAAAACTGAGAACAGAGAAAGAAACGCATGCACTTTCTACTTATCACAGTTTAACAATCTCTAAAGTTGACCTGCATAGATTTATCAAGCTGTCTGTTAAAACATGGTTTGTCTGGATCTGCACATGCAAGAAAGAAATAATCAGTTGGTAACTCTGATACTGTACCTGTAGCTTTAGACACATGCAAGAACTCCTTCAGCCAGTAAACACACACACGATCGTAGTATTCTTTCAGATATCTAAGTTGTGTTCTGTCATTATTCCACTTCATGACTGTAGGATGGGCCTGTGGTACAGACGCAGTGTATCTGTTCTCCTTCAGGTCCAGTGAGATGAAATCCTCTCCATCATAACCGTACTGATCAAACCCATGTGAATCTCCAGTCTCATCATCCCAATCACAGCCATACATCCTCTGATACGTATGAAGACCTAAAGAAGAAAGAGTGGAATGCTGTTCTTTGTTTTTTTAATGTTCAAACTAATCCTTTGTTGTTTATACATGTAGTATAAGAAAGGGATGATGTACATATGAACCCTTCAGAGTGATACAAGACTCCTCTTGATCACCCTGTCGGGGTTTATTCTGCGATAACAACTGACTGGATATACACTATCCTCCTTATTACCAGAGGTTGAACGACTTCAGATTTTTTTAAGTCGACATTTATGCGATGAAAGTCGAGTCAGTTCCTACAGTTCCTAGCAAGCAGCTTTGAGCCTAGACTAACGAACAAGATGAACATTTAAGGGATATTATAATCATATCACTTATTACATATCTTCTCACCACATAAATAACAAATACATGAAAATCATTATTATTATCTTATAATCCATGACCAATCAACAAGATGAAGACTTGAACACTATTAGCATAATCCTCTGGTTTCATTTTACAGTAACTATAGTCGATAACTGAGGCTGTTTGAATGAAACGAGAGCGAGCACGTCTATCCGCATCACAAATACCTGGATGAGCGACTTATTATCTGGGTAATTATCTTGAATAACAGACCTCAGAATGTCACGACTGACCAATCAGAATCAAGCATTTTTGACAGCCGCGTAATAAAGCATTTTAACTCACCGTGTGACTGAGTGAATGTTTCCATTAGAACATCAATGTTGATTTTGTAGATCTGCTGTTGTTTTTCTCTGATATCAATGTATTCCTTCCACGTGTGTGTAGAAGCAAACTTCTTCATCCAGTCTTGTTTGAGAATCAGCTTCTTTATGTTACTGTCATAATAATCGATCTGATGATCATCCAGTGTCGTTACAGCAGAAAACTCTGGAGTTCCTGCAGCCGTCTGTCCGTTTATTTCAGTGTATGTGGTCATAAACCTGTGTAACTCTGAAAAAAACATTGAACACACAATCAACATCACAAAAACACCACCACAAAGCTCCCAAACACTGTTCAACACCACATACAGTGTCATAAATCAAATTACTATTTGACACCAACTTTCGACATTAAAATTCGTATTTTTTTTAATAGAATATTGCAGTGTCGCGAGACTGGAGACGAGGACTGAGGAAACGAGCGGCTGAAGGCCTGAATCTGACTAAAGCGTTTGCCAAGAAGACGCCATTCTCAAACTCACTCACATTCACAGCACTGGAGAAACAGCTCGGTAACTATTGTAACCCTCGTTCCCTGAAGGAGGGAACGGGAGACGTAACGTCGACGTGACAACGTAATTGGGATCGCCTTGAGAGACCAATCTACTTCGAGAGTATTAAAACGAGTCAATGCATATTGGCATGCGATAATTGCATCAGCTGCTCTGCTTGCAGCGCGAGCATATAACGAGCAGCAGGTGCGTCGCATATTGTTTTACACTTCTGAGCCGAGACGTTTTCGGCCGTACAGCGTTGGTCAGCAACCTTCAGGGAACGAGGGTTACAATAGTAACCGAGACGTTCCCTTTCAGTCGCTCACATTCGATGTAACGTCGACGTGACGACGTAACTGGGATCCCATTGAAAACGCCACAGTTGCTGCCACATCCAGGGGCACATGACTGGGGCGGAAGAGGCCTGCGTAGAGGGAGTTCGAACTGCTGTTTCTTTATAACCCACACAGTGGAACTCTTGGATAACACTGGGAAAGTGTGCCTTTCCAGGGGAGAGGGACGCTACGGAAGCCACATCCTGCCCGAAGGGAGGTAACATGTGGAGATACACATATGGACTGGCTGGAAGGGGCAGTGCAACATATGGAATGTCACTGGGGTGGCTCCAGCCTGAGAAGGGGGAGGCTAAACCGGACCGTGACGGCAGCACGGACTCTGCCAAGGGAAAGACTCGGGCTCACCGCAGGGAGCTGGTCGTGGAAGAATACGCATATGGGATCGCCGCATATGTAACCCAGCCTAGCACAAGTTACACAAGCATACGAGCACTAGGCCTGGCGTCAGACGCTCCGCAACGTCTGACTGCCGAAGGGGTGCGGAGGAACTCTACAGGGTTCGCCTAAGTGGGCCTAAGTTCGTCTCAAGGCGATCCCAATTATGTCGTCACGTCGACATTACGTCGAACGTGAGCGACTGAAAGGGAACTGTAGTTATGAAAAGTCACCATAAAAGCAAAAAAGCAAACCTTTATTTTTATAATATTCAAGTTTTTTATATTTTTCATAACTTATCATTATTATTTTGTTAAATTCATGTGGAACCTGGAATCAAAATAACAGCGACATCTTTTCTCTGATGACGAGGGCGGGGGAACCTGTCACTCACATATAGCAATAGCAAACCACAACCTTCTAATTAATTATTTAATTAGAAGGTTGGATCAGCACGCATTGTTCAACTGATAGAGTTAACAGTGCCATGGGAGGATGCGGTAGATGAGGCATATGAGAGGAAGAAACTGCGGTATGCTCATCTGGCCACTGAAGCAGAACAGCGAGGATGGGGAGTCCAGGTTTATCCAGTGGAAGTGGGTTGTCGAGGTTTTGTGGCACACTCTACAACCCGGTTCCCCAGAGACGTCGGATTCAGTGGCCAAGAGTTGCGTCGGACAGTAAAGAACTTATCTGAAGCAGCGGAAAGGAGCAGCAACTGGCTGTGGTTGAGACGGAAAGATTCTAGCTGGCTGTGTGCAGGCCGCCACGCTACGGTTTCGTAGAACTCTTGAAAACTCGAGTCTGTTGGTTTATTTGTATAGGTTGTATAGTATTTACAGTTATTACGTTCCGGTGTATATTGCGTGAATGAGGGGTGGTTGGGCAGATATTGTGTTTTGCGGTAGGTGGTATGCCATACGGAACCGTTGTCCACTGAAACTGCATATTAACGCACCAGTGGGGCTCGACAGCCTTAGTCAAACGGGTTGGCGCGTATGGTCGGGTTGCGGAGAGATTGTGAGATAGTGGTTAGGTCTCAGCAGCAGGAGGGATGTAGAGGTCAGTAAGCTGGGCTGAGTTGAGTGGGGGACGGAGGGGGGTGACTCTGGGACGCCAGAGTCACTGTCGAGCCCTCTTGAGGTGTCGTGGGCTAGTCGACGAAACACTGAGGACGGAAGGTGCCCACTTGAAGACCCTAGAGATGTCCCCTACTCGGCTCAATCCAGACAGTTGTGGTGCTGGTCCACTAGGGAGACCACACTGTAGTTGCTGCCATTGTGTGTGCTGACGCACCAAGTACACTGCAGTCGTTAACGCCGGACAGAAGGGGAGCCATACCACCATATGGAAAGAAGTGTAAATGGATGGAGAAGCATAGTTTACTGTAAAGCTACGTCTAAGTGTTGCTTATCTTGGCGAAAGCCGAGTACAAATCAGCATGAAGTTTTAACATCTACTCTCGTGTAATGGAAATCATTTATAAAGATAAACATCCTTCACAGAACCGTGTACACCTATGGCAAGCCTGTTCTTTCATTTACAGTAAAATGTGCATAACTTTCAGTCGAGTCGAGTGTCTCAGATTTTGCAGTTTAAATAGACCTGCCTGCGTGAGACAAATACACTTCATTGGAAAATACTGAAATGATTTCAGTGCAGCTTCAACAAAAATCCTGCTTTTCAGCGCACAAAGGCTCAGCAAGCACTAAATCTGTTAACTAGTTCTAGCCTGGTTATTATAAAAGATGTTTGAGAAAATATTACATAGCCTATCAGATTTGAAACATCTTATTTTCTGTCAGTTCAACACACGGAAGCAGCTGAAGGCCTTGTTGACAGAGAATTCATCGTTTAAACAACTTAATAAATGAAACTCACCTGAGTAAACCAAAGGTACGCAGATGAAGAAAATAATGAACTTCTTCATTATGTATGAAAATCCATGTATTTGACACACAATTCTTTAAGTGTAGTTGTTGAAGAGCGCTGTAAAAACGCTTTAGCCTTTGCTACATCTCTGATTCAACAGGTAAAACCAGTTACTGAACTGACGTCACTGCAGCTCGAGAGAAACAGCCTCAATGCGGAAGTTTAGGGAGGAAACTTTAACTCAAAAGTTGTTGTGACTCGCTCAATAACTGGGTTTTCCTGTTGATTCAGAGATGTAGCAAAAGCTAAAGCGTTTTTACAGCGCTCCTCGATGACTACACTTAAAGAATTGTGTGTCAAATACTAGGATTTTTATCTATAATGAAGAAGTTCATCATTTTCTTCCTCTGCGTGCCTTTGGTTTACTCAGGTGAGTTTCATTTATTAAGTTGTTTAAACGATGAATTCTCTGTCAACAAGGCCTTTAGCTGCTTCCGTGTGTTGAACTGACAGAAAATCATGAGATGACATGGGGTTATTTTATTATTTTATAATGTTTCCTGGGTTGCCCTTATAATGTTAGTATGTTTTTTAGATCAAAAATAGTCATAATTTAGAAATAAAAGGCATTTTTCCTATAGCCTGATTTTAGCCTCTGATTTGAACGCTCTGTTTGAAGGGGCGTGTCTCTGTGGGATTCAGTGTAGCCAGCCACTGCTGTGATTGGCTGTGGGATTCAGTGTAGCCAGCCACTACTGTGATTGGCTGACATGCTTGCATATGAAATAGCTACATATTACATGTGAAACTCTCTCGAATACTTTTACTACAGCTATTGTACGTTTTTACTACTACAGCTATCGAGATTAACGAATCGTGAGAAGTTTTTAAAGTATTTAGATTTATTCCCATCACATAAAATGTTGCCGTGATGAGCATTGAGCAAGCAGATGACAGTCTGTTGATGGCGAGAATGAAGATCTTATCATTGCAACTCAGTTTCTGCACTCTCTAATGCTTTCACCAATGCAAACACGATGATGTAAATACAGTAAGAGCTTCGTTGTGCAGTGTAACGTGCGTCATTGATTTCATAAAGAGTTGTGCAGATAAACTCGCGCTGTGTGGAAAGATTGTTCTTTGATCGCTTTCTGTATTATTTGTTCACAATTTAAGATTATTTTCATCCTACTAAAAGAAATGATGTGAAGTTGATATTTTAGTCACTGGCTTGACTTACTGATGCATAAACAGTATTGAACGATTTTGAGAGAAAGATTACCTGTCTGAACTTGAACAATTAGCCTACACATCAGAAATTGTTGCTTGGTAGCTCGATCGATTTATTTTAGACGTTCATCGAGGCCAGCTCTGTATTGGCCCAAGTTGAGGAAACAGTCGTCGGTGAAATGTTCTTTGGACCATACAAAACTTTGGGAAGTTGTGTCAGCACATTTCCAGAGAAAATAAAATTAACCCATTGTTTCTTCAGAGGCTCAGATGAAGGAACTTAAAAATACTTGTGTGTTCATTTGTACATCCAAACACTGATCAACTGCCATGCTTCGCTCGTTTGCAAGCCATGATATCTCTCGAGGAAAAACTCAAATAGTGCTCACGTGTACCTAACGTTACTTCCTAGCTCATTTTCTCATGGGCGAGCCAAATTCTCGGGGCGGGCAAAGCAGAGAAAGGGGAGGTTACCTTTCCTCCGTATGACGTCATAAGGAGGGGATTCAAGATCAGCGCGTCTGAGCTTTCATTTTCTCAAAGGGAGAGAAAGATATAGCCAAAGCTCGGTTTACACCGATTGAAATTTCTAGCCACTGGGGGACCATATACAGGCTAGGGGAACTCATATTAATGTTATAAATGTTAAAAAACCTCAGAAAGTGAAAATTTCACGTCAGGGGACCTTTAAATAGAAATTAGATTTGGTAAAATTGCTAAGGTAAAGATCAGAACTGGATTCACACTCAGAAAATGTGTTTAATGAGTGAAACCTAAGGATTGTTTTCAATGGGATTAGGGTCTCAAATTCAATCAATATTTATTTGAATAGCGGTATTTTATAATTATTTGATTTATATCATTGTATGGTCTTTAGCTGTTTTGGATATCTTTATGTCTTGTGTTTTGTTCAATGTTTGTTCAGGAATGCACAGCTTCATCACCACTTACACTGAAATAAATGGACAGACGACTGCAGGAATCCCAGAGTTTTCTGCTGTAACGACACTGGATGGACAACAGATCGATTATTATGACAGTAACATAAAGAAGCTGATTCTCAAACAGGACTGGATGAAGGAGTTTGCATCTACATACATGTGGAAGGTCTACACTGATATCAGAGAAAAACAACAGCAGATCTACAAAATCTACATTCATGTTCTAATGGAGACATTCAATCAGTCACACGGTGAGAGAAAAAACATTATACTACATTAAAATGTCAAAGACCTTGTACATTAAAAAAGAGCACATGTTGTATTTTTTCTCTCTTCCACCCCATAATCTTCTTCAGGTCTTCATGCGTATCAGAGGATGTATGGATGTGAATGGGATGATGAGACTGGAGACTCACATGGGTTTGATCAGTACGGTTATGATGGAGAGGATTTCATCTCACTGGACCTGAAGGAGAACAGATACACTGCGTCTGCACAACAGGCAACAACCACAGCGATGATGTGGAATAATGATAAAACACAGCTGGAATTTCTGAAACAATACTTGCGATATGAGTGCGTTACCTGGCTGAAAGAGTTATTGATGTTAAGGAAAGCAGATTTAGAGAGAAGAGGTACTTTGTTGTAAAGAAATGTACTTTGTTCAATGAGTATATTTTTTTTTTATTATGAGTCATTAATGTCTTTCTTTTCTCATGCATTGCTTCATAAAAACTAAGCACAATTTAATAAGTTAATCATATGGATAAATGTAACTGATCTGATTGGAAGTATTACATATTTTTCTCACATTTTTCTCAATCTCTTTCAGCTCCTGAAGTGTCTCTGTTACAGCAGAATCTCTCTTCTCCGGTAGTGTGTCATGCCACAGGTTTCTACCCATCAGGAGTGAGCATTACCTGGTTAAGAAATGGAGTGAATCACTATAATGATGTGGAACTAGGAGAGCTTCTGCCAAATGAGGACGGGACCTTCCAGAGAAAATCTACCCTTTGTGTTTCTCCAGACGAATGGTATAACAACCAGTTCACTTGTGAGGTGGAGCACGAGGGAAAAACCATCCAGAAGACTCTGACTGAGGATGAGATCAAGAGCAACAACAGTAAGCTGTTATTAATAATGCGGTAAAGTGTTTATGGTGCTTGCTATAAAGTTTATCCTATCCTTACCACATCTGGCTAATGGGCATTTGATCTGAATGGAGGGACAGAAAGCTCTCAGACTTCATTAAAAGATCTTCATTTGTGTTTCAAAGATGAACGAAAGTCTTTCAGGTTTGTAACGACATGAGGGCGAGTATTAATGGCAGAATTTAGACTGCACCAAAGTCCTTTTAGGCAAGTCATGCCACTCGGCCGCCATCTTGGCAACGCCTCCGGGCAGCTATTTCGGACTAACAAGACCAGGCTCCTATCTAAATGAATGGGCAGAGAGTCAGAACTGCAGTTTCACTGGTCACCGGGACATAAAAACTGCATGTATAGAAACAGCAGTAAAATATGATCAAAATCGCTGAAAAAGTTTGATGACTTTGCCCCAAAATAAGGTTTAAAACGCCTTTTTGCCCACAGGTTATACGTTTACTACGCATGCGCATGTCGCATACGTTTACTACGCATGTCGCAAACATCAACTGTGCGCATGCGTCAGTGGAACCAGACGATAGGCTTACATGTTTCCCGGCTTGAATATGAGGCAAATGTAAAGCGCTTTGGTGGCCATTGGGTCTGTGAAAGCACTATATAAATGCAGTCCATTTACCATTTGACTGTTAAAAGCAGACGATTGGCTTTCCAGGGGGAGGGGCGGGACATGTGCATACAACCGCCATCTTTGGCGTTACGGGTTTTCCCTATATAGTTGTATTGAGGATTGAGGAAGTGGCATGTCTCTATATACATTGTCTCTGACTGTACTAACTCTTTAAGATCACACTGGGCAAATCTATTAAATAGATATTTTTTCAATCAAAATTGCACGTTATAAGGGATAGTTCACCTGAAAATCTACTCATTCTGGATACTCCATCTGGCGCGTGCAATGATGACGCAGATTCTCTGTGACCAATCAGCAGTCGGCATTGTTTTCACGTCACATTTTAGTATCGGCTTAGCTCGCCTCAGCTCGCTTAGAACCTCGCCGGAGGTGGTACGAAAAAAAGTACCCGAAAGCAGGTACAGGTACAACTTTTACACAGTGGAAAACCAAACAAAGGCGAGTCGAGTCGAGTCGAGCCGAGCCGAGCCGAGGCGAGCTGGTTCTGTGTAGTGGAAAAGCGCCATATGTGACTTGTGGGCTGTATAAAGTCTTAAGTAATATGATAACTTTGTTTGTTTGTTTGTTTGTTTGTTTGTTCATTTAAATGTAAGTTCATCTCAGTGCACTATGCAAACAGGTTTATTCTAATATAAATAAGGCACCAGGTTTTGGACTATTCCTCAAACATAACATTTACACGGCTTCAGAAGATTCTTGCAAGTTAATGTCCGGTTTTAATTCAGTTTTAATTGTCTTTCACCAGTTAGTAATTGCAGTGCTTTAACTTGCCAACACTCTAAAAAATAATTCAGAGGCTTTAAATATCACAGTATTAACTTTATTAACTTAATAAAATCTCTGAATATCATTTACTTGATGGTTTGAGTTGAACATACCAAAATAATTGACTAAAAATCCAAAAGTTAATTTTGTCTAAAATGTACAGTTATATATAAGTTTTTTTTCTCACTAAAATAATTTAGTATTTGACTAACCAATTATTTATTTTAAATAAACTTAATGTATTTGTGAAATTTCTATCAAAATATTTGAGAATGGAGAATTGATCTGATTATTAAACAATATTATTAATATATTTAACACACACTTAATAAATTGAGTAAGTTTACTCAATTAAAACAATGCACCCCTCCCCCACCGTCTGCCGTGACGACAACTCAACGGTTGAGTGAGCGCGGGCTGTTTGAACTCTTCAGTCTCCACTCCAGAACAGTTCTCCTCTTTTCTTCTCAGCGGCCCAGAATTGGTGTATTTCCTCTGTAAAATTCAGGTTTGTGTATGTTTTATTTTATCTATAAAATCATTACTGTGCTTTAAATCATTTTATTTAATGCAATGCAACATACAGAGGCGTAATGTGACACCCAAACTTGTGTCGCCTGTCTTTTCTCGTGATTGAAACGCCTTGCATAAAACACACGACTTTATTCCAAATGATAATGAATATAATTAATTTGGATGTCCTCAGAAGTGTGCACTGTTTGTTTATTGGCAGGTTTTGGAGTCGCGCCGCAGCATCTTTCGGTAGTGAAACGCGGGACGGCGGTCTAAAGTTAGAAGTTCCCCCGCAGAGCGCGAGTCCATCTCCGGCACGAGAACCAGCGCTGATCCGGTGGTTATTGGATAACAGACCGGTCGATTACACTTGAATAAGGCTACCTGAATGTTTAAATGTTTAATTTTTACTTCTAAAATATTTGGTAAATGAGTTTAAATGTAGGTAATATTGTATACATGTTAAAACAGTGTAAAATATGCAATATTGTTGTACTTATTGACAATAAAGGCCAATGTCATGTATACTGCTGGTTGTTGTATGGAATACTATTTTACAAGGGTTTAGAGGAAATAAAAAGGTTAATATTACTCATAATAAAAACAGTTAATATTAGGCCTACTCATAAATATTGTTTTTTTTTTTAATGTTTAAGTGTTAAATTATTTCCACTAAATTTGATTTGTTAATGTACCAGATGCAGTTACTCGGAATTACTTAATTTTTTTTACTTGCATTTATTTTCATATTTAATTGATTTCACAGCTTTAAAATGTACTCACTTTTTTTTAGTGTAAAAATGTTTCAGTAAATCGTAGTTAAACGTTTTAGAGTGAAGGCAACATTTGTAATTTACGTTTGTTTTTCATCAAATATTTATATTTTATTTGATATCATATTTATTTCAATTAACATTTTTTTTGTTAATGATATCAATCCTGGACCTAACTAATAATTTGTTATTAGTATTGATTATTATTTCATCAGTTAGTTGTTTAAGCCTTGTATTACTCTTACTTGTATATTATTGTATTTATTTTTTACACATTTTTATTTTATTTTTTTAAGGACCTACAAATGCATACTTGCTTCTTACACTGGTGTGTGTGATAGAAGTCATAGTCCTGGTTATTGGTGCTGTATTCTGTAAGTACAAAGTAAGTATATGTTTACAAGTCTTTTTTCTCATTTAAGTGCTTTCAGCTTTAGGATGATTGAAATGTCCTCAGCAATCACACAAGCATTCAAATGTTTGGATTTACACAGACATTTTAATGTGTTTGATCTGGAATTTGGAACGCTGTTTCAGTGGTCATAAAAATGCTATAATTAAAAATATCCTAATTTAATTAATCTTTATGACATTACTTTGCAGAAACTAAAGCATGAGCCCTTACCCTGTGAAAGCGAAGAGCAGATTTGCATTGATAAAGGTCTTTGAAGAGTTTCCTCCAGTCGTCTGCAATCTCTCCAGATTTCAGTCCGGGAATCTTCAGGTCATTTCCATCATGCTTGTGTGACCAAAACATGTTTCAGTGTTGAATAATAATCATAAGTGTGGACGCCATGGAAATGTTTTCCCAAACAAGACATGACCAAACAAATAAAGAAAAAGAACATATGTGTGGCGTTGAGTCTATAAAAACCCAATGAGGACACATCGATGTACAGTATACTGTAAGTGTGAATGCAAACAGCTAAAGAGCATCCAGAGACTGTCTAGATGTGGCACTTGTGTTAATATCAGGTGTAAAGGACGCCTTTGATGTTTCACTGCTGTGTGTGATTCTGTCTTTCACCACTCGCATTTGTATATATTTTAAATGAAAATGTCACTTTTTTTGTAAATATACAATTTATTTTCAAGTTGTAAGTTTAGTGATTACTAATAGTTTTACAGCTATTTTGAGTTTCAAATGGAAAAAAATAAACAATAAAATATTTAAGAACATGTTCAGTTCAACTTTTTTCTAAACAAAGTTGTTAATAGTGTGCATTTATACAAGTATGCTTATGAGTTCAGTATGTGACTTCTTTGTTATTAAGTCTTATCTTTTGGCAGGAGCTGTTGTCCACACTAATAAATATGGTATGTCTTCAGTTCCCAGAATGCACCATAGCATGCATGTATTATGCAGATTACTGTTAAAGGGTTTATACTGTCATTTATACTTGGTTTATACCCATTGGATTACATGGAAAGGGCGGGGCTTATGACCTATACTGCAGCCAGCCACCAGGGGGCGATCGAAATGCTTTGGCTTCAGGACGTGTTGGTTTTAATGTTATAAAAGTTGTTTTTTGTTTTAAAATTGCTGTCAAATTGATTAATGTCGATTAATCAACATAACAATTTGTGTGTGCTGAATGTGTGTGAGTGATTGTCCAGAGGCTGGCTGATCTCTGCGGGTGTGAGGTCACAGGGGACTCCTCGCTACGCTCAGCTCTTGCTGTTTTAGGACTTTGATGTCTCTTTTTGGGATGTTTAGACGGAGAGGGTATTTGGCCTAATTCTGCCCTGCATCCGTCGTTTGCTATTTTTCTTTTGACTTTGAGTATTCTTTTACAGAAATCTAAATGTAAATGTAAGTGTAAGTGTTTCAATCGGATTAATAGTTACAGATTAATAGTTTTCACAATTTAAGAAATCAAATTTTATAGGAGGACCCCACATTTCACTGCCATATAATGCAATTATTGATTTTAAAAGTTTGAGCCAGATTTGAATTGGGATTTCAATTTTAATCAAACTTGTTATGGCATAAAAAGCCCTTTGAGCTTTCTCTTTGAGTTCATTCACAGCCACAATAAAGTTACCAGTTGAAGATATTTTCAGGCCGAGGTAAGTGTATGTTTTTGTGCTCTCAATGGTTTTGTGTGATAGTGTGAGTGTGTGAGATCTGGAGTGTTTCTGGAACATCATTACTGTAGTTTTCTTGAGGTTGACGGTCAGGACTCACAGTAATCCTCCAGCAGATCCAGGCTGTCCTGAAGACCCTCTTTAGTGGGCGACAGGAGAACCAGATCATCTGCGTAGAGAAGACACTTTAGGGGCTTTCACACCGGGTAGTTATAGGAACTAGCCAGCAGGGTCGTTCCCCGAGAACTAATGGTTCCCTTAGGAATGTTTTCCTGGTTGCATTCGCACCGCCAGTAGGAAATCTGAAGTGACGTAAGACTTCACTTCAGTTGTTGATGTGACTTTTATTTTGACGGCGCTGAGAACGACTGAGCTCACAGTGCTCACATTCTCCATGTTCATTAGTTTACGATCTGTCAAACAAACCTGTCTAATACGTTATTAGATGGAAGTATTATACATAGATAGACAGTAATGAAAAGGTATTAGCGTTTGCCGTGTGGTTGATGTCCAGCGTCCAGTAGCTCATCAGAAATACATAATCGGTTTCTCTTGGTTTACTCAAAGTTGCGTTAGATTTTCTCCTCAGCGTAAAGATTAAGAGCTTCATCTATCACTGTTTTACATGTTCGTAGAGTTAGTTTCTGGAGTAAATATATAGGCTATAATCTGTGTGTTTACACTGCCTTTTTTAAAAATGGCGGTTGCTGGTGTTTCACGAGCGTTCAGCCAATCAGCGAACACTAACGTCATGGACAGTTCCTATAGCGCTGGTTTAGACCGACTCTGAAGTTGGAGTAAATTAGTTCCTCTAAAAGGAGTTCCTAGGACTAAAATCGCTCCTAGTTCCAGCAGTGCGAACACGCCAAACTCCGTGAACTCCCGCCAATAGTTCTAGGAACTATGAAAGAGTTTATAATAATAATAATTCATTACATTTATATAGCGCTTTTCTCGGCACTCAAAGCGCTTTACATAGAAGGGGGAATCACCTCAACCACCACCAATTTTCTCCAGTGTGAAAGCCTCCTTTATCTCTGTCGTGTAGAAGAGAGACCTTGAATGGGAGCATGTTCTAATATATTGGCCAATCGGTTGATGTAAATGTTGAATAGGGAGGGGCTTAAACGGCAGCCCTGTCTCACTCCACGCAGTACTTTGGTTTCTAATATTAACAGCACATTGGCTGGCTGTGTACATTGATTTGATCAAATCATAGAATTTTTCCCATATCCCACGGTCAATAAATGTAAACCCTAACGCTCAAAATACTTAATTGGTTTGAGTAGGAAAAACTTAAACTAATTAGTTCAGTCAAATTAACTTTTATGAGTATTTAGCACTTTCTTTTTCTTTCAAGTTCACAGAATGGATATATTTTAAGTAAACTGAACTGTTTCATTGTTTTGAGTTTTATGAAATTATTTCTTTTAATTTAGACGAACTTAAGTTTAACTGAAACGGCTGGGATGTATATTTCCCAGCATGCTTTGCCGATGGCACTCGAAAGGGAGTAAATGCTAAAATTAAGTGTAATACAATATTTTTTTGTGCAAGATTAATGTTAAGCGGGTGATTTAGTAATGATTAATGTTTCGTTATGCTAATTTAGAAGAATTTCTGTTAATGTTGGTTTTAGGATAGTTACCATCATGGTGACAAGTGGTGCATGAGCTTGATTTGAGAGCAAATAAAACCTTCTTATTGCTGAAAGTGTTACTGTATAGCATACTATTGTTAAGATGTTAACAAAATAGTATGTTAGCAAACTAGCTTGTTAAAGCTAGCTAAGTTTATACTAATAAAAGTGTTCACATTGAGATTACATGAAATTTTAAGTTAAATGTATGAATTAGTTTACTCAAACATTTCAAGTTAAGAACAATTCAAATGTACAAATACAAAATAAATATATGTCAGTTCTGCTTACTTAAACTTTGAATTTCTTAACTTAAAAAACTGATTGCCTTAAATTTTTTGAGTTGTGCCAACTTATTCGGGTTTACAGTGATCATTCATGCCAGACTGAATCAAATACTTTCTTGAAATCAAATTAGCCTTTTATTTTGATTTACACATATTTATCAATTAGTGTTTGTAATGTAAAAATGCGATAAGGTTTGTGCAACATTTTTGTGAGAAAGCCAATTTGACATTTACTCAAAGCTTCAAAAGGAACGTTCATTTCAATGTTTTAGGCCAAAGACTGAGAAGTTTTGACCTTGAATATTGTGATTTCATCACAACGCTTTTAAAATAATCTATGCGGTTTGTTTGTCATTTTGAGAAAAGAAAACGACACAAAAAAGGTGTAAAACCACAACAGATTAAACGCTGCAGTTATGGAAGGAACTGAAGATCACAGTTCAACCTCATAAAGTAATGTTGGCCTGAATAAGTTAATCAAGCTGTCTATTAAAACAAGGGTTAATTAGGGATGTGGACATATAAAAATTAAATGATCAATTGTCTGTCCTACAAACAAAAAATGCTTACTGAGCAAAGCGACGACAACTAGTGAGTAAAAGCTAAACTTCTGTATTGAGACGAGAGTATTTATCGAGAGCATCAGTGACTCAGTTCTCCACAATCTCACCACTTTTTCCTGTTGACTCACACGTGGTGAAGACTAAAGAGATTTACAGCGCTCTTCAACAACTGCACATAAAGAAGTGTGTGTCAGATATAATTTCATCATTTTCTTCATACTCAGGTGATACTCATTTAATATTTTATTTTACACTTTTAGTTTTCTATTTATCTGTTACAAAAAAATCCTTAACAAAATCCTGCTTTTCAGTTCAAGAAAAAGTTCTATTATGAGGGAAACAGACTCAATACGGAAGGGTGGAAATAAACTGAATACGGAAGGGTGGAAACAAACTGAATACTGAACCGTTTGATCGGTACACTAATGATGGAGAGGATTTCATCTCACTGGACCTGAATGAGGGCAGATACACTGCACATGTACCACAGGCAATACCCACAGTGGAGAAGTGGAATAATGCCCTGGCAGAAATAAATCTAGTGCTGAAACGATACTATGAGAATGAGTGCGTTTACTGGCTGAAACATTTCTTGGCGTTAAAGAAAGCGGGTTTCAAGAGAAGAGGTACCTTTTTATTGAGAACCTCACTTTGTTCAATACTATACTACTGTAATAAAAAGAAATGCATCAAATTACCTCACATACAGGTAGATTTTTCTGAATGCTTTCATTTTGTAAAAATGATATGTTACAGTTACAGTAATCAGAACTTCTATTTTCTAGGAGTCCGAGATGAAATGTAAGAAGTTGATGCGTGCCAGTGGGGAACGCATGCGAGAGGACTTCACCCCTCATCTATTATCCTGGATATTATACGAGATGTTTGAGAAAATATTACATATCAGATTTGAAAACTCTTCATTTCTGTCTGTTCAACACATGGAAGTAGGCCTTGTTGAAAGAGAATTTGTAGTTAAAATTACATCACAAAATTAATCTTAGTAAACCAAAGGCATGTAGATGAAGAAAAGGATTATTAACCTCATTGCGGATGAAAATTAATGTATTTGACACACAATTCTATTTGAAGAGCGCTGTAAAACTCTTTAGCCTTTGCTACATATGAATCAACAGGAAACACTGGTTACTGAACTGATGCCACCAACTCTAGAGAAACAGCCTCAATACGAAAGAGAAATAAACTCAATACTGAAGGGTGGAAACAAACTGAATACGGAAGGGTGGAAACAAACTCAATACTGAAGGGTGGAAACAAACTGAATGAAGGGTGGAAATAAACTGAATACTGAAGGGTGGAAATAAACTGAAAACTGAAGGGTGGAAACAAACTGACAGTGTTGTGTGTAACGCGTTACAAAGTAACGCGTTACAGTAACGTAACTACTTTTTCGGGTAAAAAGTAGTGTAACGCGTTACTACTGAAAATTTGGTAACGAAACGTAGTTCCTTTTTCAATTCCGCACAACGTTACTTTTCCCATGGACAGATTTGACAGCAACACTGTCTCCTCAGCTGCGCGCTTGCAATAGTCACAAGCTCCACATGGAACGTGACTGAGGCTGGTAGCAGAGCAATCAATTCTGTGAATTACACTGCGCAAACCAATACTCCCACCGGATGAAGAAGGGTTGGCTCTCCACAGAACATAAAATATTAATTGTATTGAATTTTTCGTGTTCGCATTTATGAGGAAAGAAACAATGTTATGGACGTAACAGTTCTTCGGACTTGACCGCTCTGAAAGCGGCACTAAAAGACTGCTTTAAATCTTTCACAGAGACCTCAAACATGCATTTAAAACACCAAATATTAAGGATTGGCATATCAAGCAAAATAATATTCGATGATTGCTCGAAAATCGTACCTCTACCCCCACATGCTTAGTAAGACGGCGTTCGCTCAAATCCCGCTCCGATATTAAATTTCTCTGTATAGACCTGCGTGTTGTAGCCTAGTCATTAAAGAAAACGATTTAGTTTCATATTTCTGTTTAAATAAAATAATTTATTTTTTAATTTCATCAATGTTGATTATATGAAAAGTGAAAAGCATGAGTAAGAGCATGCGCAATCGGGAGACAAATAGAGTGGGCAGACATGATTTTGACCACTTCATTAAGTTTGTTTTTTTTAGAAAGCCTTTCTTTAAAGTGAATTTTGTTTTGTATTAATTGTATCTTAATTTTAATCAATGTTTCATCAACCAATTGTCTTTAATAAATAAGCAGTAAATATAGCAGGCAATATAATCAGGACTTCTCAGGAGCTCCGTGCCAGCGCGTGGACTGAGCTCGTCTCATAAATGAACCGAAACTTAGCGCAAGCTACTTGCCTCAAAGATCTGAGAAATATATAGAAAGCTTGAAATGTGTACTTTAAAACAAAAATATTCAAAACGAGAGAAAACAGACTCTCTGCATGCAATCCATATGAAATGTGCATTTCTCTCTGGCGCGTTCACTACTGTAAAGATCGCGAGTCAGCATCGTCAACTTTATCTTTGCAGCCGACACTGACTGACAAAGAAAACACTTGTTTATTAATAAACAATTGAAATGTCTCCTTGCTATATTTGATATTCGATATTCATAATCATTTCTTTTGCCGGTTCTTTGTGACATTTTTCATGAACGCGTCACCACCGCTCAATAGTTAATATTGTGCTTTGGTGTTCAGTTTATACAGGTTTTTCAAATGTTATTTAAATAAACATATTTTATTTTTCTATCTCAAAATCTTTCTTTTTTTTCTAGTTTTTCAATAAGTAGAGTTCATAGTAGAATTTTATGTAGGCCTACACATTTAGGAACAGATATTGGGTTCTGCCCAAAGTCAAGCAACATAAAAGTAACGTAAAAGTAACGAGTAACATAAAAAGTTACTTTCCAAAGGGGGTAACTAAGTAAAGTAACGGATTACTTTTTTAGGAAGTAACGAGTAACGAGAAAACACTACTTTTTAAAAGTAACTTCCCCAACACTGCAAACTCAATACTGAAGGGTGGAACCTTTTACTCACAGGTTGTCGTAACTTCGCTCAGTAAAGTTTCTCTTCGACGACTACACTTCACAATTATGTCTCAAAAACATGGATTTTCGTCAGCAATGAAGTTCATCATTTTCTTCATCTGCGTACCTTTGGTTTACTCAGGTGAGATGCATTTTTTTTACAGTAGTTTAAACGATGAATTCTCTGTCAGCAAGACGTTCAACTACTAACACAAAAATCATAAGATGTTTGTAATAGAATAGATTAAAATATCAAAGAATAAGTTAAGAATTTCAGTGGGATTGGTGTCTCAAATTAATGTAATATTCATTTGGATAATGGTATTTTATAGCTATTTGATTTGACATTATGAGATTCTTAACCGTGTTTGAGAGCTTTATGTCTTTGTGTTGTTTGGTTCAATGTTTGTTCAGAGTATCACAGCCTCATCATCTCATACACTGGATATAATGGACAGCCTCCAGAACTCCCAGAGTTTATAGCTCAAACTTTCCTGGATGGAAAAGTGATCGACAGTAGCATACCGATGCCGCTTCCCAAAGAGGGCTGGATGGAGGATTTTAAAACTTCAGAACGGTGGAAGGAATACACTGAGATCAGAGAAAAACAACAGCAGATCTACAAAGACAACATTCCTGTTATAATGCAGCGATTCAATCATTCAGGTGCTGAGTTAAAATGCTTTATACATTTTAAATGTCAAACGATTACCTTGTGCATAGGGCTGGGAGGTATGAAGATATATTTGGTTACCACGATATAAAAATAATATACAGTTATATATACACACACACATATATATATATATATATATAATATATTTAAGCCTGTCCATATTGGTCCAATGAGGGTTTCCAATGATACGGGGAAGGTTTCTCGCGTGTTCCGTCTTTTCTCATGGCAAAGTATTTTGGGTTAAATGCAATACATTTTCTCATATGTATTTTCTCGTTATTTCATCTGACTCCATAAATGAAAAGGTTTTAATGATATCTGTGCATCATTAAATGTGAGCGAATGTTTGACTATTCTTTTTAACTCTTTAATGAAAATAATAACAAAGTTCGTTAGAATAAAATCAAACGTTTACAATTTATTATGTCAGGTAGATGTATTATGCCAATTTCATAATCAATTCAAAGATAATCAATACATCGAATGTTCTAGAATAAAGAGAATAGATGCGAACCCGACATTAGGAAATACATAAGGCTGAGAGTCTCGGCCGCTCTCACGGGCTGCTCCATTAAATATCCAGAATCTCTTTTTCATGGAAACATGCTAACAATGGTAATTTGCATTCAGAGGTTACATCTGTTGGGGGTAGGAGGACCGTTTGCCTATCTTCCTTTGTGTGCCAGTTTCTCTAAACTTCTAAAAACCTCATTACCTTGTGTTTTACTCTTTTGGGAATGAGACATTTGTACAAGTCACCCTGAGACATTTTAAATGATACTAAACATGTATTTTACTCAATGATAATCATTCTCATTAAACCATATGTATTCTTGTGTGAGTTTTAGATGTGCATGAGAGAGAGAATGAAATGTAGATTAGGTGAGACTGCATGAGGGGGAGGTCAAATGTTCATTTCCAGCAAGGTCTTTTGTCTTATTGAGCAGCGGTCGTTCTTCAACCAGTTTTTCCAGTCTTACATATATATATATATATATTTCTTGGCGTTAAGTAAAGCGGGTTTCAAGAGAAGAGGTACCTTGTTATTGAGAACTTTACTTTGCTCATATATATATATATATATATATATATATATATATATATATATATATATATATATATATATATATATATATATAAGCTCAATATATCCTGAAGAGAAACTCTTTTAGAGGGCGGATGGGTGAATTTGGGACGTGTTTGATGTTGAAAAGTGTCATTAAGCACAAAAAGTTTTGTTTCATTCATATTTTAGTTATAATATATTTGGCCTAGTTTTTGTAATTTGCTTCTTTTTTCATATTTTTATTAACAGAAATGAGATCAAATAACACAAAATACATATTGTGTTCTTTATTGTTATTGTAAAATAAAAAATCTTATATCGTGAAACGCCCATACCTACTTGTGCATTAAACAAAAAGTTGTACCTTCTCCCTTTTTTTTCTTTCTTCTTCAGGATTTCATTTGTATATGAGGAGCTCTGGATGTGATTATAATGATGAGACTGACGTATCAGAACCGTTTGATCGGTACACTTATGATGGAGAGAATTTCATCTCACTGGACCTGAATGAGGGCAGATACACTGCACATGTACCACAGGCAATACCCACAGTGGAGAAGTGGAATAATGCCCTGGCAGAAATAAATCTAGTGCTGAAACGATACTATGAGAATGAGTGCGTTTACTGGCTGAAACATTTCTTGGCGTTAAAGAAAGCGGGTTTCAAGAGAAGAGGTACCTTTTTATTGAGAACCTCACTTTGTTCAATACTACACTACTGTAATAAAAAGAAATGCATCAAATTACCTCACATACAGATAGATTTTTCTGAATGCTTTCATTTTGTAAAAATGATATGTTACAGTTACAGTAATCAGAACTTCTATTTTCTAGGAGTCCTAGATGAAATGTAAGAAGTTGATGCGTGCCAGTGGGGAACGCATGTGAGAGGACTTCACCCCCACTCCTTGGCTAAGCCAATATAGCCTGTGATGCTGACGAGATTCTCTGGCCTGAACAGACCAAACACAGGATGCTGAGGCTGAATACATTCTTTTTTGTGTATGTGTTGTACTGTGTGGTGCATGAATGAATAAAAATGTACCAATCTATTCATTGGTTGTGTCTTTTGTGTTCATCATGTGAAAAGGTTTGTGTTGGGGTGGGGGGGTGGACTTGTAAACTGGTAAAACTTACCAGTTTTAGAAATGTTGTTTTGAATTTTTTGCACCAGTGTGTAAGACTATGTTGTAGTGTGTGTGTTTGTGAGGGCTTGTGTGTGATGTCTGAGGGCAAAGTTTGTTTTTTCAGCAAGAGTGGATGTTTTTGAGTGTAGAGCTTAATTTTACTCCAAATCTTTTTATTGGTTTTCAGTGACAGTACAGAATAAGACAGCATAAACAGTAGACAGTAAGATATTGTCCATTATTAATCCCTTGCATCATCTCCCCCCTCCCCCAATCCAATAGCAAAAAAAAAAAAAAACATAAATATGAATTGGAAAATATAATAATAGTAATAAAAATAAAAATTATAATAATTATATCCCCCCTAGAAAGATCCTTCTAATAAGTGAAAATGATAATAATAATAATAATAATAATAATTAATTACATTTATACAGCGCTTTTCTGGGTACTCAAAGCGCTCTACATGGAAGGGGGAATCTCCTCAACCACCACCAATGTGCAACAGCAATGGGCCAGAACGCCCACCACACACCAGTTTACTGGTGGAGAGGATATATATCTACACTCACCTAAAGGATTTTTAGGAACACCATACTAATACTGTGTTTGACCCCCTTTCGCCTTCAGAACTGCCTTAATTCTATGTGGCATTGATTCAACAAGGTGTTGAAAGCATTCTTTAGAAATGTTGGCCCATATTGATAGGATAGCATCTTACAGTTGATGTAGATTTGTGGGATGCACATCCAGGGCACGAAGCTCCCGTTCCACCACATCCCAAAGATGCTCTATTGGGTTGAGATCTGGTGACTGTGGGGGCCATTTTAGTACAGTGAACTCATTGTCATGTTCAAGAAACCAATTTGAAATGATCCGAGCTTTGTGACATGGTGCATTATCCTGCTGGAAGTAGCCATCAGAGGATGGGTACATCGTGGCCATAAAGGGATGGACATGGTCAGAAACAATGCTCAGGTAGGCCGTGGCATTTAAACGATGCCCAATTGGCACTAAGGGGCCTAAAGTGTGCCAAGAAAACATCCCCCACACCATTACACCACCACCACCAGCCTGCACAGTGGTAACAAGTCATGATGGATCCATGTTCTCATTCTGTTTACGCCAAATTCTGACTCTAACATCTGAATGTCTCAACAGAAATCGAGACTCATCAGACCAGGCAACATTTTTCCAGTCTTCAACTGTCCAATTTTGGTGAGCTCTTGCAAATTGTAGCCTCTTTTTCCTATTTGTAGTGGAGATGAGTGGTACCCGGTGGAGTCTTCTGCTGTTGTAGCCCATCCGCCTCAAGGTTGTGCGTGTTGTGGCTTCACAAATGCTTTGCTGCATACCTCGGTTGTAACGAGTGGTTATTTCAGTCACTGTTGCCCTTCTATCAGCTTGAATCAGTCGGCCCATTCTCCTCTGACCTCTAGCATCAACAAGGCATTTTCGCCCACAGGACTGCCGCATACTGGATGTTTTTCCCTTTCACACCATTCTTTGTAAACCCTAGAAATGGTTGTGCGTGAAAATCCCAGTAACTGAGCAGATTGTGAAATACTCAGACCAGCCCTTCTGGCACCAACAATCATGCCACGCTCAAAAATTTCCACACTTTAGGCCCCTTAGTGCCAATTGGGCATCGTTTAAATGCCACGGCCTACCTGAGCATTGTTTCTGACCATGTCCATCCCTTTATGGCCACGATGTACCCATCCTCTGATGGCTACTTCCACCATGTCACAAAGCTCTAATCATTTCAAATTGGTTTCTTGAACATGACAATGAGTTCACTGTACTAAAATGGCCTCCACAGTCACCAGATCTCAACCCAATAGAGCATCTTTGGGATGTGGTGGAACGGGAGATTTGCATCATGGATGTGCAGCCGACAAATCTGCGGCAACTGTGTGATGCCATCATGTCAATATGGACCAAAGTCCCTGAGGAATGCTTCCAGCACCTTGTTGAATCTATGCCACGAAGAATTGAGGCAGTTCTGAAGGCAAAAGGGGGTCCAACCCGTTACTAGCATGGGGTACCTAATAAAGTGGCCGGTGAGTGTATATATATATATATATATATATATAGCAAGAGCATTACATCTAGCATTCAAGTCAAGTCCCCTTTATTTTTATATGGCGCTTTTTAGCCTACAATACAGATTATTTCAAGGCAGCTTTACAGTGATAACAGGAAAATAATGCAACAAAGTTTGCTTCTCCTTTACAGCAGATCTAGAAAAAAAATAGTGTCATAATCAAGCTTAAGTATGTTCAGTGATGGTTTATTTTGTTGTAAAAAAATATTAATTTATCTAATTTATATATAGCTTGCTCTGGATAAAACAGTGATGTCATCGTCCAAATGTCATTCATGCACAAACTATTCATTGAGCACTAGCAAAAGTGTTTGTTTGGGAGTTGATGGCAGCAATCTTCCACTAAATTATGGCACGGTTCATGTTTTCAACATGAATGAAACTGCAAAATGTCTTCTTTAATGTGAATTTTACATAAAACATAATAAACCTATAGCCTATAAATATCGTTAATAATTTTGGCAAATAAATTTGAAAAAATGCCATGTATCCCCCTTAAAACTGCACAACTGTATAGTAAAACATTAATTAATAAAAGTGATAGTAAATGCGTCTAAAAAAGACTGACATGATTGTTACAAATCGCATTGTCTGGGGGCTCTGAAGAACTCAGAACTACTGTTAGCATAAAGTTATAAGGTAAAAATAACTGCCATTAAATTATAGTATCTTACTACTATGCAATTAGATAAACTGTTCATTCATTACATCACTTTACCTCTGTCTTTATCCCCTTGTAGCCTCTTCTCTTTGGCACTGTATCGCAGGCTATAATGCTAATTTCAATGTGTCATGAAAATTCGGCCATCCGTCAATGAGGTAACTTTCACCGTGTCTCGAGCTGGCTCGAGCTGCCAGGCCCGTTTCTAGTGCTTGAGTGTGTTAAGCGCCCTCAAACGAAAGCAATGCTGTCAATTGGATGCGGCGAGGGGCGACGCTACACAACAAATGACCAACAGTAAACTGATCGCGGGCGCTCTCTTTCTGACGCACTTCAAGCGCTCGCTGGGCGGAGGAAAATTGATGCGCTGGACCGGGGACTTAGTTAAGTTTTTGTGGAGTTGGTTTGCTTTATTTTGTAGTATTTCGAATTAATGGTTTTAAAATAGTATTAGTAAAAATAAAAAAATAAAAAAATTTCACTCGTTCACTCATTTTGGCGCCCCTGTTGAGTGGTGGCGCCCTTAGCATTTGCCTATACCGCCTATGCCACGGGCCGGCCCTAGGCTATAATAGAATAGCAAAAAAAGACTTCTCATACAAAAAAAGAAAAATAACACAAACTCATTTTCCAAAACTGTAAAAGGTTATATAAAAATAGTACATTCATCAATTATTTTATGATAAACATATTACTGTCTTAAGTGAAGTCATTTATAGTTATACACGCAAATAATAATAATTATTATTATAGCCTATTACATTTATTAGGCTACATTTATTAGGCTACATATTTAGAAGGCACTTTTATCCAAAAAAGGAACAAAGCAATTCGTCAAATGTCATTCATAATACAGGTTAGACAATAATAATTCAGGGCTTAGATAATCACAAATAAACACAAGATTTTGACGTATATCCAAGGGTTTGTGCGAAGTGTGGAGCGCGCACTGCATGACGGAGGCACCCTCTCATTAATATTAAATTACATAAATCAAAATAAAATACTATTGTATATAGAAGGAAAGAAAACAAAAAGTAATAATCTCAACAAAACTTATTTTGTGAGTGTCACATTAGAACACAACTGTGTGGTCCTGTCCATGTAAAATACAAAATGACTTTCAGGCTTTTGTTCAGTGCCACATTTAATACCATCTAGGGCACATGGGCATTGCAAAGATTTTTCTAAATCGTGCTTAATATTTGCTTAATATTTTCGCTCCGCTCCTCGCTGTGCTCCACCATTTATAAAATCCTACAATAGCCTCTTCCGGTGCCTGTTCTTCTCTGTTCTGTTTAGTTTTGAAATATATGATCGTCTTTCTTGCGGTCTGTGAAGAGAGATAAACAGGTGTAATATGCTTTAATGAATTTTAAAGAACATTATCAAGGGATTCACATATGATTTCACACACACACCAACACCAACAGAATTCTTATAGGTTGATCGTTTTAGAGAATAAAAACATGACAGAACTGATAAAACAGCAACAGGTTCACATTCACTGCACTCTTCTTCACTGTATCGCCACACACAGAAACACATGTAAAACATTTGCACTTATATGATGGGAATTATATCTCACAACAGGTCATTAGTACTTACGAGCTTCGAGTTCCAGAGTTTCGTTCAGTCCAGTGAAGAATAACTACAATATTTATAATAACCACGATAATGAGACCAAGCGTAGGCAGCATATGAGGATGCTTGAACACACAGAGAAACACACACATGAATGAATGAAAAACACAATGAATATTGTAAAAAAAAAACAATACAACAAAAACAAACCTAAGAATAACAACAGAAAACAGTAAATTTTCATGTGTTTGGCCTCTAAAGTAAGTAAAATATACATGTAGAAAAATTAGCCAGGTTTTTACTGTTCCACTTGGTCTTATTTACCATCAGAAACTTCTGGATTGTCTCAGTCAAACTCTTGTGCTTGACCACACAGCTGTACCGGTTCTTCTTCCATTCGTCTGGAAGGACATACAGGGTAACAGTCCTCTGGAAGGTCCCGTCCTCATTTGGAAGTGTGTCTCCAGACTCCACTAATGTACTATAATCGCTCATAGCTTGTCCATTCTTCCTCCATGAGATGCTTGTGTTTCTGAAGCGAAAGCCTGTGACGTGACATGTGTAATAGTCTTCTTTCTTCTGCAGAGACACTTCAGGAGGCTCTAGAAGTAAACACAGAACAGGGAACAAAACTGAGAACAGAGAAAGAAACAAATGCACTCTATACTTATCACAGTTTAACAATCTCTAATGCTACGTTCACACCGGACGCGAATAGCGCGTCAGGCGCGAGTGATTTCAATGTTAAGTCAATGCAAAGACGCGTTAAGCCTTGTTTACTCGACGCGTCCGCACGAGCGCGAGTCTCCGCTGTCTGCGCGCGCACCTCTCCAAAAACGGACGAGGCGTTTATACTTGACGCGCTCGCCGTTGTGCTATTCTGTGAAACGACAGGGGGCGACTCGGAGTATTTCTCCTCTAAAACACCAGGAATCAGCAGTGAAGAAGTAGTTTGCCGTTTATTAGTAGTTTATTAATTGCTGATTCATATAAAAAGAGTAATAAATGCAGTAGGTTTATTGTACTTTCACTGCATGTAAACTAGTTAAACAACTGAAGCCTTATTGAAGAGTGTTTAAACTTTAATTTCATCAGCAGGGCTTACTTCTGCTATTGTAGGCTTATTTTGTAAATATAAGCAGTTTAGACAAGTGCAAACTGGGTGCTTAATGCAAATGTATTCCTATTCACAAAATGAGAGGCTTTTATGGTCGCCCATCAATGCAAATGTCTCTGTGTATAGAAGGATCATAAACATGCTGGTACAGATGTACCAGTTCGGCCAGATTCGGCTCGAAGTCGTTCATCTTCGGATGCGGCGCCGCACGCGATGTTACAAAAAGTGCCGTGCACACCGCCAGGCGAAATGGGGTCTTGCGCACCCAACGCGCACGACCGCCCACACCGCAATGACGTCATTTTTGCCTCGCGGACCTTCGCGCTCTTGCGGACGCGTCGAGTATAAACAAGGCTTTACGCGCGTAAAAAATTCCTGCGGCGCGAATAACCCCTCATTTACACTGCACACGTCTGCGGCGCATTACGGCTGCAACACAGTTTTATTCCGTCCTTCACACAGTGCCAACTCACACCAGGAGCATTTCAGAAGCGAAGCGACTGGATGCGCGAGACCACGTGATTTGCCTGTCCGGCGTGGTTTTTCTTGATTTTTGTGTGTCTACCTACAGTCTATGGATTTTACCAAGGATATATTGGTGTGTAATACAATTGGGATTCTGCACAGGGTGTTTATTATGAAATTGACAGTGTTTTTTTACTTTTATTTTGTATTTACGGTGCGGCTTGGACGCGGTGTCCGTCAAAAATAGACTAGGCGCCTATATTTAGCGAAGCGGCGCGGAGAGCCGCTTCTGGGAAGCTTCTGAAACGCGCCGCTTCGCGGCCGGTGTAAACACACGCATTGACTAGGATGGCCGCGATCAGCTCCGGTAGCCGTGTCGCAGCCGTAACGCGCCGCAGACGTGTGCAGTGTAAATGAGGGGTGAGGCGTAGAGCGCAGCGCGGTAGACGCGAATACGCCTCATTCGCGCGTCAAGTTCGCACGAATGGCGCGAATTGAGCGTCTGGCGCGTGACGCGCGAATGGTGCATTTTGTGCATTCACGCGTTTGACGCGAATTCGCGTCTGCCGCCCGAGTTGAAAAATCTGAACTTCTGCGTCAATTCGCGCCGCGTTAACCAATCAGCTACCTAGCTGCTTGCTGCTGTCACGTGGTGAAGTATCTGGATGCTTCAATAAATTATTTTGTAATTTGACGGTGGTTCTAATGTAGTTCTAATGCACAACAAAGCAAATATTTTATCACATAAAACTTGATTTCAATATAGGCCTATGAGACATTTTCATTTTGTATTGAATGCTATTTATTCCATATCTAGATTAGGCCTATATGAAATATTATTATAATGTAAAGACAACCAACATTCGTGTCTGGACAGTGATGTGTGTGAGAGAGAGAAAAATCACAGGACAGATTAATCACTTTTGGAGGCTGGCTCCATTTATCATCAAAACAAAAATAAATGACAGATTAGGTGGATGAGGGCGAGGGTGATCCTCGCTCCGATGCGGGACAACAGGTCATCAAGCTGGGCGCGGGACAGGCGGAAGTACCGCTGACAGCGGCCGTCATCCAGGCGCAGCTCCTGGAGCGAGCAAATGGTGAAACTCGCCACACTGGGTTCGCCTTTGAAGGGTCTGGTGGACACAAATACGGCGACGATGACCCCTACGGCGCCGTTCTGCTCTCGTATTCAGAATATATGCTATTCAGAGCAAATACAGAGTGGTGACTCTCTCGATGAATGCGCGATCAACATAAAAAAAGATGGCCGCCAACGGGTTTCGATTCTGACGCGCGTAAATTTCGCTTCAAAGTTTTGTTTTTTACGCGCGTCAATTTCGCTCGTGACGCGCGAATGGATTCAAAGTGGTCAAGCGTACAACTAGACGCGGTAGGCGCGAATTTGACGCGCTATTCGCGTCCGGCGCGAGTGATTTCAATGTTAAGTCAATGCAAAGACGCGTTACGCGCGTAATAAATTCCTGCGGCGCGAATGAGGCGTAGAGCGCGGCGCGGTAGACGCGAATACGCCTCATTCGCGCATCAAGTTCGCGTGAAAGGCGCGAATTGAGCGTCTGGCGCGTGACGCGCGAATGGTGCATTTTGTGCATTCACGCGTTTGACGCGAATTCGCGTCTGCCGCCCGAGTTGAAAAATCTGAACTTCTGCGTCAATTCGCGCCGCGTCAACCAATCAGGTACCTAGCTGCTTGCTGCTGTCACGTGGTGAAGTATCTGGATGCTTCAATAAATTATTTTGTAATTTGACGGTGGTTCTAATGTAGTTCTAATGCACAACAAAGCAAATATTTTATCACATAAAACTTGATTTCAATATAGGCCTATGAGACATTTTCATTTTGTATTGAATGCTATTTATTCCATATCTAGATTAGGCCTATATGAAATATTATTATAATGTAAAGACAACCAACATTCGTGTCTGGACAGTGATGTGTGTGAGAGAGAGAAAAATCACAAGACAGATTAATCACTTTTGGAGGCTGGCTCCATTTATCATCAAAACAAAAATAAATGACAAATTAGGTGGATGAGGGCAAGGGTGATCCTCGCTCCGATGCGGGACAACAGGTCATCAAGCTGGGCGCGGGACAGGTGGAAGTACCGCTGACAGCGGCCGTCATCCAGGCGCAGCTCCTGGAGCGAGCAAATGGTGAAACTCGCCACACTGGGTTCGCCTTTGAAGGGTCTGGTGGACACAAATACGGCGACGATGACCCCTACGCCGCCGTTCTGCTCTCGTATTCAGAATATATGCTATTCAGAGCAAATACAGAGTGGTGACTCTCTCGATGAATGCTCGATCAACATAAAAAAAGATGGCCGCCAACGGGTTTCGATTCTGACGCGCGTAAATTTCGCTTCAAAGTTTTGTTTTTTACGCGCGTCAATTTCGCTCTTGACGCGCGAATGGATTCAAAGTGGTCAAGCGTATAACTAGACGCGGTAGGCGCGAATTTGACGCGCTATTCGCGTCCGGTGTGAACGTAGCTGCATAGATTTATCAAGCTGTCTGATAAAACATGGTTTATCTGGATCTGCACATGCAAGAAAAATGGTCACACTATAGTTTAGAGTCCAATTCTCACTATTAACTAGTTGCTTATTGGCATGTATATTACTAGTATATTGTTTATTAGGAATTATATCAGCACATATTAATGCCTTATTCTGCATGATTCTACATCCTTTAATATCTAAACTTAACAACCTTACTTACTATTAATAATACGTAATTATGAGTTTATTGAGGCAAAAGTCATAGTTAATAGTGAGAATTGGACCCTAAACTAAAGTTTGACCGAAATAAATAATCATCTGGTAACTCTGATACTGTACTTGTTTTCTCAAAAGTAGCTTTAGACAAATGTAAGAGCTCCTTCAGCCTGTAAACACATTCATAATTATAGTATTCTTGTAAGAATCTAAGTTGTGTTCTGTCATTATTCCACATCATGACTGTAGGATGGGCCTGTGGTACAGATGCATTATATCTGCCCTCCTTCAGGTCCAGTGAGATGAAATCCTCTCCATCATAACCGTGCTGATCAAACCCATGTGAGTCTCCAGTCTCATCATCATAATCACATCCATGCATCCTCTGATACGTATGAACACCTGGAAGAGAGAGTGGGATACTGTTCTTCTTCTTTTTTTTTTACATACAAGCTAACTTTTTGATTTTATAAATGAAGTGTAAGTAAGAGATGATGTACAAATAAACTCCTTCAGAGTGATACAAGACTCCTCCTGATCACCCTGTCAGGGTTTATTTTGTGATAACAACTGACTGGATGGATTTACATTATCCCATTTATTACACACCTACTTGCCTCTCAAGTATATAATTAGACATGAAATATTGATTTGAGTTGAAATATTGTATTAGTGGTCGGGGCTAACAAGTTATTATGGGGTGTTTTGCTTGTTTCGACTGATTGGTTGAATTTTCTGTACAGCATCATGGGTAATGTAGTTTTCAACATACATTCCTTTGATTATTTAAAAAAAAAAAATTGAAAGAATGCGGGCTGGCAGCTTCAGCATACATAAATACCATCGATTACCAACCTCAGTTCACAGTAGGCTTGTCTTTAACGGTTTAAAATATATAGTTAAAAATAAAAGTAAAAATTATGAAGAAAATGAATGGAGTTTTTACTTTCAGAACCAGACTATTGGACTCTATACAGCAATGCAGCTTATTATCGGGGAATAACTGTATTTTCTCTCTCACCATGTGTCTGACTGAATCGCTGCATTATAATAGGAATGTTGTCTTTGTAGATCTGATGTACATGTTTTCTAATCTCAGTGTCTTCTGTCCACAGTTCTCTAGATGCATACTCCACCATCCAGTCCTGTCTGTGAATCAGCTTCTTTATATTACTGTCATAATAATCAATCCGTTGATCATCCAGTGTCGTTACAGCAAAAAACTCTGGAGTTCCTTCAATCATCCTTCCATTTATTGCAGTGTATGTGGTCATAAACCGGTGTAACTCTGAACAAACATTGAACACACATTCAACAACACTAAAAACACAACACAAAGCTCCCAAACTGGTAAATACACACAAATACAGTGTCATAAATCAAATTACTATTAGTAACCGAGACACTTCATTCAGTTTTTTTCCTTTTAATTCACTATGAAATCAAAATGTGCAATTCTTGTTTTTTTTAATATAATTTTGTATTATTTATTATAAATGATTTATTTATCTGTGCACATTTGTTCGTAATCTTTAATCGCCCTACAATTGTTCTTGTTCCAGAAGCCGTTTTACTCGGATTTACGGCACTATAGGGAGGACAAGATGAGCGCAACTTTCATTTCAAATCAATAACTTTTGCACAGATAACTAGTGTATCTTTCACAGAACACCCGCAGAGGAAGTATTTTCTTTCATTTAGCTACAAAATGTGCATAACTTTAGTCATTCATACAGGACTATAATCAGACTTGTTATAGTTTTGCTGTTTAAATTGACCAGCCTGCGTCACACAGATCGACGACGCCATTAGAAAATACTGAAACGATTTCAGTGTAGCTTCAACAAATAAATCCTGCTTTTCAGCCCAGGACAGAAACAATAAGAACTACCCAGCTAACAGAATTTTGTTATAAGAACGTTCTCTAAATATTCAGTGTTGGTTCTGGGAACGTGAAAAATGTTCAGTTTTCTTGACGTTAGAGGAACGTGTTTTAAAAGGTATAATGTTCCTCAAACGTTCTTTAAACGTAATTTTCTATTAAAAATTCAACATGATAGTAATGTTGATTTCTAACATTCCAAGAACATAAAAATGTCCAGTTTCCTGAATGTTACTACACAGCAAAAACTCAAGAGTGTTAAAGTGTTAAATTAACACTGAAGAGTGTTAAAGTTAATGTGCTATTTAAGTTATTGATTGAGTGATGATTGAGCATTATTGAAGACACCTGATAATAAAAAGCAGAATCACTGAAGAAGAAAAATCAAAGTTAGTCACCATTATGGGGATCAGTGTTTGATTTAGTTGGGCAGTTGACCTTTACATGTTTAACTTTAGAATTTGTTTGGCTGCTGTACATGAGTTATGACAGCCAGATGAACAAAGAGAAAAGGTGATCTGATGGTGTTGGTTATGTTAACGTGATCATAATTTCACAATCATATGACCTGAATCACCGAACTCATTTAGTCCTAAACTCTGACATAGATGTAGATTGGTCATTATCGTTTCAAAGTGAGTTAACAGCATAAAATCCCGATTTTTCAATATAATCCAAAAGATTTCTTAAAAGTTGTTCTGATCAAAAGTCGTTGAAACTGGAAATTTGTTTGGACACACAGATATCAATAATCAGCCTGTGATTCTCAACAATGGTGACAATAATAAAGCACGTTGCAGTGCATTCTGGGTGCCACCAATCAAAACTCATTCATAGCTCCCATCATACATTGCGGTATGAATAAATTATGATCTGAATTGTCTTAGGAATGTCCTTTTCCTAATCGAATATTCTTTTTGTCACCATTGTTGAGATTCATACACTGAATCTATATGTCTGTGTGTGCCTGAAAGAGAGATTTTTTTTTTTTATCAGAACAACTTTTAAGAAATCATTTAGATTATATTGAACAACCTGGAATTTATAAAGTTGAATCACTTTGAATCTGTAATGACCAATATACATTCTAATCAGAGATTAGGACTACTTGAGTTCAGTGATTCAGGTCATACGAAAGTGAAATTATGATCACGTTATAACATAACCAACACCATCAGATCACCTTTTCTCTTTGTTCATCTGGCTGTCATAACTCATGTACAGCAGCCAAACAAAATCTAAAGTTAAACATGTAAAGGTCAACTGCCCAACTAAACCAAGCACTGATCTCCATGATGTTGACTACAATTTGAGTTTTCTTCTTCAGTGATTCTGCTTGTTATCATCAGGTGTCTTCAATAATGCTCAATCATCACTCAATCAATAACTTAAATAGCACATTAACTTTAACACTCTTCAGTGTTAATTTAACACTCACATTTTAACACTTTAACACTCTGGAGTTTTTGCTGTGTAGCAAAATTCAGGAACCTGGACATTTTTATGTTCTTGGAATGTTAGAAATCAACATTACTATCACGTTGAATTTTTTAATCGAAAATTACGTTTAAAGTACGTTTGAGGAACATTATACCTTTTAAAACACGTTCCTCTAACGTCAAGAAAACTGGACATTTTTCACGTTCCCAGAACCAACACTGAATATTTGGAGAACGTTCTGATAACAAAATTCTGTTAGCTGGGTAGTTCTATGAGCCTGGCTATTATAAAAGATATTTGAGAAAATATTACATATCAGATTTAAAACATCTTATTTTCCGTCAGTTCAACTCACGGAAGTAGATGAACGCCTTGCTGACCGAGAATTCATCATTTAAATGACTTTACAAAATTAATCTCACCTGAGTAAACCAAAGGTAGGCCTACAACGAGGAAGAAAATGATGAACTTCTTCATTATGGATGAAAATCATTAATTCTGACCCAGAAATCTTTGTGTAGTTACAGAAGAGCGCTGTAAAAACTCTTTAGCCTTTGGTGCATCTGTATCAACAGGTAAAACTGGTTACTGAACTGTAATCACTGCAGCTCGAGAGAAACAGCCATAATACGGAAGTGTAGGGAGGAAACTTGTATTCGTAGGTTGTCGTAACTCGCTCAATAACTGGTTATACCTGTTGATTCAGATGTGGCAAAGGCTAAAGAGTTTTTACAATGCTTTTCGACGACTACACAAAAAACTGTCAGTCAAATACATGGATTTTCATCTGCAATGAAGTTCATTTTATTCATCTATGTTCCTTTTGTTTATTCAAGTGAGATTCATTTTGCAATTTAAATTGAATGATGTATTCTCCGTCAGCATGGCCTTCAGCTACTTCCGTGTGTTGAAGAGACGTAAAATTTTTAATAGAACAGATTTAATTATATAAAAGTATATAAAAAGTAAGCTAAGAATTTCAGTTGGGATTAGTCTCAAATTCAAGTCATGTCAAATATATTTATATAGCGCTTTTCACGATACAGATTGTATCAAAGCTGGTTCACAGTATCAATCAAAACAACTTAACAGTGCTTGTTTATTACTGGAAAAACACATCCAAGTTTGGTAGAGCTGATCAGTGGTATGATGGGTCATTTAATTTGAATATCCCCAACTGAGCAAGCCAAAGGCAACAGTGGCAAGGAACCGAAAAACTCCATCTGATGACCAAAAAAAAAAAAAAATCAATTAATATTCATTTGGAGGATGAAACTGTATGTGGTGTTTAATCATGTTTGATATCTTTATGACTTTGTTTTGTTTAATGTTAGTTTAGAGTATCAGAGGTTTATGACCACATACACTGGAATAAATGGACAGACGATTGAAGGAACTCCAGAGTTTTCTGCTGTAACGACACTGGATGATCATCAGATTGATTATAATCAGAGATGCACCGATTCCAATTTTCTAGGCCGATCCCGATTCCGATTTTTCCTCGAGTTTGACCTGCCGATACCGATTTTAGCCGATTCCGATTAAATTTTTTCAAACCACTTTACAGCACACACAAATATTTATTTTCTATCTTCTCTTTAATAGAATAGAACATTTTTTTTAACAGATAATCGCTACAAAATAGAACTATATAAATTACTCCTGGTGTGGGAAATTCACACACATCTAAAGTGCAGTGTTATGGAAGAACCATTTCCTTTTCACATCCAATATCCAACTAAAACAATTTGATATTTAGTATAAAGATATTTCTCTCACACACACACACACACACACACACACACACAGGCCTATTGCAATCACTTGTACATCAATGGCAAGGTTTATTTCTCACACAGTTCTTCTCTCATCTGGCACATGTCCAGCCAAGCTAAACAGGACAAGTGGGGCATGTCCAGGGAAACGATTGGGAAATAATAAAAACAAGTTTAAATGGGTAAATTTTCTATAAATATTTTTGTCTCTTCATTTTCTTTCTGACATAGCCTAGCCTACTTCAGTTCTTGTTAAAGCACAACAGACATGCAAATTCTGTGCATTTTGGGCACTTTTTGGATGAAATCATATTTATTTTGTCCATCAAAAGTGAGCTTTCACTTAAATTGAGCGCAGCAAAAATGGACTCGATCGGCGCTGAAGCCCGCGCTTCACTGTTGCTCACGCGACCCTCACGCGCTTCTCCGGCTCCCGGTGTGAATGCACTCATTGATTAACATGCACGCCAAACAAAAATAAAACGCGCTGCTCCCGCTTGCGGTGTGAAACGGCCGTAATTCATGAGGTTTCCTACATGTGCGCGTTTCGTGTGCACGTAATGCTGATGTTGCGCGATGTTAATCATGCGGCGCCCGAGTGCATTTGACCGGCATAAAATCGGATTATGTCAGACTGACCGGCCGGTCGCCGATCATGGCCGATCACGTGAAAACCGGCCGATTCCGGTCACCAGCCGATCAATCGGTGCATCTCTAATTATTATGACAGTAATATAAAGAAGCTGATTCCTAAACAGGACTGGATGAAGGAGTTTGCATCTACAGAACTGTGGAAAGAAGACACTGAGATCAGAGAAGAAGTTCAGCAGATCTACAAAATCAACATTAATTTTCTAATGCAGCGATTCAATCAGTCAGATGGTGAGAAAAAAAGGCTTAACCCTCTGGGGTCTGAGGTGTTTTTGGGGCCATTTGGATGTTCTGTGATGCCCTTACATTTGTGCTTTTTTCAGTTATTTATAAACATGTTAATGGCAAAGGTGTAAATTCACTCTATATAGCACAAACAGGGCTACCATAATCTGTGAGCAACTTGTATGTACATTGTTTGTATTTTTAAGAGAATATTGTTTATGCGTGGTTATTGAAAAAAATTAAAATGAAAGCTGCTGAAATAAGACCACAAAACAAATACTAAATATGTGTCCACAAGACTTTTGACAAATGGATGTTGACGCTTCGAGTTCTGGCTTCAAAATGATCTGAAAATCATCCTTCCTAATCATTCACATAAACCAATAGATTGTTTTAAATTGTGAAAAACATTTTTTTGTTTGCCAAGGCAATATGCAGATGGGCGGAACGGCCCAACCCCTATCATGAATATTAAGTGGTTCTCAGACAGTGACCCTACATAATAATGAGCCTTTCATTCAGGGGTGTCACACAAGAAATAATGCAAGGACAATATATATATATATATATATATATTGTCATTGCATTCTTTCTTGTATATATATAGCCTAAATATATATATATATATATTAGGGCTGTCAGCGTTAATGCATTAATCGCGATTAGTTAAAAAAAATCCATAACGCGTTATTTTTTTTAATCGCATTTCAAGGAACGCCTTTTTGTCCCTTTGATTAGCCCGTAGTCAGCCCCTTTGGTTTGTGAAGCGGTAAAAAGTGATGGATAGAAAAAGTACGACCGGATTTTTAAACAGCCTGTTTAACTTTAAAAAAAAAACAGACGGTTCCGTTGACAACACTAAGGTACAATGCAGCATTTGTTTCAAGGAGTTCAGCTACCATCGGAGCACGTCAAGTCTAAGTTACCACCTCCAGGCGAAACACCCCGGTGTTTCACCTGACGCCTCCCCGCCAAGCCACCCGCAGCCTCGCCAAAGAACTATTCCTGAGTGCGGGCGTCGCAGCAGACCCTTGGATGAAAATAAGTTAACCACAGCGATCGCCAGATGGGTGGCAACTGATTGCAGACCAGTCAACATTGTTGAAGATTCGGGTCTCAGGGATGTAATCAGGTTGGCAAGTTCTGAACCGGCTTACATGTTACCATCGCGGGGAACAATTGTTGCTCGCATAGAGGAGCTTTATGAAGCTGAGAAACAATCTAAAATCAATCTCCTGCGAAATGCAAATGCTGTGGCATTAACCGGGGATCATTGGACGTCAGTAAGAAACCAGAATTATCTTGGAGTTACTGCACACCATATAGACGCTGACTGGAAGTTGCATTCGTTTGCTTTAACGGTTAAACACTCAGAAGAACGGCACTTTGCAGAAACATGTGCCGAACAATTTTCTGAAGTTGCAGAGCAGTGGGAAATTGCGGGGAAGGTGACAACAATTGGCACCGACAGTGCCCGTAATATGACAGCAGCAGCAAGACTCCTGCCATACGAGCACATGCCGTGCGTTGCGCACAGTTTACAGCGATCGATCACAATGTCACTCCGTGACAGTGGTCTTGAGAATGTCTTGGCAAAATGCCGCAAATTGGTTGGACATTTTAAGCATAGTCCAGCAAATGCAGCTGAATTGCGAGCACAACAAGAGAAGTTGGGACAGCCACAGGAGCCCCTCATCCAAGATGTTTCCACCAGGTGGAACTCCACTCTCAGCATGATCACCCGGCTTCTGAGAAACAAGGACCTTGTCAAGGCTACACTTGAACTCCATCAACAAAGAGGCACACCAGCCATGCTGACTAATGCAGAACTGGAGAAGATCGAAAAGCTTGAAACACTCCTTGAACCATGCAGGTAAATATTTTGAATTTGTTTTGTTGAAAATTAAAATGTGACTGATTTATTAGTCTCTCTTTAATCATTTAGTTATTGCTAAAATTAGATGCTGCTGCTTTTGTAGCTTTAAACATTGGTTATATGAATATGAAAAGCACTGTAAGATGAAGAGGAGGAAGGCCTACTACACACATGCTCTAAAAATTTCGTTTTTAGAATTTTATTTCACTGGAGCTTAACTTCATCCTTTTTTTTTTGTTTTTTTTTTTTTTATTACTGGTCATTGATTGCACTTTATGTTTCTTGGCAGGTATGTGACTGAGCTTTTAGGAGGAGAACAGTACATATCCTGCTCCGTGGTCCTGCCTGCACTGTGTCATTTGTTCCGGTTGATGACTGCTTCTGACGATGATCCAGGTTATGTGCTCCGGTTTAAAGCGGCCTTCACATCTGACCTATCAAAGCGAAAACAAAGCACCAATCTCCAGTGGTTGAAAGTGGCAACAGCGCTTGACCCCAGATTTAAGGATCTGAAATGCCTTCCCAGATCTGAAAGGGAGGAAGTCTGGAAGTTGATTAAAGAGGAGAGTGCCCAGCAACCTGAGCCTCGTAGAGAACCTGAGCCAGGTCCACCTAAAAAGAAGATGCACTTTCTGTTAGCTGCTGCATCAGATTCAGATGACGAAGAAGACCCAGCATCTGACACGTCTGTGGATCGGTACAGAGGTGAGCCCAGCATCTCCATCGATGACTGTCCATTGGAATGGTGGTCTGGACACGCAAGGGCCTACCCAACCTTGGCACCTCTAGCACAAAAATATCTGGCTACACCTGCAACAACGGTACCGTGTGAAAGACTGTTCTCACTCTCTGGTCACATCTTGCAAAAAAAGAGAGCAGCACTGTCCACTGCTAATGTCAACAGACTGGTGTGTATTAGCAATTGGGTTAAAGAAAATAAATAGGAGAGACAACTTAGAACTCAAATAGTTCTGAATCTCATGTCCAATCATGCAATATTTTTCATTTCATCTTACTGTCATTTGGACTTTTTTTTTCATCCATGTGCAGCACAGGTTAATTACAAGGATGACATTCTTCATTTAAAACTAGAAAATGTTACAAATATCCCGCTGTGGCCGTCAATGTTTTAGACTGTTCTGTTTGTCATAACGCGAGTTAGAAATTTCCTACCAGTGTTACATATCACTTGATTGCTGTTATTTCCAGCTAGGAATTGTTTTGCTAATGATGTTATTGTTTATTTTTGAAGTAGCTTATGAGAGTGGCCTGATAAATGTAATCTCTCAAAGTAAGCACTGCGTTACTTTATTCCTCCTAATATTTGGAAGTTGGTCTACATTGCACCTTTTTTTTAATAAAAAAAGGTCAAAAAGGAAATTGTATGTGTTCTTTTGATTCCCAATGAAAACTCTGGTAAGATATACTACATTATGGGCTTAGAACTGCCTTGATATGCAAAATAACAGAATTTTACACGTGCAATTCAAACCGCGATTAATCGCAGTTAACTATGAAGCTTCTGCGATTAATTGCGATTAAAAAAATTAATCGTTTGACAGCCCTAATATATATATATATATATATATACACACACACACACACACATATATATATATATATATATATATATATATATATATATATATATATATATATATATATATATATATATATATATATACAAACAATCAAAATATAAATGAAAGCCAAAAGCACATTTTTAGTCATACCTGGAAACAAATTCTAGTCAAATGCTATATGGGCCATTCTACAGAATCTTGAAAAGAAAATAGTCTTTTTCCATAAATGTCTTATAAAGTATTATTTTTTAAAGTAGACCAATACAATAAAAATAAACCAGTCGCATTTCAAAGTCGTTCGCGAAATGACCGCCAGGTGGCGCAAAGGGACATTTATCAAAACGTAAGTGGGGCTAATGTCAATTAACAGTAAGGATGAAATTCTACAAGTTATGGTAATTTGCAAATAAGCCTACAACAAACATTTATTTTTAAACAAATATTTTTAAATATGCAACATGCACGTTTAAACAACAAACAATACAATCTGAACCAGCGCTTCTGCTCCTGTATTGAGACATGCAGCGCGTTGCAGTTACGATCCGGGTTCCAGTGGCCTTAATACATTCACGGCTTTTTAAAATGTCACAAAGCGTTTTGAGATGGTTTTGAATGAAATATTGAAGTTTATAATTAGGGTATTTTGGCACACCACGCCGAGTGGCTATGCATTATTCTAAAATCTGGCTTTATTCTGGCATGTTGAATTAGAGTTTGACAAACGCGGCGGCGCGTTCATTTGAATTTATTTTTCTCATAACAGCTAAAAGAACTTACTGCGTAATTGTTGGTCATACAGATAAGATATCATCTTTTAAAACTGTAAAAGGTCTACTTTTATTCATGTAGGCTAAAGTAGGCCTACACTCACAGGCTAACGACAAAACGTTTTCTCGCTCATGACAAACAAACGTTTGGGCATTTCTCAGTGAGAAAATTCATAGCCGAGTGGTAGAACTGACGGTTCGATCATCAAGATGACACGGGTTCAAATCCCGAACAAACATGGTCTATTGTAAATTTTATATTTATTAATGCAGAGAGATTTGTGTAGCTCTAAAACTCTGGTACACCATACAGTTTTTTGCTTATATTTATAAAATAAAATTACCATGCATTTCCATTTTACACTAAGGAACAATAGTATCCAACAGAACGACTTTGCATCTGTACCAATCGTATGAGGCCAATCGTAATTTCAAAAGCAGTTCTGTAAAAAAAGTAATTTTATATATATAGCCAATATATATATATATATATTTTATTAGGCCTATTATTATTATTTTTTTGATTCCCTACAACCTAGAGTTTTTAAAAACATGGTTTTAAGTAAAGTGTGATTTGCCAGGGGGACGGGGATTTCCTTCTGGTCTAAACATCCCTGCTTCTGCTGAATTATTTGAATCCCCACACCCCTCCCTCCACAGTAATCAATGCTATAGGCTACTTCACCAATAGACCATATCAAATATAAAATAGAGATATGCAACAGAACAAGCACGTTTAAACAACGATAAACAATAAAATCAAAACCAGCGTTTCAGTTGTCCATAGTTCAAGTGGCCTTAATGCATGCACGGCTTTTCAAAATTTCACAAAGCGTTTTGAGATTATTTTGAATGAAATATTGAAGTTTATAATTAAGTGTTTTGGCAGACCACGCCGAGTGGCCCTATGCATTTTTCTAAAATCGGGTTTTATTCGAACTTTTGCTAACGACAAAAGTTTATCTGTCGTCTCTGTCTCCGGGAACTGCGCGTCACAAAAATGAACCGAAAGCCACTTCAGCTCAGTCACTATAAGAAATCGGCTCTGTCTAATGCCTTTAAATGTCTAAATATTCAGGCTAATAAATGTTATCTGATTATGTAATCCATATGAAAACGAGAGGTACAGAGGATCTACTCAAACATGTAGCCTATGTAAGCGCTTCCCAATGAGAAAATGACAAGGGTGAAAATCTCGCTCTAATGAAATGTAGCAGGCTAAATCGCCCTGAATTAAAATGTAAAAACAGATCAAATAATGTATTTGTCGAAATGTTGCGATATTGTTTCATTTAAGTTCATAATTATTCTATAGGCCTACATGTTATTTAATTTAGCAGCATTACCACGAAGCACCGTGGTTCGATATTTATTTGAATAATAAAAAAAATAATAAAAACTTAATTCACAAATTGCATGCCTGGTTGAAAGGATCCAAAGATCCCTGTAGAATTTAATATTAAGTTGAACATTTTGTTCATGACAACAAATGAACATGCGTTTTTTCAGATTATATTTAGTTTTGCTTGGAAAAAGCTGGCCCAAACCAGTTTTATTTCATCAATTATTGAAATAATGAAATATTTAGTAATAAACTTTTATGACAGAAAATTCACTAGGCTACATGTAACTTAAATCATTTAATTCCTTCATTATCAACACTGTCTAGAATAGCGATTTAAGTGTGAATTACGACTTCTCTTTGTGTTAAATCAGCCTCAGACTCCGATAGCCTGTGGGGGGTTGGGGGACAGTTCAGTGCTGTGCGCGCAGGACAATAGGCCTAGGTGTTAATGTTCCTCTTTCATATGGAGAGCGAGGGAGACTAAATAAACTTGTTAAAAAGAGATTCAGCGCGAGAGAGGCAAAGAAAAACGCATGTTTTAATTTAATTATGTTGCTTTGGACAATTTTCGTTTTGTAGGCCTACTGTTTTAATTGTTTAATGTCATTTATTTGGCAATACAAATTTAAAATGTCGCAAGAATAATATTAGCCTAGTGTTTCTTATTTTGCATCGCAAAAGAAATAAACTCTAAACCCGATGCAACCCTGTTTTAAATAAAAAAAAACACTTTATTTAAACCTTGAAATGTTCGAACTTGGTTTCAAACTTAAGTAATTTTAGTGTTCTTTTACATTACACAATAATTTAGCAGACTAAAGACGAGCTTCTTCATTTTCATTTTCTGATGCAATCGGCTGACAATCTTCCTTCATCAGTTTGTGTCCTTTGTGCAGCGGCTGCGGTTCTACTGGAATGTAGCAAATTTATGTTGTAATGATAATTAAACAAAACTCTTGACTTTAAATAAGTAAACAGTTATAAACAGTTAGCTATTTAAGCATCAAGAAGGTAAAATATAAACGCTGTTGGCCAACATCGGTTAACAACATGTATGCCACATTGAGATTCGATCTCGGGTCGATTGAAGCTCCCTGAAGCTCGTGTTGATGCGTTGATCACTGAGCCACCGTTTGTACGCTGTTAGAGTTAAAGTCTTATGCTTTTGTAAAGCTTCATTGATGTAGCCTAAATGTTTTTATTGCAATGTTTTATGTTTTCATTATTTATTCAATTTCATTTCAGTATTTCAGCCTAATTTCAGTATTGTGGTAATGAATTATTTTAACTACGTTTCACTTGTTGAATTCATCTGCTACCAGCTTTCAATCGCTCTGAATGAGCAGCAGATTACGCATTAGAGAGAATAAACGAACACTTTTCAGAGTCTATGATTGTAGCGCCTCTTAGCGGTAAAAGGTAGCAAATACACCCCACATTTTACCGCCGCGGTGGAACGGCTGATGTGGGCGTTGTCATGGCTTTCCTCTACATTTGCGTTTGAATAGCGCGCGTTCTCCGTGGGCGTGTCAGATTAACGCGTAATGAAGTGTAATGAGCTGGGGGAAAAAAATTCTGACAGCACTCTCTTTTCATACAGATTACATAAACTGAGAATATTTGTTTTTTATATAAATTACTTCATTGAAAAGAAGAGAATTCAAGCTTCATAAAGAAAAATCTCTCGTGCCTGTGTGACAAGTATTTGCAGAGTTAGAGTTAATTTTTCGGACGCGTTTCAGAATGGACTGCACTGACAGAGAGAAGGCAAAACTCGCATCATGTTTATTTTTCTTCATTTGACAAAAAGCACAACACTTTGTTTTTATTGTGAGTATACAGAAAAATAATATACACTAAACAGGATCGACTGATGTATAACACTTACATGTAAGATTAAAATCAACAGAGTATTTTGAGTCTCTTTTGCACTGATAAGAAAAAAAGTCTGCCTATCGCGCCGGCGCGATAGCCGACCCCAGGGGGTTAATGCTAAATTTTTTAATGTGAAAAAGTACATTGTGCATTAAAAAGAGCAGATGTTGTAATTTTTTCTCTCCCACATCCCTTTTCTTCTTCAGGTGTTCATACGTATCAGAGGATGTATGGCTGTGGATATGATAACACTGGAGACTCACATGGGTTTGATCAGTACGGTTATGATGGAGAAGATTATATGACGCTGGACCTGAAGGAGGACAGATACATCTCATCTGTAGCACTGGGATTTCCCACAATGATGAAGTGGAATAATGACAGAGAACAGCTTGAATTTCTGAAACAATACTATGATCATGTGTTTACTGGCTGAAGGAGTTCTTGAAGTTAAAGAGAGCAGATTTAGAGATAAGAGGTACTTGTTCAGACATTCATTTTGTTCAACACGTAGATCTTTTTTTTTAATATAGTATTTTATTATATAACCATTTATTATAATAATAAGTCATTAACACATCTTTCTTTTCTCCTACATTGCTTCATTATATATAAAACATAAAAACTCAGCACAAAAAAGTTAATCATGGATAAATGTTAATGATTTGATCTGAAGTATTCAATATTTTCCTCACATTTATCTCAATCTTTTTCAGCTCCTGAAGTGTCTCTGTAACAGGAGAGTCTCTTTTCTCCAGTAGAGTGTCATGCCACAGGTTTCTACCCATCAGGAGTGACTATTACCTGGTTCAGAAATGGACAGGAGCACTATGAGGATGTGGATCTTGGAGAGCTTCTGCCAAATGAGGACGGGACCTTCCAGAAGACAACTAGTTCAGTTGTGAGGTGGAGCACCAGGGAGAAACCATCCAGAAGACTGACCATGAGACCAAGAGTAACTACAGTAAGTTGTTAATACTGCGGTAGAGTGTTTTTATGGTTATCCCTCTTAATTTCAATGATTTCTGTCACGAGGTTGGAGGAACGAACCCAAGCGCAGACAGCAAATAACTCAAAATGGGGTTTATTGATGACAAAACAGAAAACAAAACCCACGATGGGGCAAAACAAGACAGGTTAAACCAGGGGTGCCCAATCCTGCTCCTGGCGATCGACTGTCCTGCACAGTTCATCTCCAACCCTAATCAAACACACCTGCCTTTAATTTTCAAGTTATCCTGACGTGCTCTGAAGATCTTAATTGGTTGCTTCAGGTGTGTTTGATTAGGGTTGGAGATGAACTGTGCAGGACAGTCGATCGCCAGGAGCAGGATTGGGCACCACTGGGTTAAACTAATAAAACACCTTTACAAAACAAGACGGTCAACAGGTACTCACAGCTTGATACGATAGACAAGATTCACAGAACGTTTGACAAGGATCTTGACACAGTTTTGACAATGAACCGACAAAGGACAGCAAACACAAGGGGATAATATAGGGAGACACTAATGACACGAACAGGTGAAACTGACGTGACAATAATGACAAGACGATGATAACAAGGGGGCGGGGTTACGTAACAAGACAACACAAGCACATGGCCCAAGCAAAAGGCCATGTGCTTGTACACAAAACATGGGTCTGCCATGATCCTGCCACAAGACTAGAGAAATCAAAGACATGATGGCAGAATCATGACAGAACCCCCACCTTAAGGAGCGGCTTCCAGACGCTCCCCAAAGGGACACTAAGCACAAGGCAAGACAGAACGTGACATGGACAAAAACCAACAAAACATAGCGAACATCAACAACGGCATACATGAATAAACTGTAACAGGTTTAGGGTGAAACATCAAAAACAACATACAAGGCAGGGGAGGAGGAGGGAAAACAGAGTTCATGGGGGGAGGTCCAGGGTGGATGGGAGGACTGGGGGTCTTGGGTCCACGGGATGAGGGCTGAGGACGAGGACTCTGGGCAGGTTTAGACGGAGAAACACGAGGAGAGGTCTTGGGGAAAACAGTCCGGGGCTTAATGATGACAGGGACGGCCGGGGAACTCATACAGGTACTGTAGATGACAGGACAGGAAACTTGACTGGGAAAACAGGAGGCAACAAAACAGGTGGGGTAACAGGCGGTTGAAGAGCAGGAACAGGCACCAGGCTCTCAGCAACAGACCTGGAACCAGCGCTCCCTGATGAAGAATCGGCCTCGGAACCCGCGCTCCCTGAAGTCGAATCGGACTCGACACTCTCCATCTCCAACTCAGTAACGTTAGAGGCGTCGACTGTAGTCGACTCTAGGACAGCGCTTGCAGTAACAGGCTCTGGAACAGCGCCTGCAGTAGCGGGCTCAGGGGCAGCGCTTGTAGTAGCGGGCTCTGGAACAGCGCTTGCAGTAGGACGGAAGGCTCCCCTCCTCCTCCTCTTTCTCCTAGGTCGGGAAGCAGAGACCATAGCCGGAACTGAGACGGGTTGGGGAAGCACAGCGGGAACTGTGTCGGGCAAAGGAGGGGCTTTCTCTGGCAGGATAGACTCCGTCGCCGAGGACTCTGAAGGAGAGTCCCACGAGGACCGTCTCCCTCGTTTCCCTCGAAGACCGAAGGATGGAGTGCCAGGAGTCGTGGGGGAACCAGCCTGGTCCCCAAGCGTCGCAACGCCTATCATTCGACCTTCGGGAATGATAGGTAGGCAGGCAGAAGGTAGGCAGGCAACCAGACTTCTTCAAAGGGGTCCGGACGATGCTTGGCAGAGAAGGACAAACGTTCTGCTGGGTTCTTCTTTGGTCGGTTCATTCTGTCACGAGGTTGGAGGAACGAACCCAAGCGCAGACAGCAAATAGGGAGACACTAATGACACGAACAGGTAACACTGACTAGACAATAATGACAAGACGATGATAACAAGGGGGCGGGGTTACGTAACAAGACAACACAAGCACATGGCCCAAGCAAAAGGCCATGTGCTTGTATACAAAACATGGGTCTGCCATGGTCCTGCCACAAGACTAGAGAAATCAAAGACATGGCAGAATCATGACAGATTTCACCTGATATCACACTCTTATACGTCTCTGCCCACCTTGTGGACAATACAAGCCTTTCCTTCCGCCGCAAGTCATTTTACCAAGTTGTAATTTAGGAAGACAGTGATATTAAGAATTACATTCAATATACACCTTATTTATGATACATACCATATACAGGCGAGCAGAAGTGTTTTTTCAAAGAAATCCATGCTAGAGAAAATCACTTAGCGCGTCACTGCTCGCTTGTATATAGTCATAATTTGTTACATTTATATAGCGCTTTTCTGGGACCTCAAAGCGCTTCACATATGGAAGGGGGGAATCTCCTCAACCACCACCAATGTGCAGCTCCACCTGGATGATGTGACGGCAGCCATATTGCGCCATTTTCTGATCTGCTCTTATTTCTCTTTTATTCTAGTGGCTTCAACAGTTGTAGGATGTGGGGAATGTACGGAGCCCCTAAAGGGACATGGTGATGGGAAATCATATGGAAGGAAAAATGAGATGTCAGTGCTTTTGCCTTCTCTCCCAAATGTTGGGGAGTTTCTCTGGGGATCGCAAAACTTTTACATGAGAACCCAAAGTTTCTCTGGGGAAAGGCAAAAGTTTTATAAGAGAACACAACGTTTTTCTGGGAACACAAAACTTGTGAGCGAATGCAACGTTTCTTTGCAATAATTTTGTGAGAGAACGCAAAATCATTGAAATATTTTTTTTTCAATCACAATTTCCCTTAGGACCCTTGGCCCTCCTGGCCAATGACACAAGCATTCAAAAGTCTGGATTTACAGAGACATGTTAATCCATTTGTTATAAATTCCAGTAAGGTGGAAATAAATAGAGCCAACGCTTCACTTTTGAATATACACACACACGTGCTGATTGGACGCAACTGACAATAGTTAAAGAAAGCTATGACCATTTCAAAAAATGGTCATAGCCAAAAGTTTGTCTTCAAGCAACATTTCAGATAAAGAGATTTGCAGAACTTGCTGTTTTTTCATTTCAATATATAATTCCATGATTTGGATTTGGAATTATGGCTGTTTCAGTAGCCATAAAAAAAATCATGTAATTAAAAATGTCCTCATTTAATCTTTATGACATTACTTTGCAGAAACTAAAGTTTGAGCAGACGATCTGTCAAAATGAAAAGCAGAGCTAAAGTGACAAATCTTTGAAGAGTTTCCTCCAATCGTCTGCACTTTCTCCAGATTTCCAGCATGCTTGTGGGACCAAAACATTAGGGGTGTGCAAAAAAATCGATTCACATTTGAATCGCGATTCAATCTTTACCGATTCAGAATCGATTCATAGAATTCCAAAAATCGATTCATATTTTTTATTTATTTATTTTTTATGGCGTGCACGGGCGGAGTGGCAATCGGGTGAGTCGGGACTTTTACCGGTGGTTCGGTAGTGTTTCGAGGCTGCGAGGGCCGGTCTGATAAATAGTTACATTGCAAGTTCTTGCCGCCCGCTGGTCAAACTGTGCAGCCTCTCTGCTCAACCCGTAAATAAATGCATCGATCCGCTGATTATGTTTGAGTTCTTAATGGTCTGTAGATCTTTTGCCAAGCGTGTCAGAGGTTACGGGTTCTAAACCGCACTCGTATACAGGGCCGGTTCTAGACATTTGGAGGCCCTAGGCAAAATTCATGTTGGAGGCCCCCCACCCCCAATAAAAAACTCTTGAAACAAATATGATTCCTAACCTTTTAATTTATACAACATTTAATTTTAAATGTTTTTACTTACACAGTACATAAGTTTGGACACATTACTATTTTTAATGTTTTTGAAAGAAGTCTCTTATGCTAATCAAGCCTGGATTTATTTGATCAAAAATACAGATAAATAATAGTGAAATATTATTAAATAGTTTGGCTATTTTACTACTTTAAAATATATTTATGTGATGCAAAGCTGAATTTAGTGTAATGTGATCCTTCAGAAAACTTTATAATATTCTGATTTATTATCAAATGTTAGAAATGGTGCTTAATATTTATTTTATAACCTGTGATAGTTTTTTTCAGGATTTTTTTTTTATTATTAAAAAGTTGTTTAAAAAAAGTCTTCACTATCACTTTTTATATATTTAACACATCCTTGCTGAATATTCCTGTTTTTCTTTTTTGTATTTTTGATCAAATAAATGCAGGCTTGTAGAGCATAATAAAAACATTCTTTCAAAAACATTAAAAATAGTAATTGGTCCAGCCTTTTTACCAGTAGGCTACTGTATGTACATATTAATCAAACTTCATCTAAGGTAATCTCTTTTTTGTTTAATGAAGATTTTATTGTTATTGTTATTTTGCTGTTTTATTCAATTTATTCACAGTTCCAGAATACCACTTCAGTGATATATGCTTTTATCATTTTTTTCATAGCTGGTATGGGCAGGATTTTCCCCTCCCATTTAATAGATATTGACTGCAGAATGCAGATATTGTCATATTATTAATATAAGTAGGCCTAATATGATATTATGCATTGCATTGCTAGCTTAAATATGCTATACACAAATGAAGTGGAAGAGAAAGACACGATCGCTACTGATTAGAAAAAAAATTCTAAACTGATATTATTGGCGTAAGTAGGCTGATGTCAGACAGGGTATAATCTAATCATCAGCAGAATTTAGAAGATAGACCCATGATCCTTTATTTGAAACATTTAAAAATGTTGTAGTGTGTTGGCTTTTTAACTTTGAATACAAACGTCTTGTCTTTTACTTTTGTAGTGTTTTTAGTCAGCTCCCGACGTGATGTTATTCATTGTTGTACGCGCAAATTCAAAGCGTCGCGTCTGGGCACGGTAATGACGCTCGCGCTCTTTTAAACTCGTAATAAGGCGGTGAATGATTTTTCCAGAAATTACGCTGATCTACAGTACAAGTTTATATTTAGAATACATTGCAATCACTCCAAAATAGATGACGACAACGCACACACCTGCATTAGAGCTGTGCTTCTGTGCGTGCCTATTTAGGCTTTTGCTTCGCAGCACCTGATGGGCTGGCGTTAATGTGACGTAATGTAACAGTCTATGGTTAAGATAAACATCGTCACTATTTTTAGTTAATTAATAAATATTGAAATAAATTGTAGATAGGACATTTGTAAAAAAAAAAAAAAAAAAAAAAAATGTATCCCTCTGTCTGGGCCCCATCCCGCCAGTCGGGCCCTAGGCACGTGCCTAGTTTGCCTTTGCGTTAATCCGGCTCTGCTCGTATAGTTTTTTCTCTCTCTCATCAAAACCGAATATGTTCATCACGTTTGTGTGCATTTTATTTTGAGATTTCACCGGAACCACAACGGCGATATGAAGCGCGCGTCCGAGTGAAGACTGCGCGAGCCACAGAGAACACTGTATCCATGACACTGATAGCAGCGACAACGAGCGCTGACAGCGCTCAGCTTGATTTCAAAAACAACAGATCTCTTATTTAATAGCAAACTAAATAAATGCTCTGCTAGTTAACTGGAGATACCCGCAAATTACGCCTATGAACGACTTCACTGGATCTAAACAAATCAATCTAACCATAGATGTTACCAGTAGCGGTGGCTTTTTAAAATCTATTTAAAACTATTTCGCAAGGGTTCTATGACATTAGTATATTTTTAGGAAGTTCAATGTGCCCAGTCGAGTTCACATTTCAACAGTCAGCCTGGTAGCTGAAGTAGTCCTTAAACCACATTTAGCATAATTGTTTGTTTGATCTGACTACAGCACTTTAAAGCTAAATGTAAAAGCTTTTTATTTAAGTTTTATTTTAAACTTGAATTAAATGTATTTGAAAGCTGGCCAAAGCTTGGCACTTTGCACTTTTTAGTTGCAAAAGTTTTTATTTTTGTTTTTGAAGACATAAAGTAATATCAAACTACATTTAATTTGTTGTGTTTTTTTTCTTTTAAATTGTGTTTACTGCAATCAATCACATAGGAAAAAGTAAACTACATTTATATACTGCGAATCGTTTTTTGAATCGAGAATCGTTTTTGAATCGAAAATCGATTTTGAATCGAATCTTGAGACAAAAAATCGGTATCGAATCGAATCGTGACATTTTCTGAATCGTGCACCCCTACAAAACATGTTTTTATTTTAGTAGAAAAGGTCCTGTAAATTTACATTTTCAATATTTTTTTTCAAGTTGTAACTTAACTAATAATTATATTTTTCATGTTGTAACCACTGATTTCAAGAAGTTTAAAGAACACTTGCCATTCTCTTTTTTCAATAACAGTATGTAAGACGACAATATAAAGCTGACAAGTTTAAAAATAAGCATGTTTTAAATTATATAATAATAATAATTTTAATTATCGGTGCACAACATCAGGTAAATTTAAATGGTGTTTTGTAAAGAATGTGTATCGAGAAACATTCATTTTAATATAATTAGCAACATAACATTCATTTTAATATATTTTTTTGTGCCTAAAATCTAACAATTTAGCCTTTTTTCTTTCTTTTTTCTGTGAAAAAACTAAACATAAATTTGTATTGTAATCACTAACATACACAAGCATTATACAAGCTCATATCTTCATTTCTTTGCTGCAAAGTCACTGATTTTCTCATTATATAAGTATATTGGCATTTTAGTAAGTAAATACAAGTATGTGCTCAGTATGTAAGTTCTTTGTTATTAGAAAGCATGGAAAGTCTTGAGTTCCCAGAATGCTCCATGGCATTAATGTATTATGCAGATTACTGTTTATGGGGTTTATATTGTTAATACTGGAATTACCAGTCCTATATCTTTCCAACCATTTACAGTTGTATTAATTAAAAAATATGTTAGTATAGTTTTCTTGTTGATATTTTTAGATAAATTATGCGGCATTTGCCTTTTACCCAGAAGGCTTTTAAACATCAAACCCGGACTGACATGAGGGTAAGTATGATGACAGTTATCATTTTTGGGTGCACTGTCCCTTTAAATAATACACCACACCACCTGATGCATTTGCTATTTGCTTTTTTAATGTGTCAGTTGGTTGTCACTAATATTGTGGTGTGTTTAGTAATTATATATATATATATAGCAACTACCCATAAAAAATGTAAATATTTCTATAGCTGTTACATAAACTGTTATATCCGCAAGTGAATATTTTAGTATTCACTTGAGAACAGAGCCGTTGTCTCTTATAAAGGTCTCCCTCCATCGCACCACTGTCTCTCTAAATAAAAAAATAAAAAAAGAAAATTAAACAGTGTTTCAGATGATAAAACCCTAAATCGCGTAATTTTCTACCTCATGGGGCCGGGTGTGAGCGCCGCTGAAATATTGGTTATGAAAATGAAGAGAGATTCCAGCACGTAAGCCACTTTTTGGCTCGAGACACACCGTGGCGCTTCAGGAGGAATATAAACAGGTTTTGCCGGCGTGTTTTGGCTCACCTTCTTCGCCCTCTTGTTTCAAACAGCGAGGGTCTTTCTCTCTCCTCGTCTTTCCTCCCAGCAGGTTTATTCCTCTCAGCGGGTTTATTCCTCTCTCTCGGAGGCCCGAGTGCTTGCAGCGGCCATTAGCTCGACGAGAGGTAGAGAAGATAAACGCGCGGGCGAGTAAACACACACACACCGACACACACACACACACGCGCGCGCGCTCGCTCCCCGCTGTTCGCCACGGGCCAAGAGTTCCTGAAGAACCCTGAAGATTTCCCAGACCAAATCACATCTTCAGTTTCTCTCATCCGGAGGTTCACATTGTCATCTCTGACCTCTAGAGAAGAACCACTCACGTGACACACGTGTGTTCTGCCTCAAACACTACAGTTTTAGGTGTTCAATTCCGTGTTATTTACTGCACACGTTTTAGATAGAAACTAGATTTAATATGTAGATTTTTTTTACCCCTGTTTCCATGGTGTTGCTATGCAATTGCTATGGTGTTCTGTTTGGTTTCTTGGGTATTGTTACATAGCTGGTTGCTAGGGTCTATTGTGTGGTGTTGCTATGCAGTTGGTAGTGTTATAATGGTCGCTAAGCGTTTACTAGGGTTGTTGCTAGGGTGTAATGCTACATTGTGGTTAGTATGTTTGCTAGTGTGTTCTTAGTTGTCAGTGCATTGCTATTCAGGGTGTTAAAGTAGTTCTAAGGTGTTACTAGGTGATTTCTAAGGTGTTTGGCTTGTTGCCATGGAATAGCAATGCATTCAATAGGGTTTTGTGGCGGCTTCCTGGGAAGTTGCAGTAATTCCAATCCGACTTCTGACCTGTAATGTTGCCTGAATCATAATCATACACTGCTCGTCCGTTGGCCAGAGGAGAACTGAGCGACTGAGTCTGGTTTCTCCCAAGGTTTTTTTCTCCATTCTGTCACTTGTGGAGTTTTGGTTCCTCGTCTTTTTCACCTTTGTTGCCATTGGCTTTCGGCTTGCTTAGTTGGGGACATTAAATTTAACATTTAATTTAATATTCAACAATAATATTGATCTGCCTGCATTGACACCATTATATGAGAACTGAACTGAGCTGGAAGATGACATCACGGTTTTCTCCAGAACGGCTATATATATCAATGAACTAAATTAATAACTTTTTTACAACAAAAATGAACCATCACTGAACTTACTTAAGCTGAACTGTTTCCTATTTTTCCTATTTTTCCTATTGTTTCCTATTTTCTTCTGGAAACAAACTTTGTTGCATTATTTTCCTGTTATCTCTGTAAAGCTGCGTTGAAACAATCTCTATTGTAAAAAGCACTATAAATAAATGTGACTTGACTTGAAATGTGATTTATATGATGTCTGCAATATTTACATGATGCTGGTGCGTTGCTAGGGTGTTCTGTATTGTTGTTAAGGTGTTGCTATGCAATTGTTTCTAGGGTATTGTTACATAGTAGCTGATTCCTATGATCGTCCCTACTGTTAGGTTTTGCTATGCAGATGACAGTATTGATTGCTGGGCAATTACTAGTGTTGTTGCTAGGATGTAATTACTACATTACGGCTAGGGCGTTGCTAGGGCCTTCTGTATTGTTGTCAGGGCATTTCTAAGGTGCTTCTATACAATTGCTATGGTGTTCTAATTGTTTTCTAGGCTATTATATAGGTGGTTGCTAGGGTTTTCTGTATTGTTAGGTGTTGCTATGGAGTTGGCAGATTGTTATGGTGGCTGCTAGGATGTTGCCATGTAATTTCTACATTGTGGCTAGGACATTGTTAGGGTGTTCTTAGTTGTCAGGGCATTTCTATGTGTTGCTAGGGTTTTACAAGTAGTTTATTTAATATTACTACAGTAGGTGATTTCTAAGGTGTTTTATGGGAGGTTGCTAGGTATCTGCCAGGTGCTGTTATGTGATTGCTAATGTTTGGCATGATGACTAAAGCGTTGCTAGGGCCTTCTGTATTGTTGTCAGGGTTAGTAGGGCATTGCTATACAGTGTTTGCTAGGGTGTTCAGCATGGTTGTTCCTAGGGCAGTTTCTAAGGTGTTTTGGGTTGTTTCCAATGATTTGCTAAGCAATTAGTAGGGTTTTATAAACGGTTGCTAGGTGATTGCGAGGGTGTTCTCTAAGATGTTGCTTTGTGATTGCTACAGTGTTTGGCATGGTTGTTAGAATGTTGCTACCTGTTTTAGTTGTCAGGGCATTATTGAGGTAAGGGTGTTGCTTTGTGGTTACTATTCTGTTCTGCGTGGTTGCTTGGGCATTACTAGGTGGTTTCTAAGGTGTTCTGGGTAGTTGCCAAGGAATTGCTAAGCAGTTAGGGTTTATGTATGGTTGCTAAGTGATTGCTGGGGTGTTTGGGATGATTGCAAGGATTTTGCTATGTGATTGCCGGGGTGTTCGGCATGAGGACTAGGGTGTTGCTAGGTTGTACTGTATTGTCAGGTTGTTGCTTTTTGTTATGCAGTTTGGGGTGGTTGCCAGGGTATTACTACCGTAGGTGGTTTGTAAGGTGTTCTGTGCTGTTGCCAATGAATTTTGTAATTAGTAGGGTTTTATGTGGAGTTGCTAAGCATTGCTTTGCAGTTGGGTGGTGCCAAGCAGTTGCTAGGGGTTTGCTGTGTGGTTGCTAGGCACTACTTTGCAAACGTTATAATGCTCTGCATAGTTACTAGGGTGTTGCTAGGCTGTTGCTAGGATGTTAATTCATGTCTGTGGCTCAAATGGTGAGCCAAATTGAATTCTGAAGTCATTCTGAAACGCCTCACAATGATGACAATATAAAACGACTAGCTGAAACTGCTCTCATATCGTCACTCAGAGGTAATTTGATTGGGTGTGAAGTGTTTTTTAACACATCCAGACTTGAGGTGTCGCTGTTGTTGATTTGCTGTCAGCACCTGTAGAATTTTAACAGGAAATCAAGACTCTTAATGAATAACTTGGTGAAAGCCTCAAATCCCTCAAAATGAAGGTGCGAAATGTAAGATGACACTGTATGTGTTTCCTTAGATATATGGGTTTTAATCATAGACTGTAATAAAAGATAGACGGCGTGTCTCCACTTCCTTTCACTGTAGAAAAAGAAGCCAAATTAACTCTGCAAATGGCTCCTCCTCCTAAGTATCAAGGTCCCGCCCACATTTCCCCTCCCGCAGACTTAATCGTCAGCAGAGCTGTCAATCATAATGTTAAACCCCATCAAATAACTGACTAAATCCAAACTTATTGGAAAAACGAACACTTGAACAAACATCAACGTGATAAGAGCTATACCTAAAATGACAGAAACCATCTTTGGAAAAATTTGAAGTGTAATTGGATTTTGTAGTTTGGCTCGCATCCCATTGGATTACATGGAGAGGGCGGGGCTTATGACTTATATTGCAGCCAGCCACCAGGGGGCGATCGAAATACTTCGGCTTCAGGACATGTTGGTTTTAATGCTATAAAAGTTGTTTTTTGTTTTTAAATCTTTTAAGTTAGATGCGATTTAATCGTGATTAATTGATTTGACAGCACTATTTTAAATACATAACTTTGTTAGGTTTTTTTAATGTAAAACTTTTTTGCAACTTTGCAGAAACGTTATAATGTTGTCAGCACATCCTCTTGCATTGTTTTAAAACATCTTTACCACGTAAAAATGTTCACTGTGCTTTATATTAAATATTAAATGCACAGATTTTATTATAATTTCAACTGAAACGTTCCAGAAACAGTTTTTGTCGTAAAATTAGATAGCGATTTTTTTTTTTACGCTAAATATTTCGCTATTTTAACAATATTTCAGAATGTTGTATATTGGTTGTGTACATTTAAGATAAAACTTTTGACCAAAAATGAATGTCACGAGTGTCGCGGAAAAGACCAGAAAGAACGAGAAGATGAAGGACCACTAGCTTGGATTTAATTCATTTGAGTTATCAGTTTAGCATTTATTAAATGCATGTTTATTACTTAAGACCCCGTGAACAGCCACCAAAAGACATTTGTGAAGCGCACGAGAGATTATAAATGAAGAAGAGTGGCAGAATCGTGCCGACGGCGGGTATATATAGATCTTTACCACACAACATGTATTATGGATTCACAGACAAATGGGCTTTTGCTGTCTCTGCTGTAGATGACTGTATTTATGAGTTTTAAACATGACACACACGGCCACGGAAAGGAAAGACTCAGTCTATTACGTCCCAACAAGCACAAAACACTTTCAAAAACACACGAGCTGAGTGAATAAAGACTCGACATTCGTGTTTAGGTGAACTAGCGGGGAACGCGCTAACTGTGGGTTTATTTCCCGCCCGGCGAGAGCCTCCTCCATTCTTTATGATTTGCCGGCTTTCAGGAACGATTCCTTGTTCATTTGAGCTTAACTCTCGCTGACTGCTTGTGTTTGCCGAGCTCGGATACCTCTGGCGGGAGGGAGTAACGTATCTATCGGGTAAATCTGCGACCTCTGCTTGATTTCTCTTCACACAGAGCTTAAGATGAAGAGGACGTGTCGTCCCGTGTAGCTGAGCTCATCCGTGAGGGACTTTTGTCTTTCCACAAAGAGGATTTTTTCTCTAAATAAGAGCGTAATGGATAAAGGAGATACATCACCGTTCCAATAAATGTAATATGTAGATATAGAGGTATTTGTCAAAGTAACTTCAGCGAGGGCGGCCATGTTGTTCAAACGCACTCGACTGGAATCCATTGATTTTATTTAGTTTAATTCACATGTTCTGCTCTGGAAAGATCCCAGTATCACATCTGAATAATATCTTAGTTTGGGAAACATGAGGATGAACAAAAGCGAAAGAGGAAACATAGAAAGGAAATGTGATTGAGAAGATCAAATGCATTTAAGCGAAATGGTGAAGGTGACATTAAAACTGTCTTGGAAACTTTTTTAATAATGTATTTAGCGTTCAGATGCCTCCGTTTTTGTTAAAATGAGGGAGGCCAAGATAGTCCATCGCTCATTTGGGCTTTTCTTATGTAAGTAAGTTGTAGTTCTGCAAAAAAAAACGAGCCTTGGCTACTACATTGAAACTATCGGTATGGGCTGAGGTTTTGCTTTTCAAATATACAAAAATAAAACACAAAAAAGGTTTTAAAACTATTTAATTCGTGATTAAAATGGTAGTTAAATGTACCTGAAGTATATTTATTGAATTCTATATATTGCACAATTGAATTGAATTTTATCTATATTTTATACAATTATAGAATGTTTTATTTTTTTAATTATTTGTATTATCTGTATTATTAGCTTATTTATAAACTATTTTGCATGTTATGTAGTTAAACAATTAATATGATTTCTATCTTTAAAACTATTTCATTCATGTTGAAAATGTAATGAAGCATTATATTGTATATAATAATATATTGTTTGTACTAATATACTAATATATTTATTTATTTATGCACAATTGAATGGAAAATTATAAATTTGTAACTTTATTATCTTTATTTTTTGTCTTTATTATATTGTATTTTGCATTTAATGTATGTAGTTAAAAGTACAAATCAACTAAATGAATAATTTATAATAGAATATAAAATATAATAGTTTTCAAATTGATACAAATAAATAACTATCTTAAAAAATGTAATTAATGATTAAAATGTTAGTTAAATATTAGTATTATTATATTATAGATTTTTTTGCACATTAAAATAAAAATATGTAGTTAAAATTAATTTTATATAAATATATATATATATATATATATATATATATATATGTGTGTGTGTATATATATATATATATATATATATATATATATATATAAATATTATTATTATTATTTATTACATTTTTTGACCTGATCATGTTGTTTGTGAGATTGACGTGTTCTATGAGAATCATTGGTTGGGCTGACAGTGACATGATTTGGTGATCGACTATTTTTCCTGACACTCCCTGTATCTTATTTTTAGTTTTTAATAGCCATGTCGTTTCTGGTTTCCCACAGACATGATGACAAGCTGTGACAAAACTCGAAAGTTCAAAAGTCAGCGTGCCGACATCTGCCATCAAACAAACAATCAAACAAACACGCGAGTAAACAAACGCTTGCAGTGACAGCGAGAGACGGCGTCTGATGTACATTAGGGAAGAAGTCAGAGAGCGGGTTAAAGATGAGCAGGATAACAGACTTCATGTCTGTGTGGTTTAGTGTGTGAGATTAAGATTAGAGCAACTTCCATCTCGAACTGCAGTTAAAGGGATAGTTCACCAAAGAAATGAAAATTAGCCCATGATTTACTCACCCTAGGTGTATATGACTTTCTTCTTTCAGACGAATACAATCAGAGTTATATTAAATGTCCTGGCTCTTCCAAGCTTTATAATGGCAGTGAATGTTTGTGTCTTTTTCTGTTTTGAAGTCCATAAAAGTGCATCTATCCATCATAAAAGTGCATCTATCCATCATAAAAGTGCATCTATCCATCATAAAAGTGCATCTATCCATCATAAAAGTGCATCCATCCATTATAAAAGTGCATCTATCCATCATAAAAGTGCATCCATCCATGATAAAAGTGCATCCATCCATCATAAAAGTGCATCCATCCATAATAAAAGTGCATCCATCCATCATAAAAGTGCATCCATCCATCATAAAAGTGCATCCATCCATCATAAAAGTGCATCTATCCATCATAAAAGTGCATCTATCCATCATAAAAGTGCATCTGTCCATCATAAAAGTGCATCTGTCCATCATAAAAGTGCATCTGTCCATCATAAAAGTGCATCTATCCATGGTAAAAGTGCATCTATCCATCATAAAAGTGCATCTATCCATCATAAAATTGCGTCTTTCCATCATAAAAGTGCATCTATCCATCATAAAAGTGCATCTATCCATCATAAAAGTGCATCTATCCATGATAAAAGTGCATCTGTCCATCATAAAAGTGCATCTGTCCATCATAAAAGTGCATCTATCCATCATAAAAGTGCATCTATCCATCATAAAAGTGCATCTATCCATCATAAAAGTGCATCTATCCATCATAAAAGTGCATCTGTCCATCATAAAAGTGCATCTATCCATCATAAAAGTGCATCTATCCATGATAAAAGTGCATCTGTCCATCATAAAAGTGCATCTATCCATCATAAAAGTGCATCTGTCCATCATAAAAGTGCATCTATCCATCATAAAAGTGCATCTATCCATGATAAAAGTGCATCTATCCATCATAAAAGTGCATCTGTCTATCATAAAAGTGCATCTATCCATGATAAAAGTGCATCTATCCATCATAAAAGTGCATCTATCCATGATAAAAGTGCATCTATCCATGATAAAAGTGCATCTATCCATCATAAAAGTGCATCTGTCTATCATAAAAGTGCATCTATCCATCATAAAAGTGCATCTATCCATCATAAAATTGCGTCTTTCCATCATAAAAGTGCATCTATCCATCATAAAAGTGCATCTATCCATGATAAAAGTGCATCTGTCCATCATAAAAGTGCATCTGTCCATCATAAAAGTGCATCTATCCATCATAAAAGTGCATCTATCCATCATAAAAGTGCATCTATCATCATAAAAGTGCATCTGTCCATCATAAAAGTGCATCTATCCATCATAAAAGTGCATCTATCCATGATAAAAGTGCATCTGTCCATCATAAAAGTGCATCTGTCCATCATAAAAGTGCATCTATCCATCATAAAAGTGCATCTGTCCATCATAAAAGTGCATCTATCCATCATAAAAGTGCATCTATCCATCATAAAAGTGCATCTATCCATCATAAAAGTGGATCTGTCCATCATAAAAGTGCATCTGTCCATTATAAAAGTGCATCTGTCTATCATAAAAGTGCATCTATCCATCATAAAAGTGCATCTATCCATCATAAAAGTGCATCTGTCCATCATAAAAGTGCATCTGTCCATCATAAAAGTGCATCTGTCCATCATAAAAGTGCATCTATCCATGGTAAAAGTGCATCTATCCATCATAAAAGTGCATCTATCCATCATAAAATTGCGTCTTTCCATCATAAAAGTGCATCTATCCATCATAAAAGTGCATCTATCCATCATAAAAGTGCATCTATCCATGATAAAAGTGCATCTGTCCATCATAAAAGTGCATCTGTCCATCATAAAAGTGCATCTATCCATCATAAAAGTGCATCTATCCATCATAAAAGTGCATCTATCCATCATAAAAGTGCATCTATCCATCATAAAAGTGCATCTGTCCATCATAAAAGTGCATCTATCCATCATAAAAGTGCATCTATCCATGATAAAAGTGCATCTGTCCATCATAAAAGTGCATCTATCCATCATAAAAGTGCATCTGTCCATCATAAAAGTGCATCTATCCATCATAAAAGTGCATCTATCCATGATAAAAGTGCATCTATCCATCATAAAAGTGCATCTGTCTATCATAAAAGTGCATCTATCCATGATAAAAGTGCATCTATCCATCATAAAAGTGCATCTATCCATGATAAAAGTGCATCTATCCATGATAAAAGTGCATCTATCCATCATAAAAGTGCATCTGTCTATCATAAAAGTGCATCTATCCATCATAAAAGTGCATCTATCCATCATAAAATTGCGTCTTTCCATCATAAAAGTGCATCTATCCATCATAAAAGTGCATCTATCCATGATAAAAGTGCATCTGTCCATCATAAAAGTGCATCTGTCCATCATAAAAGTGCATCTATCCATCATAAAAGTGCATCTATCCATCATAAAAGTGCATCTATCATCATAAAAGTGCATCTGTCCATCATAAAAGTGCATCTATCCATCATAAAAGTGCATCTATCCATGATAAAAGTGCATCTGTCCATCATAAAAGTGCATCTGTCCATCATAAAAGTGCATCTATCCATCATAAAAGTGCATCTGTCCATCATAAAAGTGCATCTATCCATCATAAGTGCATCTATCCATCATAAAAGTGCATCTATCCATCATAAAAGTGGATCTGTCCATCATAAAAGTGCATCTGTCCATTATAAAAGTGCATCTGTCTATCATAAAAGTGCATCTGTCCATTATAAAAGTGCAGAATATAACTCAGATTGTATTCGTCTGATAGAAGAAAGTCATACACCTAGGATGACTTGATGGGCAAATTTTCATTTTTGTGTGAACTATCCCTTTAAAGATCTGTGTTTGATTTGATGTTTGTGTGGTGTGGTGTGTTGTGTTGAGGTCACGGCCTGACCGATGGAGGTCTGTGTTTCGTCTGTCGTCGTCTGACCCCACGCCGCCACCGAACTCCTCATTAGGAAAACAGACTAATGAGGCGAAATCCACTCGTGTCTTTCCTCCAATAATGGCTGCAGTCATTAGCGCTCCGCTGAGACTCTTAGCAGGTGAAAGTCTTCGCTTCACCATTACTTTAAACATTACGCACAAACTAATATTACATCTAAATGTAAAAATAAGGTGACACTTTACAATAAGGTCTCATAAGCAATACATTGTTACAGTATTTATTCATCTTACCGGTAATTAATGCCGTTCAATGTGTGTTCATGTTATTTTTGCATTTTTCTTTACAGCAGTAGCCTATATATATATATATATATATATATATATATATATATATATATATAATATATCATTGTAAAATAGTCCATATTTGTAAACCTGTGCCCGCACATTAGCAGAGTTAAGATTTTGTATTTGTAATTTGTAATATTCTTTTTTTAAATTTCCTATATTTCATATTTTATAACATCATTAAATATTTAATTTCTATTAATTTTGATCAATAATTATAAAATCATAAATGTGTCTAATTATTGATCATTTGTATATTTTATCTTATTGCTGTTGTTTTTTTATTAAAGCCACACTAGGCTCTTACACATAAATTAGCACTGTCATTACGCCACCTAAATATGCAATAAATAAATGTAAATGATAATGCGATGTACTAAAGCTCATGTGAAACTACACTGATCTGAAATCTGTGACACGGATATTTGCCAGATGTTTTTCTGCTACTATTTCACACTGTTTCTATGATGTGACTCGCATTAGAGGCCTTTGAATATTCATTCATCACCATTAAAAGTAATTAATCCAGCAGAAATCATGCGGGAAATATCGTCAATGTCGTCCAGGTGATCCAAACCTCAACATTTTGGGATGTCAATCAATACACGTATCTGCATGTGATTAATTCAGTCAAATTAACCACATACTGTATATCAATATGAATGAAATGAGTGCTGTTCACTGTGTCACTTTGCACAGGAACGGAAAGTTTGATTGACATATTAGTTTTGTTTGTATCATTTCGGGGTGGAGTTTATCTGAAATAGTCACTGCAATCATAGACTGGAGTGGAAAAATTCATTATAATCAATCCAATACTGTTAAAAGAAAATAAAACTTTTTTGCGACTCGTACTGTAAAGGGTGTGAAATTGCAGCCCGCATAAACACATTGAACATTTAATCTGTCATATAGCAATAGCAGTGTGATTATGTCTAAAGATATGTAGCTATTCTGTCAAAACTGTATTTTAAAATCTCATGAAATTGGGGCCTTTGAAAATTTTAACCCTTAAATGTATAAATGTTTCGCCAATCATTATTACATATTCGGGTCTTTACTGACCCGGATCGATATCTTAACACTGATGGATCTCTAGCTGCCGCAATAGTAAAAAACTCTCCTGATATTTTAATAACAATTACAAAAAAATAAAAACGAAGCATATAATTAGGCCATGAGACGGGACCCCAAATTTGGGCTACCGGTACCATTTTGAGGGATTAAATTTCTTTTTGATTTTCATGAAGGTACACATCTCTAGTTTTGGAAAATGTGTGATAGCATCCGACCCATGGTAGCTTTCATTAGAAATCAACACTTATATCATCCTACCTCAAGGTAAGGTGTTCAGTGACTACAAGAGAGAAAAATGTATCCTTTTATAATTTAAAAAATTTATAAAAAAAAATTATATTTTTTTTTAATAAAATTTATTTAAAGATAAATTCATTTATCCTTTTTTCTTTACATATGTTTTGAATCGTCCTCCGTAACCAAAATTTACCTTGAATCTAATGCTATCACACATTTTTCAAATACAGGGTCATATACCTACACAAAAATCACCATGCGGTTTAATCCCTCAAAATGGTACCAATCAACCCTCTGTCTCACGGCCTAAAACCAATATTTTGATCGCTGGCAGCTTCTTCCCCAAATTCATCATCAAGTGACTAGTACGAAGTAAATCGCTGAGCCATTTCAAGTTTCGCTGATATATTCTTTTGTTTTATGCCTGTGTGAAACATCACGTTGTCATTGTGACATCGCCACCTTGAGGAAAAAAGGTGAATTGCACTCAGCGATTCAATTATTGTTGCACAGAAGAAAAAAAAACGAACACTATTACATTCCTCGGGTCACTAGCGACCCTATACAGTGTTTACCAAAAATGTATCAGAAAACATGCATTCTTCCACATATATTTTTTTCTTGTTATATTGTTTATATTTAGATTGAGGAATACTAAGAAGGTTGAATGAATGACGTCCCGAGTCGATAAAGTCGACTTCGAATTAAATGGCTATGTTACTGGTCCTATTTGACCCGCTCTGAGAGGGATTCAAAACAAGGACGCTAAAAAACGCAGCCGCTAGTGTCAATCGCTAGAGCGCCTCTTGAGATTAGGGAAGTGAGGTTTATACGCACAGCTCTCACTAGCCTACGTTATACTCACCCCCCAAGCCCCCCTCTCCTGAGCAGGATTCTAGCGTGCTCTCTGGTGTGGGCGCTAACAAAGATGCTAAACACACTAGCCTCTAGCGTCAATCGCTAGTGCGCCTCTTGTGGCCAGGGGAGTGAGATTTATACGCACAGCTCTTACTGGCCTACATTACTCTACTATCATAACAGGAATATCTCATATCTGTAGGACAATGACAGCAGGAGGTGCTCTTTATCACCGGGGGAGAAACTCACTCGGATGACTTTGACACACACACACACACACACACGAGCAGGTGACTTTGGTGTTGAAATAGCTCCAGATCATCTGGCAGCGTTTCTGCAGCGGTTTGACATTGCTGGTGGTGTCCGAGTCCGAGCCAGACTGTCTTTCCTGGGGCGAGTGTTTCCTCCGGTGAATCGAGCAGCCGCTCTAAACGCTTTACTGCAGGCGCTTCTGGGATGCAGCTTTCCTCTGTTGTGGGTATTTGGTTTCAGTTGAGAAAAAGTGTCCAATTAGGGAAGCCACAGTATCGATCTGCAAAACGAGTCAATTTCAAACAAGCACACGCACACGCACACACACACACACACACACACACACACACACACACACACACACACACACACACACACACACACACACACACACACACAGAGAGAGAGAGAGAGAGAGAGAGAGAGAGAGAGAGTTTAAAATAGCAAGTCAGTGTTGAGTTTGTCTTTATCCACATATTTACTGCTCAAGACAAAACACATACTGAAGAAAAGCCATTGTACCTTTTGGACAAGACAGAACAAAAACACTATGATTTCAAGATGTGTACCATGGTAATAGCATGTTTCTTTTTGGCTTTTACCACGTTATATATCAAGGTATCGTACAGTACTTGTTTGTAAGGGTATCCACATATGTATTGTTCCTGCTCTGCCTGTAGTTTATGTCAGTATTTCTCAGTATTAGCTAGTTTGTTCAGTTAGCGATCATGTAAAGTTTCAGCACAAGAAGTGAGGAAACATTACACAGGGTTTCCTTTGAACCCGGCTTTGCGCTGATAAATACTTGTTGCCTTAGTTTCATTGAAAGTTTGCTGAGAAAGTCTTTCAAGACCCCCTTTCAAGCGCTTTGTTTGTGTGAAGTGATCCGCGTCTCACGCTGCGAATGAAATTAAACTGGCAAAAATAATCACCAAGCCACTGTCTTGCATAATCACAATGTAGTACAAAGCAAAAACTACAAATTAGCTCAAGGGTAAAATGTTAGGGAAGGAAAACACTCGTTAGAATCTATTTGCCGTTTTAGCTAGCCACCAAAATTGATAACTCGTCTGCTAGTCACTGTAACTGTCTTCAAATTTCAATGCTAATTGCAATTAGCCATAAATTGTACTTGTTGTGACAGAACAATTTAGTTTGCACACACATACTGCTTTTAAGGTGGTTTCCCAGGCTAGTTAGCATTTCATGCCAATGTTCATCTGCGTGTCGCAGTGGGAGCTTGTTTGCTAACCCTTTACACTGTCCCTGTGAATGAATATTCTCAAGCAAGAATATCATTCATTTGTTTTTAGCCACCAACCAGCCTTAACCAGGAGAACAGTACATTAGCCGCCATGTGTAGCGGAAAACATCTCAGTTTTAGCTTATCGCACTTGCTAAACAAAAACAAACATGCCGTATCTTTAGAATACCTACAATCACATTTTACACATGATGAATATGAACTAGTGTTATCAGTAAATGATGTCTGAGCTGCAGCAGAGTGATAGTCATGCTTAAGTAATCAGTGATGCTAGCATGTAGTTAGCTAGTGCAAAAGAATCAGACCTGTTTCCAGTAAACGCAAACCTGATGGTTTTTATTCAGGAGCCGTGCTTTTGAATAAATGTCGTGTGTCATGATGGGATTAGCAATGATGTTGACCCATGTCGTTTCACTCCACACAGACAGGAAGTTAGCAGCGGCAACGAGGAAGCCGTAGCGGTTCTATGAGTCTCAAAGCTGCGATTCTGGATGTTAATAAACCTAAGGATGCATTTTCAGCCATTGTGTGTTCCACAATTTTATATCAAAGTTTTATTTTTGTGTAATTAGCATTGCTTGCTTAGATTAGCATCGCTAGTGCTCATACTCAAGGTTAAGAGTTTGTGGATGATAAAACAGGCAAGTAATCCATTCACAACCACCTTCAACATAGCAACATGCTAAAAAAAAAATCTGAGCACATTAGCATTAGCATAGCAATGCAATAGCAACCATTCCGAATGACCTAGCATTGTGTCGGCTTCCCAGCTACCAGGACTAATGTTATCTGAACTTTAACTAATGCTGTGGCAAGGTTCTCTCAGAGTTATGAACAAACATTATATCCAGCAACATTAATAAAACATGATCTGGTCTTTAATAATGTTTTCAAAACATTAGCGCAAAAACATTAATTATACATCATTCATGGAATGTTTCTATCATAAACGTGTAGATGTAACTATTTTTAAAAGTTACAACAAGTTTCAAAATGTTTGAGAACATTCAAAAGTAATATTCCCATAACATCTGAAGAATGATCAAATGTTTCCTTAACGTTCACATAACTAAGAAAAATGTCTTAAAAGATTTGTTTAAAACTGATGCAACCAATGTTTTACACTTTCATATCAAGATGATAGGCTAATGGATAATGTTAGCCCATAGCTAATTAGCCAAGTAGTCATTATTTTACCAAATCCAATCAAAATCAAGTCAACATTTCGTTTCTAATTAACAATCTGTTGCGTTACAGAAGTTACTTAAGTTGTGAATGTCGTTTCTTGTAGACTGTTTTGACCTCATTAGCATGTAGCATCCGTTTTTAATATTTTTAGCGCAGGTTAGTCTCGGCTAGCAGCTTGTGTTTCCAATACCAGCTAATCGATGCGTTAGTTCAGCCCCCTTCCTTGCTCTCCGTCATAATGATTATATTTAGCATTAGCATGCAAAACAAAATCCCATTTCCAAGTGCCAACATTTTGAGTTTCGTGTTTAGCTGCTCTTTATTTGTGCGCTAAATAGCCTCCGCAATGTCTGTTTATGTTGTACTTGGGGTTTGTTGTGTGGGATTAGCACTAATAAAATCCAAATGCTTGTCCTAAGACTATCAAACCCAACAGATGGATGACACCACGACTTTGAGTTCGCAACAGGACGGGTAGCTACTTGCTATCATGCTAATCTCACAAAATCACAAGGTATTTTCTCATTAAAGTCATGATGTAGTGATCAAAACCCATTTTACTTTTGTAATGTGATTGTATTTCAGGAGGTATAATGAAAAAAGTGTGGATGACTTGATTTTACACATCAAGATAGTGTAAATGTCGTCGATTCGGAGATACACTAAACACTAAGCTAACATTAACATGTAAGTAAATTGCATCAAACTTGATGTCATGTTGACATTTGGTCCCCAAACCGTTAGCGTATGTTGTAAGTTAGCAGATGTACGTTGACTGACAACCAGAGGACGCTGCTGTGTAGCTTAACCGCGATGCCCCGACTTCTTGTTATTGAGTTATAATGAGTTCCTTAACTGTTTATCTGCTAATTTATTTATGATGAGGTTGTACCGGCGTGTATGCCAAGACTGGAAGTCATTAAGGGACTAATTAGTGGAGTTTTGGTGGCGGCCATGTTTGGTGGCGGAGAGAGATCGTGGCTTTTGCATCTCAGACGAAGACACACTCTCGCTCTCCTTCCCCCGGTGCCGGTTGTAACAGCGGCGCTCTGGCGTTTTTCCAGGCCACCTGGTGTGAGGCAGAGACTAGCGTCTCGAGGGCAGGTTAAAACCTGGCGCTCGCTAGCAGGAGCTCGAGGGGCCTTGGATATGTAGAGGCCACCAAACGCCGATGCTCTTTCACAGATACGCGACCGCACTCGGATCACAGCTGCCGGGTCATCACCGTTACTGGCTGCTGTCGTTAGATTATATATTCACTCAGAGATGGGAAGCCACTAGCATTGCTAGCTTTACTGTTCTTACAGACAAAAAAAATGTTTCCTGTCCCTTTTCTGTTTTTGGGAAGCTTTAAAAAGGATGCATGTTAAAATAGTCAAGTCACCTTTATTTATATAGTGCTTTTAACAATACAGATTGTATCAAAGCATCTTTAAAATTACTTACAAACTACTTTAAAACTAGAAGTAAGCCAATTTTAATTTGAAGAACATACAACATGGATTCAAAATAACTCAACTTTAAATTAATAAAATGTCAAAAATTTGTTATATTTTAAGTGTAAGAACATATATTGAGGTTATAAATAATTGTAATGTTAATATTTGAATATTAAAATATTTGAATAAAATATTAACATAATTTAAGTTGAATTTATAACATTGAGGTTATAAATAATTGTTTATTTAGAAAAAGATGTATTTATGTTTATAGTTTTAATATTTTAAGGTCTAAGAACATACAGGTTATGACTGATTTTAGTGTTAATATGAAAACAAATTCTATTTAAAATATGTATTTTATATTTCTAATTTTAATATTTTAAGTGTAAGAACATACTTTGATGTTATAAATCATTTTAACAGTCATGTTTAAATATTAATATTTAAAATATATTTGCATAATTTTTATATTTAAAATATAATTTGAACTATTTATTTATATTTCTAATTGTAATATATTAACTGTAAGAATATATTAAGAAAATATTTAATTACATATCAAATTAAAGTTACGAACCTGCTTGAGGTTATATGTTTTTATTAATAATATTTTAATATTTAAAATATTGATTTGTATCCCTAATTTCAATATTTGAAGTGTTGCTTGCAGACATTCATAAACTCGAATCTAGTTTTTCTTTATTCTGGAGTGTTTGGGAAATATAGCACATTATTTTCTCCTGGAGTCATATTTCATCTCCATATTTGTGTTGTAACTCCTGAAGTACAGGATTTGTGTGAGGAGATTGAGTTGTGTTTACAGTACCTGTGTGTGACGCGATTGAAACGCCGGTCACGCGCACAAACACACACATTTATGCGGCTCCAGGGTTCAGGCTTTAAAGCCAGACTTTCACTAAGTACTTTATCCTTTATGTTCAGATTTCTGCCACCATCTTAGTTCTTACAAACAGTCAGCATAATAATCTCTCCTCCGAAACAAACCAAACAAGAGCTGGATCTTCCCAGAGGACGTCACATGACCTCGTTAGCCGGGCTAAATTGGTCTAAGTATTAAAGGCTTGTTAGATCTCGGCTCCATTAGTGAGTATCGGTGCAAAAACAAGAGTGCAGTGGAAATCACACAGTTTTTAAACCCAGTGTTTCCGGCGTTAATGGACGGGTGTTTCGCACTCGTTTACCTCGTCTCGAGATTAAAAGCATAATCAGTTTGATGCTGTCTGAGTCCAGGAAAGCACTCTTGTGAAATTAAAGGTGGGGAAAAACACAATCTTACCAAGCAAACAATGATGAAAAGTATAATATACTTCAAAGTACTGACCAGCAGCAATACAGTGCTGCTCAAAAGTTTACACCCCCTTGCAGAATATGTGCATAATTGTAACAAAAAGGGATCACACAAAATGCATTTTTTATTTAGTACTGTCCTCAATAAGGTATTTTACATAAAATATGTTTACATATAGTCCACAAGACAAAAAAAAAAAGCTGAATTTATAAAATTACCCTGTTCACAAGTTTATGAACCCCATTCCTTAATACTGTGTGTCGTTGACTAGATGATCCACGACGTTTGTTTGTTTGTTTGTTGTTCTTGAGTCCCTTGTTTGTCCTGATGGTAAATGGACTGCATTTATAGCGCTTTCACAGACCCAATGGCCACCAAAGCGCTTTAATCTTCAGTTTTCCTGCATATTTTGCATATTTGAACCCTTTCCAGCAGTGACTTTATGATTGAGATCCATCTTTAACACACTGAGGACGATTGAGGGACTCAAACACAAGTATTACAAAAGACTCAAACATTCACTGATACTCCTGAAGGAAACACAGCGCATTAAGGGAAAACTTTTGAAGTCCAAATAAATATCAAGCAACAGAAGATTCTTACATGTTTCCTGGAAGACAAATATGATTTACCTTGATCTTCAAATACAAAAAAACGTTTCACCCCCTGGCGAAAATAGCATGCATTTTGTATGATCCCTCTTATTTGGTTAAAATTAGTCACATTTTCACAGATTCTGCAAGGGGTTCACAAACTTTCAAGCAGCATTGTGTGTATGTGTGTGTATATATATACAGCTCTGGAAAAAATTAAGAGACCACTGCAAAATTATCAGTTTCTCTGGTTTTACTATTTGTACTAGTTGATAGTTTTACTAGTTGATTGTCGAGTTCGCGCGCGCGCGATCATTGGTAACTAAGCAATCAATGGTAACTCGACAATCAACTAGTGTGGACTTCGACCGAAAACAGGAAGTAAATACAGGTATGTGAGCTGACTGAATAAACATCATTTTTATTCATATCTTTCACATCTACTGCAGTCAGATTCACTGTGTTCACTCTGAATAAAATCACTCACATGGCTGTGCACTTGTAATGACACATCAAGGATGTTAAAACTTGCTCCATTTAAGTCAACAGGGTGCAAATTTTAAAAAGAGGATAACACGGTGTAGGCAACACCGGTTTTTGTCGTTGTTCTCTGTACTGACAGCACTCCAAATTTACAAAAAAATGAGCTCAATGTTACAATTGACCAGAGTTCTCCTTTAAGAATTGGAGTTACATCAGCTGTTTTAAGAGAAGAAGGAACAATTCCAGTGGTAAGAGAAGAATGAATGATGTTTGTAATGAGAGGGGACAGAAAAGGAGTAACGGCCTTCACAAGAACAGTAGGAAGAGAGTCTAATCTGCAGGTTGAAGATTTGGACTTTTGAATTTATTGAGGGTAAGGCAAATGCTGTGAGTAAGTCGGTGGGAGCAAATGAAACTGGGACTGGTGAGTTCGGACCAGAAATAGACATAAGTTGCTGGTGGATGTGTTCAAATTTTAAAGAGAAAAATGATAATATAGAATTACAAAAATCAGAAGAGTACAAGTGAGGAGGAAGTGGATCCCAAAGTTTGTACACTCTCAGAAAATAAAGTACATAATTGTACCTTTAGGGGTACAATGGCTTGTCACTGGGGCTGTACCCTCAAGGGTACAGATTTTGTACCCTTGGCAAAACTTTTATTCCTTTATTTCAAGGTTATTTCAAGGCTACTCAAATATAGTGATAAGTTAAAATCTACCTTTAATTAAGGTATCATTAAAACCTTTAAACAACAACTTTTACAAAAAAAAAAAAAAAATGGCTTAGCAGAGTCTGTCTCTTGATATTGTACACAGCAAAAACTCCAGTGTTAAATATGGCTCCAGACTCAAGAGTGTTAAAATGGTAAAATATGAGTGTTAAATTAACATTCAAGAGTGTTAAAGTTAATGACCTCATTAAGTGATTCATTGAGTGATGATTGACCATTATTGAAGACACCTGAAGGAGAAAATCTATTTTTTAAGACACCGTTATGGTGCACTGCAACATACTTTATTATTGTCACCATTGTTGAGATTCACAGGCTGATTATTGATGTCAGTGTGTCTAAATGCTTTATTATTGTCACCATTGTTGAGATTCAGAGGCTGATTATTGATGTCAGTGTTTCTAAATACAATTTCAAAGTCTTCTGATCAGAACAACTTTTAAGAAATATTTTGGATTATATTGAAAACGTTGAAAATCATTTACTGTTGAATCACAGTCTGCTGTAATCAACAAGGTAGACATAACTTTCTAAATGAGATTTGTGATTCAGATCACATTATGATTGTCAAAACATAACCAACACCATCTGATCAACTTTCATCTTTGTTCATCTGGCAGTTATAGCTCAGATACAGCAGCCAAACAAAATCTAATGTTAACAGTTTAAGAGTCAAGAGCCCAACTAAAGCAAACACTGATCACCATAATGGTGTCTTAAACAAATTAGATTTTCTCCTTCAGTGATTCTGCTTGTTAACATCAGGTGTCTTCAATAATGGTCAATCATCACTCAATGAATCACTTAATTAGCTCATTAACTTTAACACACTTGAACACAGGAGAGTTCATTTAACACTGGAGTTTTTGCTTTGTACCTTAACCTTTAAAAGAAAGGGTACATATATGTACATTTTAATGTTTGGGAACATATATGTACCTTTTTGACCCTCAAAAAGGTACATATATGTACCTTGAGGTCCAATAATAAGCCCTATGGGGTACATAGTGTAGATTGTACCTTGGGGGACAAAAATGGACTCCTACTGTACCCCTTTTTCTGACAGTGTAATAAGGGGAAAAAGGACCTTTGAATTTCCTTCACTTGAACTGATTAAACCAGAATAGTAAATGGTTTTAGCTTTAGAAATATAATCTTTGTAAAGAAGAATGTGCTTTGAACACATGTCCTTGCGCACAGTGAGACTGGTTTTCCTGTAAAGTCTTTCGAGTTGTCTTCCTTTTGCTTTTAATTTTCTAAGAGTGTGAGTAAACCAAGGTGCAGAGAGAGTAAATGAGACTGTCCTGGTTTTGAGTGGAGCAAGGTTATTAAAGAGGTTATGAAGGTTATAATTATAGTGAGAGAGGAATTCATCCGGGGTAGAAAAACTGTCAGTACTGGGAAAGCTAGTGATGCTAGAAGATAAATTGTCCAAGTTGATATCCTTAATATTTCGGGAATGCTATAGTACGTTTGGATAGTGAAAGATTAAAGGGTTAGTTCACCCAAAAATGAAAATGATGTCATTAATGACTCACCCTCATGTCGTTCCAAGTCTGTAAGACCTCCGTTCATCTTCGGGACACAGTTTAAGATATTTTAGATTTAGTCCGAGAGCTTTCTGTCCCTCCATTGAAAAGGTATGTACGGTATACTGTCCTTGTCCAGAAAGGAAATAAAGACATCAAAGTAGTCCATGTGACATCAGTGGGTTAGTTAGAATGTTTTGAAGCATCGAAAATACATTTTGGTCCAAAAAAAATAAAAATAATAGGACTTTATTCAGCATTCTATTGTCTTCCGGTTCTTTTCTAAATAATCTAAAGGATTTCTAAAAAGTTATTCTGATAAAACAAAATCTTTATTTTAGGCACACACAGACATCAAGAATCAGTGTATGAATCTAAACAATGGTGACAAACAGAATATGCCATTAGGGAAAGGAAATTACTAAGACAATTCAGATAATAATTTATTCATACCGCAATGCATGATGGGAGCTATTAATGAGTTTTGATTGGTGGCACCCAGAATGCACTTCAAGTATTAGAATGCATGCTTTATTATTGTCACCATTGTTGAGATCCACAGGCTGATTATTGATGTCAGTGTGTCTAAATGCTTTATTATTGTCACCATTGTTGAGATTCACAGGCTGATTATTGATGTCAGTGTGTTATAGTATTCATGGACTACTTTGATGATGTCTTTATTTCCTTTCTGGACAAGGACAGTATACCGTACATACATTTTCAATGGAGGGAAAGAAAGCTCTTGGACTAAATCTAAAATATCTTAAACTGTGTCCCGAAGATAAACGGAGGTCTTACGGGCTTGGAACGACATGAGGGAGAGTCATTAATGACATCATTTTCATTTTTGGGTGAACTAACCCTTAAACACTGAACGAGAGCAGCATGTGGTCAGAAAAAGGGAAAGGATCTGCTTTACAGTTAACAGGTGAAACACCTGAACAGCAGATTAAATCCAAAATATGTCCTTTAATGTGAGTGGGAAAGTTTATGTATTGCTGAAATCCAAGACTGTCCAGACAGAACGTAAAGTCTTTGGTGAGAGTGTTATCAACATTATCCATATGTATATTAAAATCCCCCAAAAATATTATATTTGATGAAAGTGTGGATAAGTGAGTCAGAAAGGCAGCAAAGTCAATAATACAATCCTTGTTAGGCTTTGGTGAGCGGTACAAAGTAGCAACAATGGTGAGTAGCCTCAAATGAGTGATTTTGTATCATTTTATAATTAAACACCATTATTTTATATTATTAATATATTCAAATTTTAATTATATATAGATCTATAAAATATGTATATAAAATATGTATATAACATTTAATAAAACCAGACATATACATTTTGAATATACTTTATATAAATATATACTTAATTGTATGTATTTTTTATAATTATGTTATTTTTATTTTTTTATATAATTAAATCTAATTTAGATGGACAGCTGTGTGTTATTGCTGGGATGGAGTGAGTCCTGTAGGCTGGTTTCATCAGTATATCGGTGACGATGACACACACACACACACACACACACACACACACACACACACACACACACACACACACACACACACACACACGAGTGATGCTGTTATTGCTCTGAACACAGCTGATGTTATCGCTTAGGCTCTTGACCTGTGCTCTGCACTTATTGCCTCCTATATTTAAAAGCGCAGACACAGCAGAAAACTCATCTACTGGTGCCTCATCATATATATTACATATTACATAATGGTTTTCAGTCAATTTAATATTAGTATTAGAACCTCAATCCTACATGTTTTGGAAGTGAAGTATGTAATTTCTGCAGAACTGAAAAAACTGAATTGCTGATCAATATATGCTTTGCCTTTTTTTTTTTTTTTTTTTTTTTTTTTTTACAAATATTTATTATATTTTCTTTTTTTATCTTATGGTTATTATATAAAATGTTTTATTATTTTATTTTTTTAACATTTCATTCTGTATTATGTTTTGTTTTATTGTTGTACTTTTAGTTTCATTTTATTGTTTATTTTTGTATTTTAATTGATATATATATATATTTACACTCACCTAAAGGATTTTTAGGAACACCATACTAATACTGTGTTTGACCCCCTTTCGCCTTCAAAACTGCCTTAATTCTACGTGGCATTGATTCAACAAGGTGCTGAAAGCATTCTTTAGAAATGTTGGCCCATATTGATAGGATAGCATCTTGCAGTTGATGGAGATTTGTGGGATGCACATCCAGGGCACGAAGCTCCCGTTCCACCACATCCCCAAGATGCTCTATTGGGTTGAGATCTGGTGACTGTGGGGGCCATTTTAGTACAGAGAACTCATTGCCATGTTCAAGAAACCAATTTGAAATAATTCGAGCTTTGTGACATGGTGCATTATCCTGCTGGAAGTAGCCATCAGAGGATGGGTACATGGTGGCCATAAAGGGATGGACATGGTCAGAAACAATGCTCAGGTAGGCCGTGGCATTTAAACGATGCCCAATTGGCACTAAGGGGCCTAAAGTGTGCCAAGAAAACATCCCCCACACCATTACACCACCACCACCAGCCTGCACAGTGGTAACAAGGCATGATGGATCCATGTTCTCATTCTAAACGCCAAATTCTGACTCTACCGTCTGAATGTCTCAACAGAAATCGAGACTCATCAGACCAGGCAACATTTTTCCAGTCTTCAACTGTCCAATTTTGGTGAGCTCTTGCAAATTGTAGCCTCTTTTTCCTATTTGTAGTGGAGATGAGTGGTACCCGGTGGGGTCTTCTGCTGTTGTAGCCCATCCGCCTCAAGGTTGTGCGTGTTGTGGCTTCACAAATGCTTTGCTGCATACCTCGGTTGTAACGAGTGGTTATTTCAGTCAAAGTTGCTCTTCTATCAGCTTGAATCAGTCGGCCCATTCTCCTCTGACCTCTAGCATCAACAAGGCATTTTCGCCCACAGGACTGCTGCATACTGGATGTTTTTCCCTTTTCACACCATTCTTTGTAAACCCTAGAAATGGTTGTGCGTGAAAATCCCTGTAACTGAGCAGATTGTGAAATACTCAGACCGGCCCGTCTGGCACCAACAACCATGCCACGCTCAAAATTGCTTAAATCACCTTTCTTTCCCATTCTGACATTCAGTTTGGAGTTCAGGAGATTGTCTTGACCAGGACCACACCCCTAAATGCATTGCAGCAACTGCCATTTGATTGGTTGATCAGATAATTGCATTAATGAGAAATTGAACAGGTGTTCCTAATAATCCTTTAGGTGAGTGTATATATAAATCTATAATTTAAATTGTATCATTTATATTTTATTTGTTTATTTGTATTTACTTTTTTATATTTTATTCGTCTTCATTTTTTATTTTTTATTTGATTCTGTATTTTTATTTTATTTTCTGTATTTTTGTTTTATTTTACTTTTATCTTCTCTAATATTTTTATTGTATTTTTATTTATTTTAATTATTGTACTTCTACTTTTGTTTTAATATTTTTATTTCATTATTTCTGAAGTTTTAATTTAAATGTATTTTTATCTTATTTCTTATATTTTCTTATGTTTATTTTTACTGTATATTTTTTATTATCTGTTTTACTTTTGCTTTATTGTTTTCACTTTATTCCATTACTTGTATTTCATTTTTATATTATTTTTTTTAATTGATCATTTTGTTTTATTTTTTATATTTTATTTCTATTCTGTATTTTTTATTATTTTATTGTATTTTTATTTGCATTTTTTTTTCATTTGACTTATTTTATCATTTGAATCTATTTATTTGTATTTTTTAGAAGACTATCTTCTGCAAGAAGGCATTTAAGCACACTGATAACTAGTAAACATAACAGTCAAAAGTAAAATGGGGAAAATAAATAGTAATAGAATGTGCTTTTGCTTTCTTTCAAAAGTAAATACGCATCCCATCCAATAAACATATTTATTTTCTCATATTTACAAACACATCCGTTCCCAAAAGCCTGACCCCCCACTGCTACTTTCTTGGACTGCAAACACACTCAGTTCTTCTGTGGCGATCGTCCCACATCCCTTCTCAAATCCGTCCCATTAAACACTAATGACCCCACATTATCGGCTGTGTGTGTGTGTGTGTGTTGTCTAGTAGTCTATCTGTAGGGATGAATATTAATAGTTCCATCCAGACAATCGCCGCGAGGAGAAGATGACCTGAACGGCCCTCCAGAGACTCAAACACAGACCTGATCAGTGCGAGATGTAACATGCTGTTAGTTAAACATGTAGAAACACTGTTTTTGGCCAAACTTTGGTGTGTTTGAGCAGGTTCTGTCATTAATGCGAGTCTCGCTGTAGTGTAAGCTCACTGTTATACACCCTGGCGCATGATTACAGAGATCATTACAGCAGATTAAGTGTTTCCTCCACCATGTGTCTTTGAGAATACAAACGCTCTGCACAACAGAGAGGAAGACGTGTGTGTGTGTGTGTGTGTGTGTTTAAGTCCTTCATCAACATCTGACATCCCGCTCTCTCAGATCTCAGATCATTCCCTGCACATTTACACCGACTCTTTGGGAAAATAACACATTTGTGCTGGATGAAATTGGCTGTATTTTTACAGCACTTTTTTTTTTTTTTTACAGCAAAATGTTTTCCTCGACATTTTTATGGTAATTTGTTTCTAAATATTCTTGATTTTTTTGTGCATGATTTATTTTTAAACATTATTTTTCAGCTAAAACCGAACTGCTGCTCAATATATGCTTTTCCTTCATTGTATTTTCTTTTTTGTATTTATTTATATATTTTTATTTAATTACTTGTTTAAATTTATATTATTTTTTATATTATTTTAATTGTATTTTATTACGTTTTTTTTTAAATAACGCAATCCAATGAAGTTTCGCAAATCCATTTTTTCGCAGTAAATACATTTTTTTCACTAGGAAAATGTCAATATGTCGTTGCTAATTCATATTACGGTAGTAGCGCTAGTTGCGTTAAATTGGCATATTAGCGTATTTTAATCCAATCTAGTCCGACCCTATTTTATTTCCTAGTTAATATTTTTTTACTGGGAAAATGTTAATATGCTGTTGCTAATATTGCTAATTCATGCTACCGTAGAAGCGCTAATTGCGTTAAAACGATGCATTGGCGTATCGCCATCCAATGGGAGCCCATTCTACGCCATTTCGCCATAAATATCCTTTTTCACTAGGAAAGTATGTTATGTTGTTGCTAATGTTGTTAATTCATGCTAGTGTAGCAGCGCTAGTTGCATTAAATCTGCGTATTTGTGTATTACAATGCAATTGAGTCCCACCCTATGTTATTTTGCAATAAATATTATTTTTACTAGGTAATTCTTTGTCAATATGTTGTTGCTAATACTGCGGTAATTGCGTTAAATCGGCGTATTCATGTATCTCAATCCAGTTGAGTCCCACACTACGTTACTTCTCAAGTAAATATACTTTTTTTAACAAGGAAAATGTAAATATTTTGTTGCTAATTCATGCTATTGTAACAGCACTAGTTGCATTAAATCTGCGTATTTTTGCATTGCAATGCAAGTGAGTCCCACCCTACATTTAATTTGCAATAAATATAATTTTTTACTAGGTAATTCTTTTTTATGTCAATATGTTGTTGTTAATTCATACTGCGGTAGCAGCGCTAGTTGCGTATTTGCGTATCTCAATCCAGTCAATCCCCCCCTTCGTTACTTCTCAAGTATACATTTTTTTTTTACAAGGAAAATGTCAATATGTTGTTGCTAATTAATGCTGCTGTATCATTGCTAGTTATTAAATTAGCATATTAGCATCTGCTAGGAAATTATCAGTAATTTACACTATTTAAACGTTAGCTCCTTGCCCTAAATCGGCTGCAACATCTTTACGTGTCTTTCAGTTTCAGGACTATTTTCTAGTACTTAGCTAGCTGGCTAATTCCGTACTATTTTCTAGTAGTTAGCTAGCTGGCTAATTTGGTACTATTTTCTAGTAGTTAGCTAGCTGGTTAATTACGTACTATTTTCTAGTAGTTAGCTAGCTGGCTAATTCCGTACTATTTTCTAGTAGTTAGCTAGCTGGCTAATTTGGTACTATTTTCTAGTAGTTACCTAGCTGGTTAATTACGTACTATTTTCTAGTAGTTCGCTAGCTGGCTAATTCATACTATTTTCTAGTAGTTAGCTAGCTGGCTAATTACGTACTATTTTCTAGTAGTTAGCTAGCTGGCTAATTACGTACTATTTTCTAGTAGTTAGCTAGCTGGCTAATTCCCCACCCAGCAGAAGTATTCACCCCCGTGCAATCAAACGCTAACTCTCGTTTAGATTCCTGTAGCGGAAGACAAGCACATCAACAGTTTGGTACAGTACACAGCGATCAGCTGCAACAGGACGGCGTCTGAACTGCGGCTACATGGCAGTTAGCCTGTAAATACACCATGACTAATGTGCATGTAATGGAAAGCAAATCTGTTGTTGCACGAGATTATCCCACAACCTGGGTTCAGCGGGACGCCAGGCCAACCTCACACTGAGAGGAGAATATCTGTGACCAATCCACAGAGTATCTGTGACTTCTTGTCTTTAGCCCCAATTACGAGCGTTTGCCAGACATTTTCAATATTCATTTCCCACTCGTTGCGCGGCGGGTGCAGTCGTTCCTCTGGAGAGCGAAACAGGAGGCGAGACGCAGATGGTGCCATCTTATCTGCTCTCACTACACAAACACCATCTTGAGAAACATCCACTTTATTTCTCCTTCCTTTCTGTCGGCGGTACAAGATGAAGACGCGCGGTGTATCTGTGTTTTTGATTTGCACTCATTTGCAATCCTTCACGTTGACATTTGATTATGTCTTTCTTTTTGTCTTTGTGAAGTGAATTTGTAAATTTGATTGGAATATTCTCCAAACTAAAGCTAAAATATTTGGTGTGTTGTAGTCCATTTAACATTTTATTAAGTAATCTTCAGAGTAAATTAATGGTGTGTAAATGTTTTTAACCAGTTGCATTATTTTCCAGTTATCTCTGTAAAGCTGTTTTGAAAAAATCTGTATTGTAAAAAAAGCGTTATATAAATAAATGAGACTTGACTTGACTTTTATATTTATATGTGATAATGTTTTTTTGTTTTTGTTTTTTTGTATGCCGTAACTTTGATGTATACCTGTATATGCAAACTCAGCTGCCCATCTTGGCCACTAGGACAGTCCTGTACAAGAGATTTTAATCTCAGTGAATCTTCTCTCCTGGTTAAATAACGGTTCATCTATAATTTGCAGTGTGTTCTTCCACTTGAATCTCTCATTGGGATTTTCCAGAGTGCAAATAGAGATCCGCTCTGTGATGAATGGAGTCGTCTGGATAATGGACCCAGGTGTCTTGACAACTTGCATTGTCCTGTTCGGAGGAAAGAGAAGGTTTCAGTTACCCACCACATGACTTTGTTTTTATCAAATGAATAGCTTTCACTTAAACTGACTTTCATTACTACTACTACTACTGTTTATTTGCCGCCTACCTGACAATTAAAGAACAAAAAGAGACGTTCAGCTTCTGAACAATATTGTATAAGCTCAAAACCTGCTAGTGAATTTAAACAAAGCTTATTCTTTTGTTGGGTTCTTGAGTCGCTATGTGGTTCTTGTCAAGACACCTTCAGCATTTCTCACATTATCACAGTTTATTCGCTATAGTTTAGAAAATGGTAATAAAACATGTCAAGAACTCAGTGGATATTTGACTGGTTTTGTCCGTCCTTCTGTTAGACTCTCACACATGAATTATGTTGAATATCTGTCAGCTGTTAAATTTAACTACACAATTAGATAATACCATTTTAACTCAACCAGTGACCAAGCAATGCTTGATGTTGTTCAATTAAAGAAAAAAATATATTATTATATGTCACAGTTTACTTTATTTTGCTATCCTCACTTACATAAATGAACTATAGTGTCCTGCACCCGCTAGTAAAAAAGAAATATCAAACATTATATCTGGTGTCTGAATGATTTTTGGTTTGACTGTATGTCTAATAAAATATGACAAGCCAAGAGACACAATGGGATCAAATATTTCATGAAATTACGGAAGTCCCTCCCTACTTTATTTCTCAGTGAATATTCATTATTTTTGTCATTGCTAGTGTTGGTAATTCAAGCTGCTGAAATAGCACTAGTAGCGTTAAATCTGCATATTAACATCACAATCCAGTTGATTCCCATCTCATGTTATTTCTCAGTGCATTTTTTCCCCCAAGGAAAATATGTCAATACTGCCAATTCACACTGCTGTAGCAACGCTAGTTGCGTAAAACTGGCATATTAGTGTATCGCAATCTAGTCAAATCTCACCCTATGTTATTTTGCTGTAAATATTCTTGATGCTGGAAAATGTCAATATGTAGTTGCTAATGTTGCTAACTCATGCTGCCGCAGAAGTGCTGGAATTGGTGTATTTTTGTGTATAGCATACAGAATTTGGGTGTCGGGTTTCTTTAAAGAGGCCAGAACACAAAAATAAAATCGTGGAATGAACGCTCAAATCTAATTTCCGTCCAATCAAATATGGCGTGCGTTGACGTCAATCACGATCGGACCGAAGACATCAAACCTGGTCTAAATATTTCACAAAATTACAGCGATAATTATGCACATTTTTATGGAAGCTTGTTTCCGCCACAGAATGAAAAATAAAAAAGGTAATTGCGACTTTTTGTTTTTATCTCACAATTCTGACTTTTTTTTCTCACAATTGCGAGTTTACATCTTGCAATTCGGACTTTATTTCTCACAATTGCGAGATATAAAGTCAGAATTGCGTGATATACAGTAAAGTCGCAATTGCGTGTTATAAAGTCAGAATTGCGAGATATTAAGTCAGAATTGATTGATATAAAGTCGCAATTGCGTGTTATAAAGTCAGAATTGCGAGATATAAAGTCAGAAATGCATGATATAAAGTCAAAATTGCGTGTTGTAAAGTCAGAATTGCGAGATATAAACTATTCTGAGGGGAAAAACGTTTTTTTCCCCCTTAGAATTGGCCTGATAACTTGATGCCAGAGTTTATTTTCGAGTTTATATCTCACAATTCTGAGAAAAGATGTCAGAATTTCGAGATATAAACTCACAATTATGTGTTATAAAGTCAGAATTGCGAGATGTAAACTCGCATTTGTGAGAAAAAAGTCACAATTGTGAGACAAAAAGTCTCAATTCTGTCTTTTTTTCTCGCAATTGCGACTTTATTTCTCATAATTGCGACTTTATATCTCGCAATTGCGACTTTATTTCTCATAATTGCGACTTTATATCTCGCAATTGCGACTTTATTTCTCATAATTGCGACTTTATATCTCGCAATTGCGACTTTATTTCTCACAATTCTGACTTCATATCTCGCAATTGCGACTTTATTTCTCAGAATTCTGACTTCATATCTCGCAATTGTGAGATAAAAAGTCGCAATTATTATTATTTTTTTTTATTCAGTGGCGGAAACAAGCTTCATACATTGTAGACTGTCCTTCTGCTGAAAATCTTCTTCTGTGTTTCTTCCAGAAGAATGGTTTTGAAAGGATTTGAAGGTGAGTAAATGATGACAGCACATAAAGTGTCTTTTGTTTTACTTTCAGACCAACAATGTTGGCTCAACGCTTTGTTCTTCGTGTAAACACGCTAGAGCTCCATCGGGAGATCCACGGAAAGACGTTGGACGATTTGCTCCATCCTGGAAGACGGGGGGTTAAGTTTTTGTGCGTGGTTTCACACTGGTGGGCGTGGAGCTGCTGCCAGCATCCCTACATCCATCTGTGCTGGCGGTACAGCGCTGACAGCTCTCCAAACACACGTCGTGCTCGACTCTCCCTGCAGACGCGGCCAGTGAAGACTCACCCGGCCTCCTCGCAACTCTCGCATGCATTCATTAGAGGTTCATTCGCTGGAGATCATCACGTACTGCTGGAAGGGCTCTTAAAGTAACTTTATTTATTACTTTTAAATTTGCTTCCTAAAACTTTCTTGTGCAACAGGCAAATGTCACTATAGAAGAAATGTTATCATAGTAACATTTGATTTTGAGGCGAATATGCACTGTAAATATCAGTCAACATGATTTTTTTTTACTCAAAATGACATTTGCAACCCTTCTACTTTCATTAATGTGCCATTTTTTCATGTGAAATATGATATTCGGGAACTGAATTAATCTTGCAATGGCCGACTAGTCCATTTTTTGAAGTTTAGCAGAAATTTCAAAAAGGCTTGGAAAAGTCATGGGAATTTCTAAAGTCAATACAAAGTTTTTGTTTGTATTAAAGTTTTTTTTTCTCAATACATTGTTTTTTATTATTATTTTCACAAAATATTGCAAACTTTTTTCTTTAGAATATGTGCATTGATGTAGAGGATGAAACCTGCAAAAATTGATTTAAAAAAGACAAATAAGTACATGTAAATCCACATATTTGTGCATAAATATATAAATAATGAAATGTTGAAAATATACAAATAATGAATTAAGGACATAAAGTTTAAACAGTAAAAAAAATACAATAAACAAACATAGTCATGCATTTTACAGTCATTTAATTGTGTTTTATATCATAACATTTTATTTAATTTGTTTTTTTATTTTGATTATTTATATATTTATGCACAAATATGTGGATAAATATATTAATTTATTAGCATATTTATTTGTCTTTTTAATTATTATTTATTTATGTTGTATTTAATTCTTCTTCTTCATTTTTGTCCCCCGTACACTGATAAATCATTCGCAGTAAATCCAGGAACGGGTCCGTTTGGATTTCACGTTTAAATTAGTTTTATTGTGATACAATCTGGAGCTAAACTCTCGGGATTAAAAACCTCTGTGGTTTTCTCTCACCCTGACATGATAACAAACCATAAACAAGTCACGCACCATTGCAGGAATCTTTTAGGGCCGTCCATAAAAATGCTAATTACGGAGTCCCAGAATGCCATGCGTCGGTGCATCAATAAATCTGTCTGTTTTGGGGGTCTCCGTCCAGATGGGGTCAGATTTACGAGCGCGCGTGTCGGATGTCATCAGTCCTGCACAGTGTTTTAGCAGTCGGTGGCACAAATTCCCAAAATCAATCGGGCGGATTACGTCCCTGTCAGGATGAAAGACTCGCCCTGTTGTTGCACCGCCCGCATTCGTTATTAAATCTGTAACTGTGAGATTTGACCCTCCTAGAGAGTCTTTATTGTGTTGTTTTATCATAATTCTCCTCTGGGTTTTATGTAACTAAGCAAGTTTGTAAATGATAGTTGTAATGTGCTTGTGTCAAGCAGCAGCTTTTTTTATGGGCCGTTGATACTGTTGCCTTGTTTTATAGCGGGTTTGATGATGGATGGAGAAGTGAAGAGCAAATCTCGCTGATCGTTTATGTTTCGCCACCTCAGCTTTCAATGCATTAATGCATATGCATGTCTTTCAGTATATGAGGGGTCTCCATGACATTGGGAATGGGTCGGTCTGGAAATAGTATGTTACACCCGGTACCTACACCTCCGGGCCTTACGTCATAACTTGTGGTGTTCCCCAAGGCTCAATTTTGGGTCCTCTATTATTTAACGTATACATGCTTCCTTTAGCCGCTGCAATTCATCAGTACAATATTTCCTTAGATACATTTTTGGCACTGTTTATTAGAAGCCACTAGAGCAGAAATGACACTTTCGTGGGATTGAATTTCATTATTTTAAAAACATTTTACCTAAATTGTCGTAATAAATTCAAGACGCCAAAGAATGATTTTACAACATGTTTTGTAAATTGACTGTTGTGCAAATTGATGATGGATGGAGATGTGAAGAGCAAATCTCGCTGCGTCTGATCATATATGTTTCGACACCTCGGCTTTCAATACATATATTTCAGTATATGACGGATCTCCTTGCCATGGCTAACAGTATACGCAAACCTGTGGCCACTTCTCTTAAGACGAGTAAACAAAATCTGTACAGTAAGTCAAATCTCAATTATACAACTATTAATGTATGCTCTACAGCTCCAGTCCCCATTCACTTTCATCGTCAGGATGAGAGCAGCGTGAACATTGTGCTAAACGTCTCATTTAGGGTCATATGGGTTTAGAATAATATGAAAACCTTCATTTTGGGGTGTTTTTCCTGTTTGAGCTTCTCTTATCATGTCCGTGAGAGTTTAGCTCAGGCTATAATCCACCAAAAGTGGTGCATTCTCAGTCAACATGAAAAAAATCTAAATCTAAATGCTCCAAGTGTTTTCCATTAAACTGGTCTTTAGCAAACAACTCTGTGGCTATTATCATTATCGTGAGTGATGCCGGCCTGTGAATGCGGACCGATATCCTCATTAGAGCAGGTATTTCTGGATGTTCGGCCCTGCTGAGAGACACTGAGCTCAGGAACATTCAGCTCCACGGGACACGCTAATAAAATCCAGCAGGAGGGGCTTTAATGGAAACCAAAACGTTTCTACTGTCCAACTGGAGACGGGAAGTTGAAGGAAGGAAGAGAAAGTCACTTTGTGTCTTCTGGCCAAACTTGTGTAGAATTAAATTCTAATAATTCTAAATAAATTATACCTAATTTTAATAATCATAATGAAATCAGAATAATAAATGTAATGATACTAAAATAATCTAAAAATATATAATACAAAATTAATTATAAAAATTTGACTATAATTTAGATTTAAATGATAATGAATAGTAAGTAAAGTTTATTTATATAGCATCTTTCACAGACAAGGAAGGGTCACAAAGTGCTTCACAGTAAAAAAATAAAAAAATAATAATAAATATAAAATATACCAAAGCAAATAGAATAATATATATACAAATACCATAGAAATTTAATAAACGCCAAACCATATTGTTAATTAAAAGCTTGTCCAAAAATGTATAGCAATAAATTTATGAATTGTTGATCACAATTGTAGTGATTTAGCACAGACATGTTTTTTTTTTTTTTTTCTAAATCGTAATTGTTGCTAACAGAATTTTGTGAAATCCTGACGCAGGTGGAAAAGGTGGGTTTTTGGTGGCAGGTCTGGGGTCTGTTCTGAATATGTTAGTGTGCTGCTGTAAGACGTCTGTTTGAAACCAGGGGCCTTTTATCCATTATCAGGAACAGACGCTCGGGCCGGTCACAGTCCTGCCTCCTCATTAAGATGTCTGATTTATTCCTAGGGCTCAAACTGAAAATTCTCTCTGTATTTCCCATCATGCCCAGCATACAAAAATATATATTTTGAGTATGTGTGTATATATATATTACATATATTAAATATATATTACACTCGGTACCTACACCTCCAGGCCTTACGTCATAACTTGTGGTGTTCCTCAAGGCTCAATTTTGGGTCCTCTGTTATTTAACCTATATGCTTTCTTTTGCTGGTGCAATTCATCAGTGCAATATTCCCTAAGAACAATTCTAGGCAATTTTGTTAGAAGCCACTAGAGGTACATTATAACACCCAAATTGTCGTAATCAATTCAAAGCGCAAAATTTCGCAAGAATGATTTTACAACATGTTTTGTAAATTGACTGTTGTGCAAATTGTTGACAAACAATTAACGCAGGAATTCATTCTGCTAAGTGTTTCATCAATGAGACACTTTAAAATGCTTTCCTAATGTTTACACAACCTTTACAAACGTTTTTATAATGTTGTGTTAGTTGTGTTAATGTACAGCAGGTACTACATTTGGTTTGGTTTGAAACTACGCAACTGTTAAAAGAGTACGTATGAAAATGTGGAGTATGAATGTAATTTGGACGTACTACATCCGCCATGTTGTCTTTATCATGTGACCTACTAGCATCAGTTGTGTCGCTTCTCTGTCATTCATAAATCCTCTCCTGTGGCCTCATGGGATAGTAAAGTGTCCTTCGTTTGCACACTTCAGAATCCCGCCGGAAGAAGTAGTTCATCCGGGGACTTTTCACCTGTACTGTTTTTGAATACTGTCCAAACTCGCATACTTCCCAACTATATACTAGGCGAAATACAGTATGTGACACAAGAAGTATGTCTAAATTCACAGTATTTATAAAAAAAAGTAGGGAAAAAGATCTACTTCTTCCGGCGGGATTCTGAAGTGTACATACTAGGGGTGTAACGGTACATGTATTCGTATTGAACCGTTTCGGTTCGAGGCTTCCGGTTCGGTACGCATACAAACCGAACGATTCCTTGGACCATTTTTCCTGCAGACAAAATTCGCGCTGGCGCGACCGCCACAACGTTGCGCAACATCAAATGGCAAGCGGAAAGAAAGCGGAACGAAACTGCGCTACTCATGTGCTTCACGGATCGTTTATCAGTTCGGAGTTCGGACCAGCAACATCTGTGCAGCGCGAGCCGATCTCGATCAAGCGACACTGTCACTACACAGCGCTAAGATCAAGTGAAGAAAACATTTGAATTCGCCACTGAAGTAATAACATCGCTGCGAGATCTAGTGAGAAGCATTCACATTTCTCCGTTATTAACCGTAGATCTCTATTAGATCAAACAGCGCTGACGTGGACACCAGGAGAAACATTGTGCCGTGAATGAACTAGTAATACTTTACGTCCACAGACCAGCAACATTCACCATAACTGTAACCAGTTTGGCCGGAATAGTGAAATGCTTTCAAGTACTTCACACATCTTTTTCCAGCACTTCAAAACTCAAATATTATATAAATAAATATATGAAGAGTTCAGATGCAAAAGCCTCTAAGTGCCATTTTAAATTTTCTTCTAGAATGATCATTTTTATGAAGCTTGTATATTTAAGTTCAGTAATTTCACTCAAATGACAATTAATAGGTAATCTTCATTGCCATTTAAGTGAAATTACTGAACTTAAATATACAAGCTTGATAAAAATAAAGAAAATTTCAAATGGCTTTTGCATCTGAACTCTTCATATATTTAAATGTTATTTTTAATGTGATGACCAAAACATTATTTGTTCATCCTTCAAAGATGACACCCATTTATAAACCTGAAAGTTTCAAGATGTAGGAAAACTCAAATTATTTAAAAAATATTTTTTCTTTTAACAAATAGGAAATTTCTCTGGCATTTCTTACTTTTTGCTGTATCGAAAATGTACCGAACCGTGACTTTAAAAACGAGGTACGTACCGAACCGTGATTTTTGTGTACCGTTACACCCCTAGTACATACGATGTACATTAGGCTACTATCCCATATCCTATTTATGAATGGCAGTGAAGCAACGCAACTGACGCTAGTAGGTCACATGATAAAGACAACATGGCGGATGTAATACAGTACGTCCAAACTTCATTCATACTGCACACTCATACTATCTAGAACACACATTTTTAGTGCTTGCAAAATAAGTACCTACTCAAGAGAGTATGTGATTTCGGACGCAGCCTACGTCAAGTCACCTTTATTTATTTAGCGCTTTTTACAATACAGATTGTTTAAAATGGAAAATAATGCAACTAAGTTTGTTTCCAGAAGAAAATAGCGTCATAGTCCAGCTTAAGTAAGTTCAGTAATGTTTCAGTTTTTGTTGTAAAAAAGTCATTTGTAATATACATATATAACTGGATGTCATCGTCCAGCTCAGTTCAGTTCTCATATAAAACGTATCCAGACATAAAACTCAATTGACGTTCTGTTTTCACATACTATATAGTAGGTATGTATTAGATTTCGGACGCAGCATTAGTTCATAAGGGAGAAGCCACTTGAGAAACACCGAACTCATCCGTTTCGTTCGTCTCAAGAGTTGCTTAAACGACATGTTCCTTCCTTTTATCTGTCTACAGGACAGAAGTCCCCCGTGACAAGAGACGTCCCGCCGCTGTGGTGTGAAAAGCCTCAGTTTAGGGTCGTGTCTGAAAGTGTGCGCTTTTTTAGTGCATTGAAGTGAGTTTTATCTCTCTCTTTGTGAATGCAGACGGGGGACGCCCACTCCAGAAGCCCTTTTAATGTTCACCTCGGGGAGAACGGCTCGCACAGACATGTCCATCTGACAGACATATCAATCCTGTGCCAGGAGAACGAAGAGGAGGATGACGAGGAAGTGCTCCTGCCAAATAAAAGCTTTTGCTTCACTGCTTTTATATCATGACATGTTGTTCGGGTAGGTGGTTTGGCACTAAAACACCGGCGACAACTAAACAATGGCCTCTTCAGTGCTCGCTGAGATTCAACACTTAATTGGACGTTCGGAAATGGGAACAATCTCACTTACAGATTTACACAGTTGTGCATTCGCTTTTGTACATGATCATACTTGTGTGTTTCGCCTGGTAGATGATAAAATGATTGAGAAAAAAAAGCTTTTATTTTCAATTCATAAATGATGACTCAATATAAATATTAGATTAAATTTTTTTGCCGATTTATTACATGTGTTGAATCACGTAGCTCATACATATGGGAATTAAATCAATATTCTCTTATATTTATTGTAAGTATTAAATTAACATTTAACACTTTATATTACAGTGTCCTTGTTCCATATGTTGTATAACAGTAAATTATGCATAATTACATGCAACTAAACCAAATCCTAATCCTACCCTAACCCTATAGTAAGTACATGTTGCTTAATATTACTCAGTACTTAAATATATAATTACACTGTAACAATGACACCTTCTCCAATTTATCGGCTCCATTTTCTTTTTTTCTTTCATCACTTTTGTGTTGAATCATGTAAGATAACTTGCTTAAAGGGATAGTTCACCCCAAAATGTAAACTCTGTCAGTAATTACTCGCCCTCATGTTGTTCAACCCTGTAAGACTTTCGTTCATCTTCGGAACACAAATTAAGATATTTCTGATTAAATCTGAGAGCTGGATCACTCCTCCATAGGCTTCGAAGGGATTGAAACTTGCCGGCCGAGAAAAGTTATTAAAGACACCGTTAAAATAGTCCGAGTGACTACAGCGGCTCAACCTTAAGTTTATCAAGCGACGAGAATACTTTCTGTGCGCAAAAAACAAACAAAAATAACGACTTTATTCAACTATTAATTTCCTTCTCTGTCGGCCTCGAGATTTCACGTAGTGTAACAGCGCAGCGCTTCTGGGTTGTACGTCACACGCAGGCTCACTATTGGCCGACGCTGGTCATGTGTGTGTGTGTGTGTGTGTGACCAGGGCCGGCTCTGTAAATCTGGGGGCCCTAAGCAGGAAAATTTTGGGGCCCTGCCTTGCAGTAAATAATGGAGTATTGCCACCGCAAACCAGCAACTGTATACAATCTAACCCCAATCTAACAAATCTTCAATAAAGTTGTTGCATATAGGCTACAGGTGTTGCTGGAGTCTCGATCTTTGAACTTTTCCCTTTTCCACACTTTAAAAAGAGGGAGAAGTTGGACCTGTAATTTCTTTGCTTCCTTCTAAAGTGATTTAAACATATTCTTCTTTTTTCTGCACCCGATGGATAGACTCGTTTCATTTTTGCGGTCAAATTTTCAAGTCCAGGGAAGACAACGATCTGACACGGTTGGTTGACTTAACGCTGCAGTGGTTCTCAAACTTTTTCGGTCATTCCCCACTTTGGACAAGGGGGAATTTAAGCCCCACTGCCCCCATCGCCCCAACACAGTGCCTATGAAATACGCAACAAGCTTAAAATGTTCCAATTTATTGAAGTAACAAGTAGTATCTAAATACAAACTAACTATCTACATCAATTAACATAACAGCAAGTTAAAAAATAAAGAAAATAAAAGTGCAGCTGTGTCATAACTTGCATGGAATTCAAAAATAGAGAAAATAAAAGTGCAGCTGTGTCAAAATGTGTATCAAGTTCAAAAATAGAAAATAAGTAAAAGTGCCACTTTGCAATCTGTTAAAAAAAGAAATGAAGAGAAATCCATTTGGCAAGACAGCTCTATTTAAAAAATTTAAAATAGACATAACATAGGCTAGCTACTGTGTTTGATATGGGATTAAAATGATGGGCAGTGTATGAGATATAAACTAATGATTAATTATTTTAATATTCCTTTGTTCCGATCAGAGCATGAGCGGAGAGCGCATTTCTGGATATCCCTCGGCTCGCTCATTCCGGCGCTCAGGGTCGCGCGCTCAACCCTGCTGGTTCGAGAAAATGTGGAATAAGGGCTGCCTCCGACTAAAGATTTTTTCTAGTCGACTAGTAGTTGTTTATTTAAGCCATTAGTGGACAAATCGCCCCTTTATATTGATTTAATAGGCTATACAGGATAATGAGTGTTATAAAGCCGCACTCAAGCGCACGAACCGGCAAAAGTAGCCAGGCTAATGATTATGAATGTGTAAAAAATAGCAAAGGAGACATTTAATTGTTTATTAATAAACTGGTGTTTTCTGCGTCGTTGCAAAGATTAAGTTGACGATGCGGACTCGCCATGAACGAATAAAGATATAAAGGCATAAAAAGGAAAATTTCCTCCCGTTGGCGTGCCCCACCTGTCACGTCTCTATTCCCCACCAGTGGGGCGCGCCCCACACTTTGAGCAGCGACGCCGGCGACTACCATCTGTAGTTAGGGGGCCCCCTAGTGGCGGCGAGGCCCTAAGCAGCCGCTTAGTTCGCTTATAGGGAGAGCCGGCTCTGTGTGTGATGTACAACACAGAAGCGCTGCGCTGTTACACTACGTGAACTATCTCGAGGCCCATAGAGAAGGAAATGAATAGTTGAATAAAGTCGTTATTTTTGTTTGTTTTTTGCTCACAAAAAGTATTCTCGTCGCTTGATAAACTTAAGGTTGAGCCACTGTAGTCACTCAGACTATTTTAACGATGTCTTTTGGACATCGGGCCTCATTTCCAAGTTAGCCTTAGTGTTCTTTATCAGTGGAGACAGTTTAAAAAAAATTTCATCCAGTCGTTCCAGTTGCATAGTTCGCCGGTGCTAGGCTAGCGCGAGTCAACGGTAACTGCTAGCCTGCCATTACAAACAGTTTTACCCACTCCACAGTACACCAAAAGCAAATAAATTATAACGCCAGTCGCCAGACTATCGATGTAAATGTCTGTTGAGAGAATAATGTTAGAAATCAAACTACCCTTTCATCGCATTGCAATAGTTATACTTTCTTCCCTGTATTTATTAGCGCAGTCTACAGCAGCGGCAGAGTGATGTGTAGTTACCTAGGCAAACGAGAGAGACAGTGAGAGAGAGAGAGGTAGTGAGAGAGAGAGGTAGAGAGAGGTAGTGAGAGAGAGAGAGAGAGAGAGAGAGGTAGAGAGAGGTAGTGAGAGAGAGAGAGAGAGAGAGAGAGAGAGAGAGAGAGAGAGAGAGAGAGAGAGAGAGAGAGAGAGAGAGAGAGAGAGAGAGAGAGAGAGAGAGAGAGAGGTAGAGAGAAGTAGAGAGAGAGGTGGAGAGAGGTAGTGCAGGTAGTCCCGACTGTATTGCGCTTCGGTTCTGTGTTTACTTTTTGCCGCAGTACTACTAATCGGAGCAAAGTAAAATCCCGCCGCTGCTGAGAAACTAGTTCCTGTAAATGTATTGTGATCATTGAGATGCAAGAGTAGTTTGATTTTTAACATTATTCTCTCAACAGAGATTTACATCGATAGTCTGGCGTTATAAATGATTTGCTTTTGGTGTACTGTGGAGTGGGTAAAACTGTTTTTAATGGCAGGCTAGCAGTTATCGTTGACTCGCGCTAGCCTAGCACCGGCGAACTATGCAACTGGAACGACTGGATGAAATTTTTTGAAAACTGTCTCCACTGATAAATAACACTAAGCCTAACTTGGAAATGAGGCCCGATGTCCAAAATCCTGAACCACCCCTTTAATCAAAAATATCTTAATTTGTGTTCCGAAGATGAACAAAAGTCTTACGGGGTTGAACAACATGAGGGAGAGTCATTACCAGTGTTGGGGAAGTTACTTTTAAAAAGTAGTGTTTTCTCGTTACTCGTTACTTCTTAAAAAAGTAATCCGTTACTTTACTTAGTTACCCCCTTTGGAAAGTAACTTTTTATGTTACTCGTTACTTTTACGTTACTTTTATGTTGCTTGACTTTGGGCAGAACCCAATATCTGTTCCTAAATGTGTAGGCCTACATAAAATTCTACCATGAACTCTACTTATTGAAAAACTAGAAAAAAAAAACTAAAAAAAGAGAGAGATTTTGAGATAGAAAAAAATATATATTTATTTAAATAACATTTGAAAAACCTGTATAAACTGAACACCAAAGCACAATATTAACTATTGAGCGGTGGTGACGCGTTCATGAAAAATGTCACAAAGAACCGGCAAAAGAAATGATTATGAATATCGAATATCAAATATAGCAAGGAGACATTTCAATTGTTTATTAATAAACAAGTGTTTTCTTTGTCAGTCAGTGTCGGCTGCAAAGATAAAGTTGACGATGCTGACTCGCAATCTTCACAGTAGTGAACGCGCCAGAGAGAAATGCACATTTCATACGGATTACATAAGCAGAGAGTCTGTTTTCTCTCGTTTTGAATAGTTTTGTTTTAAAGTACACATTTCAAGCTTTCTATATATTTCTCAGATCTTTGAGGCAAGTAGCTTGCGCTAAGTTTCGGTTCATTTATGAGACGAGCTCAGTCCACGCGCCGGCACGGAGCTCCTGAGAAATCCTGATTATATTGCCTGCTATATTTACTGCTTATTTATTAAAGACAATTGGTTGATGAAACATTGATTAAAATTAAGATACAATTAATACAAAACGAAATTCACTTTAAAGAAAGGCTTTCTACAAAAACAAACTTAATGAAGTGGTCAAAATCATGTCTGCCCACTCCATTTGTCTCCCGATTGCGCATCTTATGCTCTTATCATGCTTTTCACTTTTCATATAATCAACATTGATGAAATTAAAAAATAAATTATTTTATTTAAACATAAATATGAAACTAAATCGTTTTCTTTAATGACTAGGCTACAACACGCAGGTCTATACAGAGAAATTTAATATCGGAGCGGGATTTGAGCGAACGCCGTCTTACTGTAAGCATGTGGGGGTAGAGGTACGATTTTCGAGCAATCATCGAATATTATTTTGCTTGATATGCCAATCCTTAATATTTGGTGTTTTAAATGCCTGTTTGAGGTCTCTGTGAAAGATTTAAAGCAGTCTTTTAGTGCCGCTTTCAGAGCGGTCAAGTCCGAAGAACTGTTACGTCCATATTGTTTCTTTCCTCATAAATGCGAACACGAAAAATTCAATACAATTAATATTTTATGTTCTGTGGAGAGCCAACCCTTCTTCATCCGGTGGGAGTATTACTTTTGGTTTGCGCAGTGTAATTCACAGAATTGATTGCTCTGCTACCAGCCTCTGTCACGTACCATGTGGAGCTTGTGACTATTGCAAGCGCGCAGCAGAGGAGACAGTGTTGCTGTCAAATCTGTCCATGGGAAAAGTAACGTTGTGCGGAATAGAAAAAGGAACTACGTTCCGTTACCAAATTCTCAGTAGTAACGCGTTACACTACTTTTTACCCGAAAAAGTAGTTACGTTACTGTAACGCGTTACTTTGTAACGCGTTACACACAACACTGGTCATTACTGACAGAGTTTTTATTTTGGGGTGAACTTAAGCCCAATTTATACTTCTGCGTCGAACTCACGCCGTAGCTACGTCGTAGGCTGTGTGTAGCGCGCGTACCCTTCGCATACCTGTCAAGTATCCCGTTTTGGCCGAGAAAGTCCCGTATTTTACCCTTCTTTCCCGCCCTCCTCCCGTATTAGTATTTTCCCGTAAATCTCCCGTATTTAAACCTGCGTTATTGAAAAATAATAATAATACCCCGGGCGGAGTAAAAAAAAAAAAACATTCCCAATCTGAGCTCTGTCACTAGCCTCGCGATAACTACAGGTACTGTAGGTGGCAGTTGTCGCGAGGTTAGTGTGTGAGGTCAGATGATGAGTGACAACGCGGTGAAAACAAAAAACAAACAGATGATGGATGATATGACAGAGCAAGGCACTCCTGCCAAAAAAACAAAACCTCATGTACTAAATACCCCGATCAATGGGATAGCGAATTTACTTTTCTGAAGAGGAGCAGGGTGGGGGACAGTCACGCGGTTTGTAAGTTTTGTAACTGCGACTTTAGCATCTCACATGGGGAAGGATGAATGATGTACAAGAAAGGGTGTTTAGCATGGTACGAAAGATTGTTACAGAGAATACGATGACGTTAGACAACACAGAACTGTTTGCTCTACTTTCATGTAAAATGAACCACTCTGGCCCAGCCCACAAATACACTCCTTCCAAAACAGTTCATACAAACTCTGCAACAAAGTTGTTCAATCCTAACTCACTAAAAGTAAAGTGAAGTAAAGAAAATAAAAACTGCAAATGAAAAGAAAAACTGTAAAAGAAAAGCAATATGAAATGAAAATAATGTGTGGAATGAAAATAAAATGTAAATGTAAAGACAAGCAATGTTAAATGAACAGAAAATATGCAAATAAGCCTTTAAATAAATGCTCTTAATATATACCCTATATATACCATACATTATATATATATATATATATATATATATATATATATATATATATATATATATATATATATATATATATATATATCCTCTTAACCTGTCATGGTTAACCTGCCATTTGCCATTGCATGTTTAAAACAATAATATCTTAGTAAAAACCTAAAGTAATATTGCCAAACTATATATCATTTGAAAGCTTAAAATCTCTAGTTTTCATATTTGGTGGCTGTTATCTAAAATAAATTACAGAGGAGCAGAAATTTCTCAATTTGCAACAAGAATATTTAATATTCATTAGGAGTATTTAGGCCTTTATTTTGAAATAACAATAAACATGAAAAATCATGAAAGATTGGTAGAAACCTCAGTTTGTTTTCATGCCATGAGTTCAAAAGATAACACCAATTCCATTTTATGAGAAAAAAAGGTCTGAAAATGTTTTAAATATAAAGAAAAATGTATGGATTCTCGATTTGTGATGCGGCTGCGAGCTATAACGCTATAACGTAGTCTTTATGCATTTATTAGAGGTTTAATTCAAATCAAATACTGCCAAACCACCCATACTACTTCTGAATAGGATGTCTACTTCATAAATTGTATGAAAATTATGGAAATACATGGTTCAGATCACTCAAAACATATGAAAATGGAGGCGCCCTTATATGGGCAGTAATGGAGTCTGGTGTTCATTTTTTGAGATATCAACCTAAAATTTGGAATACAACTTGTTCAGATTTTTGTCTTTAATTTTCTTGCAGTTTTAGAGTAAAATATATTTTGTAATATATATATTTTATATAAAATATTAATCATTATATTTTTACATTACACAATTTTATAAACTCAAACTTATATAACTTTTTTTCCGTTTCATTTTTTATCATTTCTAGACTTCTACAATAATCTGGAAAATGTCTTCTTTTAGACCAGCCAAAGGTCTATATTCCAAAGCATTCCTGAATTACAACCATTTAAGTTTTATGTCAATGCAAAAAAAAGGGGGGTGACAGTTAACAGGATATATATATATATATATATATATATGTGTGTGTGTGTGTGTGTGTGTGTGTGTGTGTTTTCATTTTTCATTTAGGCTATAACACCTGTCTTAAAATGTAAGGGATACTGGAGCTTGTTTGGGGTGGAGGGACTGCTCGCGGTGGGCGCCGGAAAATTTCCCTTATTTTCAAATCCAAAACTTGACAGGTATGCCTTCTGACGTGCAACTCTCCAAAAATGTAACAACGCGTCAATTCTACGCGCACCGCAAGCGCTGTGATTGGTCTGCTAGAACCGCTCCCCGGCTTTCACACGCTCCCTCTGCATGTGTAATTGCGCGTCAACGCGGACGACGACGCAGAAGTATAAATGAAAACCAACGCGTAGTCTATAGCGTAGAGGCTCCGGCGTAGGTCCGACGCAGAAGTATAAATCAGCCTTAACCCTTTAAGCTAACATAGCATGTCGCAAAATATTAGCATGTGAAATTTCATATGGATTAGTTTTAAAAATCTCATGACCTTTTTGGAGCAACAAAGTGGTAGTTGTGTAGACTGTCAATGGTCAGAAAGAAATCTCTCAGATTTCATTAAAAATGTCTTCATTTGTTTTTCGAAGATTAACGAAAGGGTTTGAAATTACATGAGGGCGAGTAATTGATTACCCTTTTTTTTGGGGGGGGGGGGGGGGGGGGTGAACTATCCTTTTAACGGCCCTTCTTAACTTGAAGAATTTCGTAAACTCTTGTTTTTCTTTGGAAGCCTTTGATCGGCGTTACATTTCAGGTGATAGTATATATTTTTACCTTTATATTCACCTATTTAATTAAGTATTAAATTAACTTTTTTAAGTCAATTTATAATTTTTGCCATTTTATTTGACATGTGTCATGTGTTGCATTTTGTATATGTTAACTTTGCAAAGCTCTCTTCCCGGATGTGTTGCCTGCCGAATATAATGGGGTGTATTTTTTAAACAGAATGAATATTTTTGAAAGTGAAATCTCAAAGGTGAATATGGATTATTGAACTTTGTATAATAAAAAAATGTGTGTGAAAATGTTTGGAATTGAAATATTCACAGCTTAAAGGGGTGATGAACTGAGAAATCAAATTTTCCTTGAGCTTTTGACATCTAAGAGGCCATCAAATTATAAGAATATCCTGTAAGTTTCAGAACTGAAAACGTCCTTGTTAGTCCAATAAAAGCTTTTATTGACACCAGGCTCAGCAAACGACTCGTTTTTCAAAGTGGGGAACTGTGACGACAAAGAGGATAAAACACATCACCCCCGCAGAAGAAGATCAATGCCTACTTCAACACGGCCGGTTTAGCCCCGCCCACCGATTCGCGCATTACACGAAACTCATTATAATATGCAAACCTGTTATCCACTCACAGCAGTGGGCGTTTACATCCAAGTCTTCAATGCGAGACGCCCATAAAAACCGAGCGTTTTTGAGCTAGGCTCAAAACTAGGGTAGAAAATAGCCTATTACTTATTCATTTTGATGTTTTTGAATGTAAAAACCAAGCGAACGTCATAAGTTGACCTCAGACAACAATATAAAACAATTTAAAAAGCCAGTTCATGACCCCTTTAAATATAAAACAATGTTATAGTCCATGAAAACACAAGCCCTCAAAGTACAATATATTAAAATGCAAGCACAGCACTTTTTTTAAATTAGTGCAATTCAAGAAGCTTTTTTGTTTCAAAAACATTTGCCATTAATTTTCTTCCATATTACTGCATTTTGACGGATGTTTACGACAAAAAATATTGCGATTAAACCAAGCTTTCTCTTTGGAATCACATATATCAATGAATTGTGCACAATAAGACCAAGAACATGAAATAACACATCAAGTAAAGACAATCTGATTTCACATTGCCTCAAGTGCAATATAATACTTTGTTTAAATCATTAGTACTATTCAATATGTCACACAAACTCTTTTGACTCAACGTACAAATGTGTCACTTTGTCGGCTCTAGGAAGTTGGATTACCCCCCCCCCCCCCCTCTCTCTCTCACTCTCTCTTTCTCTCTCTTTCAGTCTGTCTCTCTCTCTCTCTCTCTCTCTCTCTCTCTCTCTCAGTCGGTCTCTCTCTCTCTCTCAGTCTCTCTCTCTCTCTCTCTCTCTCTCTCTCTCTCTCTCTCTCTCTCTCTCAGTCGGTCTCTCTCTCTCTCTCAGTCTGTCTCTCTCTCTCTCTCTCACTCTCTCTCTCAGTCTGTCTCTCTCTTGATTTTCCGCCGTTCTCTTTCGACGTCTCTTTGTACTCGAGACCCGAAGATCAAAGACGAGTGCCGTGAAGCTCCCAGGCCTAAATTACATTCATACTTCCTTGAAAGTACAGAGAAATTGGTAGGATGAAAACTGAAGGTCAGTGTCAGCTCGCGAGCGGGATTAGGTCTGAGCGGGGGAACAAGGAGCGAGAGGAGAACGGGTGTCGGGGCTCTTATCCCCCGCGGACACATCTGAACCGGTTCCACCTTAGAAACATGCTCAAAGAAACATTACACACGCCAGAACAGCAAATAAGAGCTCAGGGCGCTATAATAGATTTAAGAAATCAATGCGGTACGTCAATGAAATCTTTACAGAGGCATGTTATCTGTGTTTTTCTTTTGCGAACGTGTCATAAAAATTCACATCTATTTTACAACCATTCAACAAGCTCTAATACATTTCACACATGATTAAAAACACACCAATAACATCTTGAGCATTTGCGGTTGCGACTTTGCACTAGTTTTTCAAAAGGATGTAATTATTACCTCAACCCTTGGATAGTATGTTTAGCATAACGCGTATGGGCAAATATTAAATGCTATTCATGCTAACCATAAATTATCATAGCATCCTGACACAGATTCTCGGTGACACTGAGCGCTAGCATCTGTGTGTATTTTTCCATGGACTCAAAGTAATTAAAAAGAATAAGTGGTGGCCAATAAGCAGGGAAGCATGTAATTACGATGTGTCTGCAGCTGACTGCGCGGCACTAGCTTTAGCGCTTTAGCCTGTGACCTGTGATGGCTCAACACACGAATTAATTAACAAGCGCGATTCTCTGCATTTCATTACTGGAGCTTCTCAACCCATCATTTTATTCTGCTATTAATTTCTAAGATCTGTTTCACCACAATTGAGCTCTCTCTGTAATGTATGCTAACTTTTGCTTATGCTAATCATACCGCATGTTGTCTTTTTATATTGTTTCTGTCTAGTTGATGTAAAATTCTAAAGGTGACAATGTGACCTTAGTTTATTGTAACCTCACTAAACTGTTTAATGGTAGACCATCTTGGATTTGAAACAAATCAGCTACCAGCTAGCTAAGGCTAGTTTTTCAAAATAGCTAGGATCTTAAACTGGATTATTTTTTTTAGCAAGGTTGAAGCAGCATTTCATCTAAAATATCCCAAAAGTATTGTAAACTAAGCTAACATCAACTAGACTGATTAGTAAGCTTTTATAGTACTACCAAGTCCTATAGGTTAGCTGTTAATGCTAACACGTGCTAAGCTGACAACACACTATAGTCAATAATGTGTGAAGAAGTTAGCTTATATCTCATCACTTGATATAAAATGGCCTGAAAGAAATGTCTCATTAACTGTGCTAACTTATTAGCTTAGCATTATTGTATTAAAATGCCCTACTGGTTAGCTGCTAATGCTAACAACAATGAGCCGATTTAATGAAACTGCCAGTGCACTAGTCAGTGTGAAGAATTTATATCTCATCTCTTGGTATAAAATGCCATAAAAGCATTGTCTCATCAACTATGCTAACTTATTAGCCTAGCATTATAGTATTAGAGTGCCCTATTGGTTAGCTGATAACAACAATGAGCCAATGTAATGAGGCTGCCAACGCACTAGCCAAGGTGTGAGGAAGTTAGCTTATATCTCATTTCTTAATATAAAATATTCTGAAAGCGATGGTGCATAATAGTATTAAAATACACTGTTGGTTAGCTGCTAATGCTAACAACAATTAGCCGATTTAATGAAGCTTCCAGCGCATTAGCCAAGGTGTGAGAAAGTTAGCTTATATCTCATTTTTTAATATAAAATATTCTGAAAGCAATGTCTCATCAACTGTGTTAACTTATTAGTGTTATAGTATTAAAGGTTCCTACTGGTTAGCTGCCGATGCTAACAACAATGAGCAAATGTTATGAAGCTGCCAGCGCATTAGCCAAGGTGTGAAGAAGTTAGCTTTAGCAAATCATCCATGCCGTGTCATTTCCGTGTGAACTGTGATGCTGGGATTCTCGCTGCGCTCCATCAGTGCCAGTGCGAGGCTGAAATACTGTGCTTTTACTGTGTCAGTGTTACTGTCTGGAGGAAGTGCTCGGAGAAACTGACCATCTGCAGGGTTTACATAAAGTCCTGTGCCGCCACAGTTCTGCGTGCTGTTAATGAGACATGACTGACTAACCCAAGCACTGGGAAGGAGAGAATCAAGCAAAACTATTGATGCACAGCTAAGTTTAAAATAGGGTTATCATTGTGACACTTATTTCATGACGTTTAACAACACTTTTACCTACATTTTACTCAACATTAACCAATGCTAAATTTTTCTAAATGTCATAATCATTTGTTAACTAACAAGTATTCATTACTTCAATGAACGCATTTTTTCTGCCTTAAATTATTACACTGCTTAAAGTAATACATTTGATTTTGTATATGTACATTTCTGAAATGCATAACTTAGACGGTTTCCTCTGATAACAGATCACTCTAAATTGTAATGTGGACTCGTGCATTTTCTGTAAAGCTGCTTTGAAATGATGCGTATTGTGAAAAGCGCTATACAAATAAATGTGAATTGAATTATTCTCGCATATCTAAAATGCATTTAATTGTTGTTTTGTGCTGTCGTGAGATTCACCCATGAAGCTTTACACTGCAGTGGCTGATGGGTAAAATCACACAACATGTATGCATCAAGCGTGCCGCACAAGCCCTGAAAAGTGAAGACCAAGCGTCTCGATCACCCCACGGTGGCCGGTCCCAGTATAGGTCATAAACCCAGAGTCTCGATCGCCCCCCGGTGGCCGGTCCCAGTATAGGTCATAAACCCAGAGTCTCGATCGCCCCCAGGTGGCCGGTCCCAGTATAGCTCATAAACCCAGAGTCTCGATCGCCCCCCGGTGGCCGGTCCCAGTATAGCTCATAAACCCAGAGTCTCGATCGCCCCCAGGTGGCCGGTCCCAGTATAGCTCATAAACCCAGAGTCTCGATCGCCCCCAGGTGGCCGGTCCCAGTATAGCTCATAAACCCAGAGTCTCGATCGCCCCCCGGTGGCCGGTCCCAGTATAGGTCATAAACCCAGAGTCTCGATCGCCCCCCGGTGGCCGGTCCCAGTATAGCTCATAAACCCAGAGTCTCGATCGCCCCCAGGTGGCCGGTCCCAGTATAGCTCATAAACCCAGAGTCTCGATCGCCCCCCGGTGGCCGGTCCCAGTATAGGTCATAAACCCAGAGTCTCGATCGCCCCCCGGTGGCCGGTCCTAGTATAGCTCATAAACCCAGAGTCTCGATCGCCCCCAGGTGGCCGGTCCCAGTATAGCTCATAAACCCAGAGTCTCGATCGCCCCCCCGGTGGCCGGTCCCAGTATAGGTCATAAACCCAGAGTCTCGATCGCCCCCCGGTGGCCGGTCCCAGTATAGGTCATAAACCCAGAGTCTCGATCGCCCCCCGGTGGCCGGTCCCAGTATAGGTCATAAACCCAGAGTCTCGATCGCCCCCCGGTGGCCGGTCCTAGTATAGCTCATAAACCCAGAGTCTCGATCGCCCCCAGGTGGCCGGTCCCAGTATAGCTCATAAACCCAGAGTCTCGATCGCCCCCCCGGTGGCCGGTCCCAGTATAGGTCATAAACCCAGAGTCTCGATCACCCCCCGGTGGCCGGTCCCAGTATAGGTCATAAACCCAGAGTCTCGATCTCCCCCCGGTGGCCGGTCCCAGTATAGGTCATAAACCCAGAGTCTCGATCGCCCCCCCGGTGGCCGGTCCCAGTATTGGTCATAAACCCAGAGTCTCGATCGCCCCCCGGTGGCCGGTCCTAGTATAGGTCATAAACCCAGAGTCTCGATCGCCCCCAGGTGGCCGGTCCCAGTATAGGTCATAAACCCAGAGTCTCGATCGCCCCCCGGTGGCCGGTCCCAGTATAGCTCATAAACCCAGAGTCTCGATCGCCCCCCGGTGGCTGGTCCTAGTATAGCTCATAAACCCAGAGTCTCGATCGCCCCCCGGTGGCCGGTCCTAGTATAGGTCATAAACCCAGAGTCTCGATCGCCCCCCGGTGGCCGGTCCCAGTATAGCTCATAAACCCAGAGTCTCGATCACCCCCCGGTGGCCGGTCCCAGTATAGCTCATAAACCCAGAGTCTCGATCTCCCCCCGGTGGCCGGTCCCAGTATAGGTCATAAACCCAGAGTCTCGATCGCCCCCCGGTGGCCGGTCCCAGTATAGGTCATAAACCCAGAGTCTCGATCGCCCCCCGGTGGCCGGTCCTAGTATAGGTCATAAACCCAGAGTCTCGATCGCCCCCAGGTGGCCGGTCCCAGTATAGGTCATAAACCCAGAGTCTCGATCGCCCCCCGGTGGCCGGTCCCAGTATAGCTCATAAACCCAGAGTCTCGATCGCCCCCCCGGTGGCTGGTCCTAGTATAGCTCATAAACCCAGAGTCTCGATCGCCCCCCGGTGGCCGGTCCTAGTATAGGTCATAAACCCAGAGTCTCGATCGCCCCCCGGTGGCCGGTCCCAGTATAGCTCATAAACCCAGAGTCTCGATCGCCCCCCGGTGGCCGGTCCCAGTATAGGTCATAAACCCAGAGTCTCGATCGCCCCCCGGTGGCCGGTCCCAGTATAGGTCATAAACCCAGAGTCTCGATCGCCCCCCGGTGGCCGGTCCTAGTATAGGTCATAAACCCAGAGTCTCGATCGCCCCCCGGTGGCCGGTCCCAGTATAGCTCATAAACCCAGAGTCTCGATCGCCCCCCGGTGGCCGGTCCCAGTATAGGTCATAAACCCAGAGTCTCGATCGCCCCCCGGTGGCCGGTCCTAGTATAGCTCATAAACCCAGAGTCTCGATCGCCCCCAGGTGGTCGGTCCCAGTATAGCTCATAAACCCAGAGTCTCGATCGCCCCCCCGGTGGCCGGTCCCAGTATAGGTCATAAACCCAGAGTCTCGATCGCCCCCCGGTGGCCGGTCCCAGTATAGCTCATAAACCCAGAGTCTCGATCGCCCCCCGGTGGCCGGTCCCAGTATAGGTCATAAACCCAGAGTCTCGATCGCCCCCCGGTGGCCGGTCCCAGTTTAGGTCATAAACCCCGCCTCCCTGTGTTATTCAACGGCACGTGAGACCAACTAAACAATTAAATTACACTTCAAATATCGTTTTTCCAAAGATGGTTTCTGTCATTTACTGTAGTTTTTATCACGCTGATGTAAGTTCAAGTGTTTGTTTTTAAAATAAGTTTGTTTTTTAGTTAGTTATTTGATGCGGTGGTGTGACGTCATGATTGACAGCTGTGATTGACAGGTTCTCTGAGCGAAGATGTCACTGAAGCACCAACAGACTTTTCTTCGGGATCTTCGGAGGACTGAGGAGATTGGAGCTTTAAATTTAATATCTAAATTTCTATAATTCATTTTTTTTAAACTGCCGGAGCGTGTGCTTGCGATTGATTCTGCGAGAGAGAGGGCGGGGCCTTGATTTCGCGGCTTTACTTCCTACGCAGGTCTGGTCCCGGGATCGCTTCTGCGCAGACTCAAGTTCAAGATGTCAGCGCCATATCGGGACACTGGCGGCTTCACTTCTGACCAATGGAAGAGAGCGAAGGGCCGTCGTCCATCTTTTTTTACAGTCTATGGTATGCATGCATGCATCTGTCAGACGCTCTAACACAAAGCGACTTGCACGGCATCTAAGGTGTGTTTTATCAGCATGTTCCCTGGGATCCCACTGTATCTTTCCCATCTCTGTTTGCACTTCTCCCAGAAACGCTGCCGGGAGTCGGGAGGCGGATGGCCGAACGCCAGCTTCTTCTGCATGATGCCAGCGGGAGACTGAGGGATCTGGCTGGCAGAGACGCCAGTAATCGGCCCTTATTAGCCACGCTTGTCTGAGGACGTCACCCAGGAGCCCGAGTGGAAGAGGACGGGGACACACCTGCCAAAACTAACCAGATCATCTCACCTAGGACACACAGGAAGATGCTTAGCAGGTTATCGGTTTGAGGTTTACACCAGTAATGATTTCTGTTTGATTTGATAAGTTTGACATAGTTTTCAGTCTATCTGTGTACGTTTTTAATATTGAAAGTATATTTATTTTTTATTTTATATATTATTTGCCAAAGTTGACTGAGACTGAGAAGTTTTAAATACATTTTAATAAAAAAAATTAAGATGGATTCTACAGGATTCACATTTCACAATAATATACCATATATCAACTGATGATGATTATTATTATTAATTAATTTTATATTCACGTTTCAATTCACGTTTATTTGTATAGCGCTTTTCACAATACACATCATTTCAAAACAGCTTTACAGAAAGTCCACATTACAATTTACAGTGATCTGTTATCAGAGGAAACTGTCTAAGTTATGCATTTCAGAAATGTACATATACAAAATCACAGTTAGCGGAAAAATGTATTAATTTAAACAATGTAATAATTTAATGCCGAAACAATGATCTCATTGAAGTAATGAATACTTGTTTGTTAACAAATGATTATGACATTTAGAAAATATAGCATTGGTGCATGTTGATTTTTCTATATTATACAACTATAACTATATATATATATTAAGTTTTAATATTGCAAATATATATACAGTAGGATGTACTGTATGTATATATACAGTATATATATATATATATATATATATATATATATATATACAGTATATATATATATATATATATATATAAATAATGTTGGCAAGTTCACTGAGAACTTTATTAAATTTACCTTGCATTTATTCATTTAAATTCACATTTTCACATTTTTTATGTAATTTAATTTATATTATATTTAAATTTAAATTTATATTTTATATATATATATATATATATATAATGTACTTGGTCAATTTATTATTAATTTTACTCGCATCATTATTTAGTTCTATATTTTATATATTATATACCCAATAAAAAAATAATGAAATATGTTTTTAGTGTTTAGTGAAATATGTTAACAGTAAGAATATACATTAGACAGATGCATGATGAGGGATTAGCAGAACAGGGAGGGATGTGTGGAGTAAAACACAGTGAGAAACAGATGGCAGGTACAGGTTCGGTCCGCTGGGGACGTTCTTACCGACTTACCAAACATCGGCGATAATTAAGTTTACAAATATTTGTTTGCACGCAGCCAGAGTTACGTAACATGCAATATAATCAAATTGCTTTTGGAAACCTGTAATTTAGAGCAATTTAACCCAAACTCGTTACACAAATGTAGCTTGGATTGCACACAAGGCCTTTTCTCCCTCTTGTCGAGCGTTTCCCAAGCCTCCCAAAAGCGCCACCCTGATTGTCCGAGCAATTATGTTTCTTGTGATTGGGGTAGCGATTACACAGCCTTCATTTGGCATGATGATTCTTGTCGCTGGATTCGGCGTGTAATTATGCCAGTACACCCAGGTACAGACGATAACGACAATGTTCCTCAGTATCACAACAATTATTCAATCTAGTTCCCTCCATCCATCTCCAATGCAATGTTTCAGATGTTGAAATGATAATGCAGGTGCCGAACTAACCCTGATTGCCACAATTATCTGTAATTACTGAACTTGCACAGACAAGAAACTTTCACAGATGCATTGGGGAAAGTTTCACAACGCAGCAACTATTGTAATAATTGGCAACTTGAAGTCCTTCCTCCTTCAGTCCCAGAGAAAAATCGGTGGGGAAAAGATGACAATAACCTTGAACGCTTGGGATATGTAATTGTTTTTGGACACTGTTATGCTTTTTAGCAAATCATCTAACAATCTGAACACGTCTACGAAAAAAGTCCTCCACTATTTTATGAATTACATCTGGTATAATCAATCGTAAAGTGATCGTAAAAATTTTATTACGTTTAAATACATCTTTATCGCGGTCATCCAACCCTGACCACTTTTAAATGTCTCTTGCACAATGTTTTTAAGGAAATTGTTATTGTTTTTCTTGATTTGCTACTAATTATTTTTGTTCTTAAATGTGTAAAATGTGGTATTGTTATTTTGTGATTCTCGTGTGTAAAACTTTGTGTGCTGCCGTCTTGACCAGCTGGAAGAAGAGATAGTAATATCTCCATGTGATTCTCCTGGTTAACCCTTTATGACCTGCCATAGAACAATTCCACCAGAGTATATCTTTGTATTTTTACATGCTGTGCTGTCATTCTTTTGAGCATTTTCATATGCCATACATCAAAATAATCCTTACTCTCCCAGTTTGAAGGCAATGTTTGTAAAAAATCAATAGTAACTAGATAAATATCTCAAAAGTGCAATAAACAAAAAGAAAAAAAAATTAATTATTTATTTTTTACATATTTAATTCAATACAAAAAATGGATAAATGTCAACCTCAAACTTGTCAATGTGAAAAACGTGCATAAAACAATTTAAAACTATACAGAATTGATTTGAACTGTTTACATAAATTAGTTTTTAAGATACACTCATTTTTACACTCATTCAAAAAAAGGGAGGGGAAATCCCATGTAAAATATTCAATTACATTGTGGTCAAACAGATAACATTTTGCTTTTGAATATTGATTGAACATTGAATTGGTTAAAATATAAAATAAATAGATGAGCAGACGTATAGTTCATCGTCATCGTCATCGGACGCAATTAGCATTTCCAAAACCTCCGCGTCCGTGTACTTTCGTTTAGACATAACGTTGCGTGCGTGCGCGTACGCGTGTGTGTGTGTGTGTGTGTGTGTGTGAATGTGCTTGTATTTGTGAGTGTCTAAAGGAGAAAGAAATGATAAAATAAAGCAATGGTAAAAAGACAATAACGATAAGAAGGAACATATAGCAAATGGGAGTCAAACGGGAGTCAAACGTGTGATTTTTTTCCCCCAAACCACTTTAGCGGATATCCCGCCCTGCAGCCGATTTCATTGGTTTCGGTTACAGTGACGGGCAGGTTTAGGGATCAGTGTTTGGTGTAGGCAATCTGTACAGTGATTGACATGACCAATGAAAACTTTAGAATCAGCGGCAGGGCGGGATTTCCGCTGAAGAGGTTTGGGGAAAAAAATCACGCGAGTCAAACGCATGGTCAAATGACGCAGCTTGTGACGTCACAACATGCGACACACCCGGGGGTCATAGTGCACAGAACGTGATGCGTCAATGAGCCATCGGAAGACGTAACTATCAATCGCAGATCTACAGAACATGTGTGCAAAGACGTGCAATGCATTTTTGTGTGTTTTTTTTGTAAACGCATATTACGCAGTTTGTACAGACTGATTAGAGGGTGAAAACAACGCAACATGGGCATGTTGGAGGCTTGATCTGAACATGTTACATCTCTGGTTTTGTATGCAAAAAGAATGATTGAGCTAGCAATTTGGTTTCAGTTTCTATAGGCTTTTAAACAGACACACGCAAACGGGAGCGCCGTCGGTCTTAAAGGGTTAAAATAAAGGAAATAATAATAATATTAATAATAATGTAGAGTTCAATGAGGGGCCGTTTACACAACACTGTTTTCAACTGAGAAAAGTTTTGGCAGTTCGTTTACATGACAACGTGTAAACGCAAACTTTTTGAAACCTATACCATTATCGCCTCTGTGTAAACTTCAAAAACGTAAATTTGTGAAAACGGTGACATCGTGTGTATTACATATTCAGTCTATAGGCGCGTTGTGTTTCTTTACAAAGTGTTATCGCCATCTACTGGCAGCAGAACACAGCGATTTTAGCCGTTAACGGATCGGTGGAAAAAATATCTCTAGCACTCATGTATCTTTTGGCCCACTAGTGGTTAAAAGTCAAAACTGCATGCATTTAGCGGAAGAACATTGGCTGCGTCCGAAATTGCATATTATATATAGTGGGTTATTGGACAAATAGTGGGTTCGTGGGACGGGGTACATGTGGCGCCACACTGAGGATGAAGGCCTCAAAAATTTCGGGGGGGCGGCGCGCACGTCCGCCGACCACCATCCGCGAACCCACTCTCTATGGACCGTTTGGACGTTTTCTTCAGTCATGGACTAGCTCGAGTAAGTACTTACTTTGAATAGGTAATTACTTCACGACTAAAAAAGTATGTTCTGTATAGTATGAGTGTGCAGTTTGAATGTAATCTGGACGTACTACATTCGCCATGTTGTCATTATCATGTGACCTACCAGCGTCAGTTGTGTCGCTTCACTGCCATTCATAAATCCTCTCCTGTGGCCTCATGGGATAGTAAAGTCTCCATCGTATGCACACTTCAGAATCTCACTGGAAGTAGATGATCAGCCGGGGACTTTTAGCATACTCTTTTATGAGTACTGTGAATTCGGACATACTTCTTTTGTCACATACTGTTTTTCGCCTACTATATAGTAGGGAAGTATGTGATTTTTCAATGCAGCCATTGTTTTTGGTTGTGCTTCGGCTCTGCGTGACTGTGCGGATGAATATGGTTCATTCTCATAACTAAAAAAAAAAGAGAGAGATTATCCTTCAGCTCATAAAAACATTCACTGCTAATCTTAAGAGAAATAACCAGTTTAGATAAAAGGATCTCAAGCTGACTAGCTGAAGACGTTACTGTCGTTTTACCCATTAAAGGTGCAATGTGTACAATTTTTGAGTATCTATTAACAGAAATGCAATATGACATCCATAACTATGTGTTCAGTGGTGTATAAAGAACTTACTTAATAAACCGTAATGTTTTTATTACCTTAGAATGAGACATTTATATCTCCATAACCGCGGGCACCCCCTTCTATGAAGGTCGACATATTGTGACGTCATGTTTCTACCGTAGCCGACAGCGAACACACAGCGTTACAGAGCGCGTTTCGTCACTACCTTGAAAGAGAAGCCGCAGAAAGCTAGAAGCTAGCCATAGACACTGTGAGTAGTGACTTTTCCCTTGTCAGTGTAATCCAACTAAAATATGTAGTTGGATTGTTTCATGTAACTTAGTTCTTCTCCCTCGCTGTGTTATGGCTTTGCTATGTGGGGATAAATGTGCTGGTTAAGTTCGTGAGACAGCTGATTAGTAGGCTACTCTTGTCATTGACCGTAAAACAGTTACAGGAATCACCAACCCATCGATCTTGGAAGCATTTTAAGTCGATCGAGTTTCCAAAATCAGAGAAAAAAAGCCTATTGTGTGTAGTAAGTGGTGTCTAGGGGATGCGGAGTCGCGCGCGCTGTTACAATCACGTCATTTTTGCCGCGCGCACCTTTGGGCTCATGCGGACGCGTCGAGTTTAAACAAGGCTTTATGCTTTAACGAGCTCAGCCACAGTAACAGCTCATATTAGCCAGCTAAACTTTTACTACCCTGTTAGAAAAAATATATAGTTGCATAGTTTCATGTGGTTCTTCTCCCTCGCTGTATTATGGGTTTGCTATGTGGGGAGAATGTGCTGGTTACGTTTGTGAGACAATCAGCTGATTACTATTATTATATTATATATTAAGACCCTTCATCCTCACCTGACTATGGCTTTGTAAACTTTATCCATGATGTGGTTTATAATGGACTATGGTACAGAAACGTGGCTTACTCTGGCTATTCTCTGCTGTCTCAGACGACGATGTTTGTCCCGTTTGAGCCACCGTAGCTTCTTCGAAAGGGAGGGGTGAACCATTAGTGCAACTCGCATCCGAACTGCTAGATGTCGCTAAAAATCACACACTGCACCTTTAATAGACACGCTACTTCCTTGAAAATAAACTCATAGCACACACAGCGCTACAACAACCATAATGAAATGATCTTCACAATAGATAATGCTTTACAGTGAACTCTGTTAGAGATACATATGACAGTTTATGTGTTCAATAAAACACCTTCATCTTTGCGTCTTTACAACATTTCAAATCCCTCCGTTTCCGAAAAGTCAATCCGATGTTGATTCTTGTTTTATTACGAGCTCTGTCTCGTTCTCTTTTCTCCAGCAGACTCTCCTCGAGATTTAACAAGTCAACCTTTCTAACCTCTGCCACAACCACAGCAATCCATCAGTCAGTCCGTCAAAATGACCATTACCAAACCATCTTTACCGCAGCGCTAAGGTTCGAGCTAGCTGCCATGACCAATGCATTTCTTACTGTCGTTTTTCTCCAAGAAACAAAGGGCTCTTTTTCCTGACTGACTCGTGTAAAGTGAAATGGTAGTAGATTTGTGCAACAGCTTTTTTGGATTGTAAATGTGAAGGCCAAGCTTACTGATTCGCACTGAGCAACCGTACGGTTTGTGTTTGGCCGATGTGTCATTGCGTCTAGTGCGTATGTTTCTTTATGCACGGATAAGAAAAGAATACCCTGCTTTTGCTACATGAACAAACACCCACAAAAGCAAGTTATTTTTACCCTCAGATATGAAACTACCATTATTGTTCACAAGTTGTTTAACAAGAATTGATCCTTGAATGGGTTGCCTTGTCCTTGGATCACGTGTCCTCAAAAGCGCTACTGTACTCGACTGCACACAAACTGCTCTGTCATTTCTTCACGGTCTATACGCCAGCGAAATCTTTTGATGTTGAACTATTGGCAGTGATTTTGTTTGTTCAACTTCTTCAGCTACAGTTTGTTAGATATTAAAACTTTCAGAGGTGAGTGAGTCAGAACATGAGTCAGTGTGGATACAGATATCCACTGCTGGTGAATAACTAGATGTCTTTTTATTTTTAAAATGTATATATATATTGTTTTTCCTGTAGCAGAACCGCAGTTAAACAAGCATAAATCAAACATGCAAGTCAGAACATTTAAAATTTAGTAAAAGACAGTGATGAAAGTAAGAACCAGTGTTGTTGAGTAAAAGTTAAGTAACAATCAGGAAATTACATTTTAAAGGGGTCATATAATGCCATTTTTGTACAAGCTAATATGATTCTTTAGGGTCTAAATTAAAAGTTTGTAATATACTTTAATTAAAAATTCTCATTAGTATTGTAAGAAAACACTTATTTTACCTGGTCAAAAACAGCTCTGTTTTCAGCACGCCGTTTCAGTGCATATGCCTTTAAATGATCATGAGCTTTGCTCACTCCGCCTCTCTGTTCTGTGCATACACCATTTGTAACACAATAACACAATAAATAACCATAACGCGTTGTTCAGTATAAACATGGAATTATGAATTATATTGAGAACGTCATACATAGAAAACATGCCGTAATGTACCCTGAGTGTAAACCTTAGACGCATTCATTGTGAAGCGTGCAGCTAGCGATTTGCAAAGATTAATATATTAATATAAAGTTTAATAAAACGTTTCACTCACTTCCGTTCTTCTGGAGGTTCAGCAGGAACACGAATATCTGGTACCGATCCTTTTTAGCAAAGCTTCTTAGCAAATCCAGCTTTATACTGATCCTCATTTATAAAGCAGTCTGGTGTGTGAAATGATTCGCGCAAACATGAAAGCATTGACGTTGCTCGTGTGGAATATTCCCTTCGAAAACAAACTCAGCCACTGCGTCTTCAGCGGTTCGGATTTAGGAACATTAAAATGACTGTGTTCGTTATTACACCCAAGAACAGAACACCACAATCGCTTAGACGCCATTCTGCTCATAGACAGTGCTCCAGCACATCAACAATGACCGCGCCGGTCCGCGCCGCGCAGACTATGATTGACATACCTCATGTGCGAGGGCGGGTCTATGTTGAAACGCTCCCGTCAATCAACAATCGTGGGAGGGGCGTCCGTTTTATTGACGTCACAAAAACGAACGGCTCGATTTGAGGCAGGGGAAAACATATAAGGAGATTAAAACAAAACCACTGGATGGATTTTTATCATTATATGATGGTTGTGTACAGGCACTGCCAACACACATTTCAGTACAATCAACTTGTAAAAGTGCATGTACCATTATATGACCCCTTTAATGGTGCTGGTTGCACCAGCTATTAAAGTATCCCCATTATGCTTTTTCGAATATTCCCTTTCATGTAGTGTGTAATAAAGCTGTTTGTGAATGTAAAAGGTCTGCAGAGTTTTAAATATCAAATAAACAAATAAAGAAATAAAGTTATTGTCTCCTAAAAAAAAGAGTCGATTCTGAACTGCTGAAACGAGTCGTCAGTCTCACTTCCTGCTGAACATACATAGGTTTGTAACTAATTTGCATAATGCCCATCTGTGATCTTGATTGGCTGAACAGTGTCTGCTTTGCCCCGCCCTCAAACACTGTAGTTGTATCTGACACTGGAAGAGTTTGACGCTGTTTTTGCTGACAAAGCAAATCCACTTTGATGAGATTGATACGGTAAAACCCACGCCATCGTTACTGTTCGTTTCACTGTGTACCAACAGCTGAGATTAAGATATGATAATGAGCGTTCGGTTTCTGACATGTGCTGTAAGCACTCGACCAATCACAAAAGACTAGGCTTTCTGACCAATCAGAGAAGAGGAAGCTTACGGAAAGGCAGGGTTTAGAGACCAAATCTTCGAACTGTTTCAGACACTCTGAGAAATGAGGTTATGTGCAATGTTTTGTTGGACAGGTTCATGTGAACCTGTTGTTGGAGACTCCAAAACAAAATTAGTAGCCTGTAATAATAGGGGCACTTTAAATTCTTTCCAAAACAGTCCGTCTCCTGCATTGTAAATTCTACACGATTTTTTTCCTCATTAAACCTTTTTTTTGTTGATGATTTTGGAGTCAAACGTGCAACTTTTTTTTAACAAAGTTTGTAAATGATAGTAAAAATGTAAGTAGAAGTTGACATTAACTTTTTTCCTGCTAATTACAGTACATCTTTCAATAACACAACTATAGTTAAATGGTTGTCAAAAGAATGTAGCTTATACATTTATGCACGTTTTTTTCCACAATAACAACTCTTTTTTTTTAGATAGTGGAGTAAAACATGCAAGTCAAAACATCTAAAACAAGTAACCAGTATTGGTAAGTGCAGTAAATAACTAAAACTTTTGATGTTACTAAGTTTTCTGCTAATTTTCTGAATCACAACAGCTATTAAATTCTTTCCAGAACAGTGTATCTGTTACATTGTAAAGATTTACAAACTTTACAAGCTTTTTTCCTTATAGCGACTTTAAAAAAAAAAAGATACCGGAGTCGAACATAAGAGTCATAACATCTAAAAATCTTGAAATCGCTGGTGTGACGTCACAAACGACCTTGTAACCAATCAGATCAACGTGTGATCGTCAACCAGTGGATCTCTGAGCTGAGTGAGTGAGTGGAGGCGGGGCTCATTTGCATATCCATAGAACTGCGTATACTAAATGAGGCAAGGGTGTCGAGTTACATTCAAGATATTTTAAGACACGAATAATTTTTTTTTTAAAGAAAAATGCTTAAATGTGTCATTTTGGTGATAAAAAATGAGTTTTACGGGATACAATTATTGACTACAGGGGGACTTTTAATAGTTTTAGTGTAGTTAGCTACTTTTTACTAGCAGCTCGACGTTGACTACAGCGCGATTATCTTGCAGCTTGGCAACTAACAAGATTTTTGGATCCAAAAATGAGACTGTCGTCGCTAACAGTGATCACGTCATCTCTTGTTGATGTTCAGCGGGAACTGAACGAGATGCTTGAGTTTAGAAGCACCTTGAGTAGATGACAAAACAAGAGGCAGGGAAACATGACGCGATGGGGGAGGTGTGGGCTCGCATTAATCCACTCAAAGGCTTTTAGCGGTATTGCTTTCCAACGGTGCGCCGGTGCCGACTCCACCGCCCCCATAATTCCATTTCAGCAGTAATTTAATTTAGTGCCAGAGCTTTTCATTTTGTGAATGAATCCACCCTCCACTCCACTCGGCTGCTTGCTACCGTCCTGCTACAGCTTTCGCTCACAGCGGCGCTCATTAAGCAAACTCATTTGATAGTTTCGGCAAGTGTGACGGAGAATGAAGCCCCGCCATCAACCGAGGGTCCCTTTGGAGAATTATGCTGAGTCATTGAGCTATTCGGGTAATGCATCGGGATCTCCATCCGAAGGACAGCCTCTCCCCCGGCTTGATTAACGTCGCCATAATTTAACTGGGCTATACGTGTGTCTTTATGCATATTACGAGATCTGGAGTGAGGAGATGTTTGGGGGCGGTTTTTATTTTACAGTCTTTTTTCAAGCTGTAATCTAAACCATGAAACCTTACCGTGAAAGATGGTGTCACTAACAAAAAATACCATGGTAATCAGTGTTAGGGAGTAAGTAACTGAAAATAGCAATGCTACAAACTTAACTGCATTATTCAGGAGCTGTACGAATCTGAGCTGAGAAAACTGAGGGCAGTAATTTAATTTATTTCTAAATTAGAATTAAATAATTTAATAAAAAATATCATCTTATAGTTGTACATTTTGAAATACTTTTTAAATAATACTTTTGAATGTAGCTTTTTTTGCACATAATGTTAACAACATATTACAAAACATAGTTCAAAAAATATATTACTTTTTAATTATTATACACTCTATTTTTATATATAATTTTTTCTATAATATATGCTATTCATTTTATAGTCCCAATAATAAAATATGTTTTTTTTTTTTCAAAATGTGTGTATCAGTGTTATTTTAGTTTTATTAATATTTTAAATAATAAATAAAAAAATTATTTAAATTTTCAGTAATTAATATTTAGTTATTATTTATGTGGTTTTGTCATTTTATTAGTTTAAAAAAATGTATTATTTAGGTTTCATTTTAAGGTTGAAATATTCTTATATCTTTAAATTTGTTATCAAGACTATTTAATGTTGATGTGATTCACTAAGGATAGTTTTTTTCATTCAAAAATAGAAAAGTTGGTTCTTTTTGTCCAGGAGAAACAAGCTCAAATTGACCATCATGTCCAGCTGTTGTGGTGGCTGTCTGAAAATCAAAGGCCCTGGATGTCTCCTGTTTGATTGCAGTCCATTTTCTTCCAATCATTCGCCAAAATCAACCATTTTCTTAATCAGGGATGAAAAATAAATGTCCGTGTAAATCTCACTGATTGTTTTTATGAATAATATATCTTATATTTTTGTATTGTCTATCCCTCTCTCATATTCTACTTCAAACGTGTCCATCTAGCCCAGAGGTGACCGTCCATAACATGGCAACCCATTCTGCGCACATCAAAGCTCATGGATCAGTCGACCTGCGGGCCGCCCTGACAGCGACGTCCCCCGCGCTTTGATTTTTCCTCATTCTGATGAAATGGCGAGTCCAGCTCTGCGGGAGCCCTGGGCTTCAGGGGCAAGTTACACCAAAACCAAAGATCATCTGTAGGCGCCCGCATTCACGCTTGACCTACAGTACAGACACGAAATACACCACACTACTCAATGCCCAGGTATGTGGAGGTTTAAAGCCACCATGAAATCAAATTGACTAATCTTTTCTCATGTGAGTGACAGGTTGCCCCGCCCTCATCATCAGAGATCCACCAATAGCAAACCACAACCATCCAATCAATTACCCACAGACAAAATCAAGCCCCGCCCACATTTGTTCTTGTTCCAGAAACCGTTTCGCTCAGATAGACTTCAAAATAGGGGAGAAAAAACTAGCGCAAGATCCGTTTAATGCCGACTTTAAAGCTAGCGATAAAAAAATCGCCTTGTAATTGTGTTGGTTTAAGGTTAAAGACCTTTTTTATTAAACTTAAAAAAACTCAACAGTTGCAAGACAAGATGCATCAGTCAAAGATTGTACTGTATTTCGAGACTGACAGTAATTGTCCAGAAATGTATTGTTGAAGGCTGTGAATTTGTAGCTGTTGCTGTTAGCATGCTAAATCAAAACCCCTCTACAAACAAAACTCTAAATGTATAGCCTTAGCATCGCTTCTAAAAATGTTAAAGCTAAAACATTTAAGGGAAAGGAAATCGTAAATCGTAATTAGTAAACGTAACTAAATAGCAAGCTGGTTGTTGACTAAAAAGTCAGTCACCCTGACCAATCTCTATTTTAAGTCCGTCCAACTTTTGTGTGTGGTGTATTTTTATGCTATCATTAGCTTAGCAACATGCTAACTCTATTGCGAGTCAAGTTTTGTGTACTTCATGCAACTACAGAGTTGTTGCCTATGTAGAGTGTTCCAAATTCCTCAGTTATGAGATTTAATCCCAGTTATGCTCCCTACTGTATGTAGGAAGTAGAGCAATACAGCTCACTAGGTTTTAGAACACATCCACTGTGTCCAAAGTTGAACACAAACTTGAGGAACTCTAACAAATTCCAAATCTTGGATCGACACGTCACTGATGTGGGCATAATTTGCTGAGATGCTAGTGTCAACAAACGCTGAAGATAGCTAGTCAGATTGTTAGTAAGACAAGGGCCAATTTTACCTGGCATGTGACCTCCGGCAGCAGGAGATAAACTAGACCCGGCTCAGTCATTAGAGATTCACCAGGGCGTTTGTGTCAACAGTTGGACAGTGTGTTTCGCAATTATTTCCCAGCATCCTCTTGGGTGGGGGCGAAATAAAATATATGTCATTTTTAGGATGTTTATGGGTTGTAAGATTTTTAGACACTTGGTCTAAAATGATATTTTCCCAAAAGGCCGGTATAATGATGCTCAACGCAGATAAACAGAAAATAATGTTTTTACAGTAGGCTACAATGACAGGAAAGGTCATCTATATTAGATCAAATGGGATAGGGGACATATTTGCAATACTTCATTTTGCAATCTATGGAAATTAAATTTAAATGAATGCGTAGCCTACTACATTATGCTAATTTGAGACTGATGGGGAGCCGATATGTGTTTTCTCAGCTATTATTAACTCCCATCAGGTATTAGATCGCCAATGACAAGGTCTGTGTTCACTACATTTACACCATCTCCATCTGAAATAAAGTATAATGACAGGTCATATCTTATAGCTAATCTATCTGTGTATTTGTTCTGTACTACTGTCCGGGGTGAAGTAGGTCACTCTCGGCTCTCAGCGCCACCATTAACAATCGCGCGCGCGTCTCTTTACCTCAGCGTTCAGGGTTGTCGTGTTGCCCGTGGGCAAAGCTGCATTAAAGCTTTTTATATTTCATAGACACGGCTGTCGGAGGGGTAGCTAATGGAACCTGGTTGACATGCTCGAGTACAGACAGAAGCGGATAAAATAGTGTAATTTACCTACCTCATGTTTCCCGTGTTAACCCAGAAGAGTTCTCGATCGCGTGAGTCAGGAGAGCTAATATTAATAACAACGTTAATGACAGATGATTAATATCATCTTCAGTGTTTTCCCATCTGATGAACGATGAAACCATCGACATCCAATCAGAATCCACTCGACTTTAAAGAGCGCGAGTATTTAAAGAGGCATGACGTATCAGAACTTGTCCGTTGGAGTAGTTGGTGTTGACGATATCAAATTCCCTTTTATATCTAAAGTCTTTGACAGAATGGACACTTTCACAGACTGCGATGACGCGTTTTTACAGCTTATAAAGTAAATCAAGGTTGTTTATATATATATATAGGCTATATTCTCTTTTTTTAGTATTAATTTACAATTAGGCTATAATAGTGTTTCTAATACAATGGCTGAGGGAGTGACGGCACATTTGACATCTTTCTCTCTTCTGAACCAGGTAATCAATTTTTCTTTTTTTCCCCCTCTTTTGTAGTCACTGCTATTGTGTAGGTTGACCATATTTTGATTATCAAAAACCAGGACACTCGGCCAGGGAAACAGATACTCAAATGATACTCGAAGTTTACTCAAAGATGCCTTATTAATTTCAATACATTTAAAGTAGGCTATGCCTCCCATATGGATAGAAAATAGTTATATTACAAGACCACAAATTCAGATAGGCTTCTCAGAGGTTACTCAACATGTTTTATTAAATATGACAGGTTTAAAAAATAATGAATGAAATAATGATAGAAATAATGTCTCTTCTGTATTAAAAAAAAAATATATAAATAATAAATAACTAAAAGAAATACCTCCAAATTGAATAAAAATAGCTCTCACAAACTTACAAAAACGAACTAACAAAATATATTTATATCTTTAGTTTTCTTCCTCTTTATCCTGTTTTTATTCCTCATCTTCCTTGTTTGCCCATCTATATTTTGCTGTAGAGCTGATCCCTGCAGTTTTTTGAAAACCAGGACATTTTCATCACTTTATAAAAAACAGCCAGGACAGGACGTGAAAACAGGACTGTTGGTCACCTTACTATTGTGGATTTTTTTTTTTTTTTTTTTTTTTTTTTTTTGCTATTGGAGCAAATGTGCAAAAATGATATATTTTTGCCGTTTCTGTTCACCACTAGACGTTTAACTCAACTATGATGATTTATGTAAAAATCGGAAATGCAAAAAGCATCCATTTTAGCGATTAACTCTCTGGTCGATTTCTGTATGAAGATAAAGGTTAAAATCTTAATCTCGGCACCATTTGTTGTTTTAGGGATCTGTTATAGCGTTTGGACCTGGAAACAGGCATGCATGATGTCAGACTTAACAAGTGTTACTCATTATAGCCATTTTTTCAGCTATCTTTCTAGTTGAAAATGGATGTTTAGTGGCCTAAGACCTAAGTAAATGTTCCCTCTAGCTTCTAGTATCGCCATAAATGACTCTTCAACTGTAATGACCTCAGTCAGTCGTTCCCATCGTCTTTTGTTTGACTCAGTGTGAAGGTCACTTTCATCTTCCCGTGTTTTCCAGGCTCTGTGAGAGGTGTGAAGGCCGCTGGCCACCCGACCGGCTTCAACCCACCCGGCGTGTCAGAGCGAGTTTCCCGAGAGCTAGCGAAGAGCCCGATCAGCCCCCGCAGGCACATCGGCTTGACGTGTGTGTAGAGGAGCGTCGTAGTTAAGTCCGTCCAGTGACAGGGCGAATGAGGTTGAAAAGCTTCAACCTGCCAGTGACTTGACTTCTCTGTGCTTTTGAAATGGAAGCGGTTGCGTTTTGCTCGCCGTTAGCTCGTTATGAACAATTCTGCACGGTGAAATGAATCCTGGAAGGTTGATGAAAACAAGATATCAGTTTAGATGCTATGTTATATTTTACAAGTACATTTGATTTACAGCCGAGGGCTGTCATTTGTTTTTGGTGTAAATGTGAAAAAATGCCCCAAAAATTTGCCCCAAAACGTCCATGGAATCTTTCCATGATTCAATAATATATATATATAGGCCCTATACATTTTATTGAATCATGGAAAGATTCCATGGACGTTAAAGATTCATCATGGACCCATCAATGCCAATAAAGAGTATATAAAGGGCTAGCATAACCACTGAAGAACCTTTAATTTGAATGTAAAAAATGGTTTTCAGATGTAAGTGTTATGATCTTGCATATGATAAGCAGCCAAAGCACTCTCAAATATTGATGGTTATGCACCAAATGCCATTCTTGTGCTAGTTATAGTGAACAGTTGCTATTCTATCAAGTATATTTATATTCCTGTTCTGTTTCTGTTACTGGCAGTGTGATGGACCGGTGAAAATCAACGTGTAGAAAGAGAGACTGTGGGATTGCATCTCTAAAATATTCAATATCTGGTAAGTTTCTTCACTCTAGACATTGACAGCGCTTGTTGATCTTCAAAAACCAGTCTTCAAATGCACATAATGGGAAAGTTTGAATGGTTCTCTTTCCGGATGTAGTTGACTCAGTTATGAATTCCTTACGTTTCTTTCGTCTTCATTTGACAGACTGCTCATCTGGATTTTCACAACACAAGCTGTTCTGCATTCAACTGTGGTTTCGCTGAGAGAAAGTACCTCTCGGGTTTTCAAAGTAAATGGTCTTTCACGTTCTCTTTCACTCTTTTGCATTGATGGCAAGTCTGAAGTGCCTTTTTAGGCGTCAGGAACGTATGCACACCGTAATGGATTATTGAAAAGCTGCCTGAGGGTGGTTGTACGAGGCCTTTGACTTGATCGGATGAACTTTTTTTTTTCTTTCTTTCTTTCATTCAGAGATTCAAACTGGTGACACAAAGCAGTATAATTATTCTGTATATACCTCATTTTGGCTCCTTTTTAAGGGCCGAAAAGTATATTCATATGTAAATGTTTCTACCTGTCCTACACCAGATCGGTTTTATGCGTCATTGCTAACTCAGAAATCAAATCAAGTATGCATTGCATTCTCATTGTAAAAACAGCCCTAACCCCTTGGAAACTAGGCTGGAATCCCACTTTGAATAGTTGAATAGGTGAATTAATTCCTCCAAAATGGCAAACAAGTTGAGAGAAATGCAGATTCTAAAATGTTTTGCTTTTTATTAGTATTTTTGTCTTGTTTACAGTCCAAATATCTAAAAATTCTTAAATCAAGAAGCATTTACTATAGATAAGTAAAATGACATAAGATATTATATCTTGTTGTCTGAAGAAAAAAAAAAAAACAAAGTTAAGTGAGTTTTTCCTTAAAACAAGCCAAATGATCTGCCAATGGGGTAAAATAAATTTATTCAAATGGAAAACCAGATTATTTTCTTCTCATTGGTCGGATAGTTTTTGACGCGGTGCGTCAAACCAAAAAAACGAACCTGATGCGTTTTAAAAAAAATGACGTTTTTACGCGTGGCTTTTTTCGCGTGGTGTGCACACTCACATTGGCGCCCTTTGTTTAGTCACGAGGCGTTAAACGTCGGCGAATATCGCGCACGAAATTCGTCCCGGTGTAAACAGGCCTTAAAGGAGAACTCCGGCGCAAAATGAACCTTTGGTCTAATAAAACATTGGTACCTAGTCAACCGTTCTCTGAGATTTGTTTTCATGATAATCGAATGTAAAGAGTTTTATCTCTAAAAACTGTTTAGCGTATAACACCAGTAATGGGGGCATATAATAAGTAAAAAGAAATCGCTAGTTAATAACACTAACAAGGCTCAAAATAGCCCCACACGAACACAGTAACATAATGAGGGTTCCTACATGCAAAACGAAGCATTGAGAACTTTGTAAGTGTACAGACCGTTTAATAAGAAGATAAAGATAAAGACAGTCCACTTCGTGTATACAGACAGGAGCCATCTTTGGAAAACAGTCTCGACTAATCAAACCACGAACGCCATTCATACAGTTCAGCTCACTTAGCACGTCGTTCGTGGTTTGACTAGTCGAGACTGTTTTCCAAAGATGGCTCCTGTCTGTATACACGAAGTGGACTGTCTTTATCTTTATCTTCTTATTAAACGGTCTGTACACTTACAAAGTTCTCAATGCTTCGGTTTGCATGTAGGGACCCTCATTATGCTACTGTGTTCGTGTGGGGCTATTTTGAGTCTTGTTAGTGGTATTAACTAGCGATTTCTTTTTACTTATTATATGCCCCCATTACTAGCGTTATACGCTAAACAGTTTTTAGAGATAAAACTCTTTACATTCGATTATCATCAAAACAAATCTCAGAGAACGGTTGACTAGGTACCAATGTTTTATTAGACCAAAGGTTCATTTTGCGCCGGAGTTCTCCTTTAAAGCTGCATTCGGATTCAGAGCTGCGCGTGCATTATATTGATCCTTGACGGTCCGAATACACTGAGCTTGGGATTTTTAATGCAAAATATACAACTCTGATCTCTCCACCGGCAGCGTTAGACATCATTCCAGACATTAAAAAGCATTCATTCATCATGTAACACTCAAAACACATTTATTTCATTGTAAATAAAACAGACATACAAATATGCATATGGATGAATCTAATAAAAAAATCTTTTTTTGGATTGTTACATTAATTTCATGATACTATATAATTAATAATTGATTATTTTTTAACTAATGTAATTATATATTATATTATATATATAATTTATTCATATTTGTTTTAGATTTAAAATGTATTAATATTATATTAACATAAAAACATATAATCACCCACACACACATATATATGTGGGCTATAATTGCATATTGTTAAAGATAAAATTAATTTGATTAATCAATTTTTATGTATATAGTAATATATTATTTGTTTTATTTAATATGATAAAATGCATACATTTTACACATTTGTATTACATTTAAAAAGTATTATTTATATGAACATTAATATATATATATATATATATATATATAGTGTGTGTGTGTGTGTGTGTGTGTGTATTGTTAAAGATATAATTCATTTTATTCATTAGTTTTTGGATTACATAAAAAAAATATTAATATGTATATTCACATATATAAATATTAATATATAATATTAACTCATTATTTATATACACATATAAATAATAATTTTTTATTATATATATAATTCATGTAAAAATATAATTCATTATTTTATTATTTGTATTACATTTAAAATGTATTTATATTAAAGTATTAATTATTTAAATTATAATTGATTGAGTATATATATATAGGCTAATACATATATAAATACTGTAAAATACCATGACATATTGATAAAAAGACTTTTTATATTTCGTTGGAAAATGCCAGAATGCAAAATATTAAATATTGACATTTTGTTTGCTTCACTTCCTTTCAGCAACACTGGTGTATTTATAGTTATTTTTACTATCATCATCAAATATATCCTGGACATGTTTTTAAGAGATTTGTTCATTCATTACTGTTTTAAAGTCTTTTAAAGCCAACACATCTCCGTCTGCAGAGTTGTGCTTCACTTGAGCTGTAAATTAACTAATTAGCTGCATAATTGGCCGAATTAAAGCTCCAATCAGTAAAGCTTTTTCTGTCAGAGGTCCTCCAGGTACCGTAAATCAGCCGTCGTTCGGGACACTGAGAGCAAGACAGATCTGCCCATCCGAGCGAGTAATGACTGGAACCGCATCTGAGTAAAGCAGACAGAAGCGCCTCGATTAGCCGAGAGAGCTCTTCATATTCTGTAGAGCTGTGCTTTTGAAGAACATCTTGATTATGCTCTGTTTTCCTCCTTCCCGCTGTGCCGAATCAGGTCACCTGTTCTTCAAGACGCTCTTCAGGTTTGTTTTGTGTCTGAGTTTTGTCCTCTTGAGCATTAGCCGAGACGTTCTGGGGTCTCCGGGTTCGTTGGGAAGTTGTTAGGGTTGGGAAACATGCACTTTTGTGACCAGCACTGAAATGTCCACTTTTAAATTTGAATAGACTTGTGAGATGGGAGTCGAGGTTTGGATGTACAGACGCTCTCAATAGAGATTATCTGTGTGACGTCACCGGGACTGCGGTCACACACACTGAGTGGCAGAAACACTGAGCCAGGAAAAACACACTAAACGCATCTAAAACGGGAAAGAGCTTCGAGTTTGACTGTGCAACTAGATCTGACCAGAAATCTGAGGTGTATTTTTACAGACTGCCGAAAGATACAGAACAGAGACGCAAATGAATCTTGCGATTCACAGAAACAACTGGATCCAGGCAGAGACAAGAATTTGCAGTTATCATTTTGTGTCAATATGCTGAATTTAGGCGTAAAATCATACTTTATATATTGTATTTTTATATATATTGTATTGACAACTCATCGTATATTATGCATAATTGGATGTTTTTAAATAAACACTGAAAAAAAAACTACACAAGTTTCAGGGCGATATGACGATGATATGGGTGATCACATGGATTTAGACCTATATTGTATTTATATAAAGCGTTCACATGCAAATTTGCTTTATTTATTTCCCTGGCGTGGAAATCAGGCTCATATAAAAGTCAGGAAACACGATTCCTGTCTGCATGTCAGTATCCATGATCACTGGATCTTTGGTCAGTCGTAAGAAACACTATATCGAGTCCAACCTTTAGTTTAAACCGATAATCATTTGTTTTTCATTTGTCTCCCGTATTAACTCCAGTCACTCAGCAGCTCTTCTGAGGGAAAGTGACGTCAATGCAAACCCTATCTTACTGATCAGAGATGATTATGAAATGTGTGGTGATATGCAAGCGGATATTCTCAAATTGAAGCATAGCATCATTTCTGAACTAACATCATCTTTGTTTTATAGATGAGTTGGAGTGGATAGTGAAGGAAAGGCAGCAACACGTGTCCATCAGGCATGTGATTTCCCACAATGCACCTCCCGTGTGTTTTCAGGGCACAATCACTCACAGCTTAACTGCATAAACTGCAGCTTCACGCCAGCTGTTTCCGACGACTCCTGGAAACACCCCAGATGGCCGGGCGAGAAGTGTGAGTCGTGTTTGATGCACTGCAGCCATAAAGCCTGATTTCACACCGGTCGAGTTTCCACGACCTTCCCCTGCTGTCGGTCCACCCAGCCGAAGCCAGCGCTTTACATAACGAGACGCTTTAACGAACTAGAAACGCAGGGCTCCACATTAACACTTGACAAGGGGATTTTTTTAAAGGAAAATTAAGGCCTGATTAAAACATACTGCGGTAAATTAAGTCACTTACATTTTAGACGCAATATTACCGTTTTTTGTTTTATTTTAGCAGCGAAAACAGCAGAACCATATCGCATCTCGCAGCGTGTTTTCATTTCTGAATGATTCCGCGTTTTGGACAAATTGGTTGAGTGCAATATTCAATGACTCATTCATTAACAACAGCCTCAATCCTGAATGAATCAGCTGTTTGAACGAATCGACTCAATGATTCACTGAATGATTCAGCATTTTGAACAAATTGGTTGAGTGCAATATTCAATTACTCATTCATTAACAACAGCCTCAATCCTGAAAAGAATCAGCTGTTTGAACGAATCAACTCAATGACTCACTCAATGATTCAGCGTTTTGAACAAATTGGTTGAGTGCAATATTCAATGACTCATTCATTAACAACAGCCTCAATCCTGAACGAATCAGCCGTTTGAACAAATCGACTGAATGACTCACTCAATGATTCACTCAATGATTCAGTGTTTTGAACAAATTGGTTGAGTGCAATATTCAATGACTCATTCATTAACAACAGCCTCAATCCTGAACGAATCAGCTGTTTGAACGAATCGACTGAATGACTTACTCAATGATTCACTGAATGATTACGCATTTTGAACAAATTGGTTGAGTGCAATATTCAATGACTCATTCATAAACAACTGCCTCAATCCTGAACGAATCAGCTGTTTGAACGAATCGACTCAATGACTCACTCAATGATTCACTGAATGATTCAGCATTGACTCATTCATAAACAATGGCCTCAATCCTGAACGAATCAGCTGTTTGAACGAATCGACTCAATGACTCACTCAATGATTCACTGAATGATTACGCATTTTGAACAAATTGGTTGAGTGCAATATTCAATGACTCATTCATTAACAACAGCCTCAATCCTGAACAAATCAGCTGTTTGAACGAATCGACACAATGACTCACTCAATGATTCACTGAATGATTACGTATTTGAACAAATTGGTCGAGTGCAATATTCAATGACTCATTCATTAACAACAGCCTCAATCCTGATCGAATCAGCTGTTTGAATGAATTGACTCAATTACTCACTCAATGATTCACTGAATGATTCAGCATTGACTCATTCATAAACAACGGCCTCATTCCTGAACGAATCAGCCGTTTAAACGAATCGACTGAATGACTCACTCAATGATTCACTGAATGATTCAGCATTTTGAACAAATTGGTTGAGAGCAATATTCAATTACTCATTCTTTAACAACAGCCTCAATCCTGAACGAATCAGCTGTTTGAACGAATCCACTCAATGACTCACTCAATGATTCAGCGTTTTGAACAAATTGGTTGAGTGCAATATTCAATGACTCATTCATTAACAACAGCCTCAATCCTGAACGAATCAGCCGTTTGAACGAATCGACTCAATGACTCACTCAATGATTCAGCGTTTTGAACAAATTGGTTGAGTGCAATATTCAATGACTCATTCATTAACAACAGCCTCAATCCTGAACGAATCAGCCGTTTGAACGAATCGACTCAATGACTCACTCAATGATTCAGCGTTTTGAACAAATTGGTTGAGTGCAATATTCAATTACTCATTCATTAACAACAGCCTCAATCCTGAACGAATCAGCTGTTTGAACGAATCGACTCAATGACTCACTCAATGATTCAGCGTTTTGAACAAATTGGTTGAGTGCAATATTTAATGACTCATTCATTAACAACAGCCTCAATCCTGAACGAATCAGCCGTTTGAACAAATCGACTGAATGACTCACTCAATGATTCACTCAATGATTCAGTGTTTTGAACAAATTGGTTAAGTGCAATATTCAATGACTCATTCATTAACAACAGCCTCAATCCTGAACGAATCAGCTGTTTGAACGAATCGACTCAATGATTCATTGAATGATTCAGCATTTTGAACAAATTGGTTGAGTGCAATATTCAATTACTCATTCATTAACAACAGCCTCAATCCTGAAAAGAATCAGCTGTTTGAACGAATCAACTCAATGACTCACTCAATGATTCAGCGTTTTGAACAAATTGGTTGAGTGCAATATTCAATGACTCATTCATTAACAACAGCCTCAATCCTGAACGAATCAGCCGTTTGAACAAATCGACTGAATGACTCACTCAATGATTCACTCAATGATTCAGTGTTTTGAACAAATTGGTTGAGTGCAATATTCAATGACTCATTCATTAACAACAGCCTCAATCCTGAACGAATCAGCTGTTTGAACGAATCGACTCAATGATTCACTGAATGATTCAGCGTTTTGAACAAATTGGTTGAGTGCAATATTCAATGACTCATACATTAACAACAGCCTCAATCCTGAACGAATCAGCTGTTTGAACGAATCGACTGAATGACTTACTCAATGATTCACTGAATGATTACGCATTTTGAACAAATTGGTTGAGTGCAATATTCAATGACTCATTCATAAACAACTGCCTCAATCCTGAACGAGTCAGCTGTTTGAACGAATCGACTCAATGACTCACTCAATGATTCACTGAATGATTCAGCATTGACTCATTCATAAACAATGGCCTCAATCCTGAACGAATCAGCTGTTTGAACGAATCGACTCAATGACTCACTCAATGATTCACTGAATGATTACGCATTTTGAACAAATTGGTTGAGTGCAATATTCAATGACTCATTCATTAACAACAGCCTCAATCCTGATCGAATCAGCTGTTTGAATGAATTGACTCAATTACTCACTCAATGATCCACTGAATGATTCAGCATTGACTCATTCATAAACAACGGCCTCATTCCTGAACGAATCAGCCGTTTAAACGAATCGACTGAATGACTCACTCAATGATTCACTGAATGATTCAGCATTTTGAACAAATTGGTTGAGTGCAATATTCAATTACTCATTCTTTAACAACAGCCTCAATCCTGAACGAATCAGCTGTTTGAACGAATCCACTCAATGACTCACTCAATGATTCAGCGTTTTGAACAAATTGGTTGAGTGCAATATTCAATGACTCATTCATTAACAACAGCCTTAATCCTGAACGAATCAGCCGTTTGAACGAATCGACTCAATGACTCACTCGATGATTTAGCGTTTTGAACAAATTGGTTGAGTGCAATATTCAATGACTCATTCATTAACAACAGCCTCAATCCTGAACGAATCAGCCGTTTGAACGAATCGACTCAATGACTCACTCAATGATTCAGCGTTTTGAACAAATTGGTTGAGTGCAATATTCAATTACTCATTCATTAACAACAGCCTCAATCCTGAACGAATCAGCTGTTTGAACGAATCGACTCAATGACTCAATCAATGATTCAGCGTTTTGAACAAATTGGTTGAGTGCAATATTTAATGACTCATTCATTAACAACAGCCTCAATCCTGAACGAATCAGCCGTTTGAACAAATCGACTGAATGACTCACTCAATGATTCACTCAATGATTCAGTGTTTTGAACAAATTGGTTGAGTGCAATATTCAATGACTCATTCATTAACAACAGCCTCAATCCTGAACGAATCAGCTGTTTGAACGAATCGACTCAATGATTCACTGAATGATTCAGCGTTTTGAACAAATTGGTTGAGTGCAATATTCAATGACTCATTCATTAACAACAGCCTCAATCCTGAACGAATCAGCTGTTTGAACGAATCGACTGAATGACTTACTCAATGATTCACTGAATGATTACGCATTTTGAACAAATTGGTTGAGTGCAATATTCAATGACTCATTCATAAAACACTGCCTCAATCCTGAACGAATCAGCTGTTTGAACGAATCGACTCAATGACTCACTCAATGATTCACTGAACGATTACGCATTTTGAACAAATTGGTTGAGTGCAATATTCAATGACTCATTCATAAACAACTGCCTCAATCCTGAACGAATCAGCTGTTTGAACGAATCGACTCAATGACTCACTCAATGATTCACTGAATGATTCAGCATTGACTCATTCATAAACAATGGCCTCAATCCTGAACGAATCAGCTGTTTGAACGAATCGACTCAATGACTCACTCAATGATTCACTGAATGATTACGCATTTTGAACAAATTGGTTGAGTGCAATATTCAATGACTCATTCATTAACAACAGCCTCAATCCTGAACGAATCAGCCGTTTGAACGAATCGACTCAATGACTCACTCAATGATTCAGCGTTTTGAACAAATTGGTTGAGTGCAATATTCAATTACTCATTCATTAACAACAGCCTCAATCCTGAACGAATCAGCTGTTTGAACGAATCGACTCAATGACTCAATCAATGATTCAGCGTTTTGAACAAATTGGTTGAGTGCAATATTTAATGACTCATTCATTAACAACAGCCTCAATCCTGAACGAATCAGCCGTTTGAACAAATCGACTGAATGACTCACTCAATGATTCACTCAATGATTCAGTGTTTTGAACAAATTGGTTGAGTGCAATATTCAATGACTCATTCATTAACAACAGCCTCAATCCTGAACGAATCAGCTGTTTGAACGAATCGACTCAATGATTCACTGAATGATTCAGCGTTTTGAACAAATTGGTTGAGTGCAATATTCAATGACTCATTCATTAACAACAGCCTCAATCCTGAACGAATCAGCTGTTTGAACGAATCGACTGAATGACTTACTCAATGATTCACTGAATGATTACGCATTTTGAACAAATTGGTTGAGTGCAATATTCAATGACTCATTCATAAACAACTGCCTCAATCCTGAACGAATCAGCTGTTTGAACGAATCGACTCAATGACTCACTCAATGATTCACTGAACGATTACGCATTTTGAACAAATTGGTTGAGTGCAATATTCAATGACTCATTCATAAACAACTGCCTCAATCCTGAACGAATCAGCTGTTTGAACGAATCGACTCAATGACTCACTCAATGATTCACTGAATGATTCAGCATTGACTCATTCATAAACAATGGCCTCAATCCTGAACGAATCAGCTGTTTGAACGAATCGACTCAATGACTCACTCAATGATTCACTGAATGATTACGCATTTTGAACAAATTGGTTGAGTGCAATATTCAATGACTCATTCATTAACAACAGCCTCAATCCTGAACAAATCAGCTGTTTGAACGAATCAACACAATGACTCACTCAATGATTCACTGAATGATTACGTATTTTGAACAAATTCGTCGAGTGCAATATTCAATGACTCATTCATTAACAACAGCCTCAATCCTGATCGAATCAGCTGTTTGAATGAATTGACTCAATGACTCACTCAATGATTCACTGAATGATTCAGCATTGACTCATTCATAAACAACGGCCTCATTCCTGAACGAATCAGCCGTTTAAACGAATCGACTGAATGACTCACTCAATGATTCACTGAATGATTCAGCATTTTGAACAAATTGGTTGAGTGCAATATTCAATTACTCATTCTTTAACAACAGCCTCAATCCTGAACGAATCAGCTGTTTGAACGAATCCACTCAATGACTCACTCAATGATTCAGCGTTTTGAACAAATTGGTTGAGTGCAATATTCAATGACTCATTCATTAACAACAGCCTCAATCCTGAACGAATCAGCCGTTTGAACGAATCGACTCAATGACTCACTCAATGATTCAGCGTTTTGAACAAATTGGTTGAGTGCAATATTCAATAACTCATTCATTAACAACAGCCTCAATCCTGAACGAATCAGCCGTTTGAACGAATCGACTCAATGACTCACTGAATGATTCAGCATTTTGAACAAATTGGTTGAGTGCAATATTCAATGACTCATTCATAAACAACAGCCTCAATCCTGAACGAATCAGCTGTTTGAACGAATCGACTCAATGACTCACTCAATGATTCACTGAATGATTCAGCATTTTGAACAAATTGGTTGAGTGCAATATTCAATTACTCATTCATAAACAACGGCCTCATTCCTGAACGAATCAGCTGTTTGAACGAATCGACTCAATGACTCACTGAATGATTCAGCATTTTGAACAAATTGGTTGAGTGCAATATTCAATGACTCATTCATTAACAACAGCCTCAATCCTGAACGAATCAGCCGTTTGAACGAATCGACTCAATGACTCACTGAATGATTCAGCATTTTGAACAAATTGGTTGAGTGCAATATTCAATGACTCATTCATAAACAACAGCCTCAATCCTGAACGAATCAGCCGTTTGAACGAATCGACTCAATGACTCACTGAATGATTCAGGATTTTGAACAAATTGGTTGAGTGCAATATTCAATGACTCATTCATAAACAACGGCCTCATTCCTGAACGAATCAGCCGTTTGAACGAATCGCCATTCATTTACAGTTTAGTTTCTTCATGTTTAAAAGTGTCATTCTTTCCAACATTTCTGATTTGTATATTCCAAAAATATTTGAAAAAAAAAAAAAAATCTCATAACTATTTAATGCAGTAGTTATTTTTCAGTGTAAATTATTTAATTTGATTGGTAACAGTGTCTCATTATTCTAATTGAATTTATTGGTCAAATTTAAGAATTTGAAATGAAAGATGAAGCATACATTCAATAAGATTAAGAAAAAAATGCCCTCTGGGTAAATATCACAAATATGCCGATTTAAATATGTAAAAGTTTACAGAACACTGATGATAATATTGCTTCAGAATAAATTATATTTACACACACAAAAAAAAAAAAAATTCCCCGGACAAGCAACTTTTTTTTTGAGAAAAGTGAATGACTGATTCAGTTGTCTGAAGGACAAACACATGACAAGGCTTAATGTCGGGCGCTGTGTAAAAGCCTAAGAGTTCCAGCTAGCTGAATGCAAATACAGTGTTTAGGGTTAGTTTGACATCATCCAGGGCCCTTATCTCCGGCTCTCAGAACGTCCCCGCTGTCTCTGCTGGAGACGCGATGTCACACTAGCATTAGCATCGCTGGCCAGCCGGACCCCTGAAACAATAGCTGTGCTCGTCCTCAGGGTCCGGAGACTCGCGGCCCGCGGGGCCTCTGCTGGCGGAGCCTATCGGCCGGGACAGATGTGTGGAGCATGTCCTGCGGGGCCCGGGGAGGAAGATGAAGAATCTCTTGGTTGTGAAGGTAACATTATTTACTCAATGAAACTCCTTTCATCAAAGCCCTCAAATCTCGTTCTGCTTCAGTTATGGCGCTATTATGCTCTTATGAAACAACATATTTTATAATAATAATTTTAAAACACAATCCAAAAATAGATTTTTTTTATATATTTATTATTATAAAAATGCATTTGTTGCTTTTGAAATTTTAAATTAATTTTAATGTAAAATGTTTTAAATGTAAAATTTTCAATTATTTTTATTATTATTTCAGATGTAATCTAAAATGACAACAAAAAAACAACAAATCGTATAATAATAATAATAATGAATATGTTGCTATAGTAATTTTTTTGACTTTACAAGTTTTAAATTGTTGGTATATTCCTTGTTTTTTATTTTTACTATTATTATTTCAGAAGATTTATATGTAAAATTACATCAAAACAACATTCACTTTATAATAATAATAACAATAACTTATAATCCAGTAATATATTTATATTATTATTATAACTTAAAATGCATATGTTGCTTTTAGATTAATTGTAATGTTCCTTTATTATCATTATTTCAGATGTAATCTAAAATGATAGCAAAAAAAACAACAACAATTTCTATAATAACAATAATGCATACTGTATGTTGCTTTAGAAAATCTTTTGAAACATTTTTATAGTTTTCAATTTTTTGCTGTTGCTTGTTTGTTATTATTTTTATTTCAGAAGATTGAATCTAAAATTACATCAAAACAACATTTACTGTTTTATAATAATTAGAATAATATATGCATATGTAATTTTAGATAAATGTTAAGCATATCTTAATTTCTGTGCTATTACCGTTGGTGTTATTGTTATAAAATGCAATTATGTCGTTTACTTTTGTTGTATTTTTAGATGAAATTTAGATTTGACTGTTTTGTTCCTCACTCGAAGCTTTAGTTTTGGCTCCAGAGGACCATTGATGGACTACTTGGGTCGCCGACGGTGAGTAAATGATTTTGTGTGAATTTATTCCATTAACTTGATCTCCTTCGCACCTGGATCATATTCGGTTCCTCATATGTTCCCGGAGCGCTTCGCTATCCTGTTCAAGTCTCAGAATATGATTGAAAATCCACCAATTGAGCAGGTGTCTCCTGAAACCACTCTTTCTTATGAATTTACTGGTTAAGTGGGTTTGCCAGGCATGACAGTAGTGGTTTTCCCGTCCTCTCGGGCGTAATGGATAATTCCGAACCTAGCGGTTTTTAATATTGCATTTCCGATATTAAACACTTCGTCTGCTCACTGCCTGGAGGAGAGACACTACTATGACAGATGATAAAATTTCCTGCTGGTTAAAAATGCAGGAGACTGTGTCTAGAAGCGAGAGGTGACGTGTTCAAGCTTGCACAGTCCATCCTCAGGGGTCTGCTGTTCAGATTAGGCCACGGTCCGTGTGTGTGTGTGTCCACCTCTGGGGTTTGAGATGTAGTCTTTGGGTCCCGCTGAGGTAAGCACAAGGAGGACGGGGAGATTGGATGGAGTTATTGTTGGAGTGGTTCATTGTTTAGACGGCTAATAAAAGAGTCCACTCAGCTGAAAGGAGCGGCTCATGTTGCTAATCAGGTGTGAACAGCTCTCTCCTTCTGTTTAAGGGGTCCTATAATGCCCTTTTCACAAGATGTAAAATAAGTGTGTATGTGAAGTTTTAGCTCTAAATATTGCACAGATATTGATATATTGGATGTTAAAATTGCCGTTTTTCTGTGTGTCCCTTTAAATGCAAATGAGCTGCTGCTCCTGGCGCAGGGGGCGGAGCTTCAAGAGCTCTCGTGTTAGCAGCTCCGATTACCTCAAACTTTTAGCCTTTTATGTTCAAACCGACCCGATCTCACGACAATTAGTACGAATTCATACGAATTGGGCAACTCGTAAAAAATTTACGATTTAGCAAAAATCATACAAATTCGTACGAATTGTCGTGAGATCGGGTTGGTTCAAACCAGAGTCTGACAATGATGGAGATACTCAAGAAGAAGTGACAACATGTAGAAGCAACAGGACGTCTCTGAGTGGTTAGTTGATGAATTTATGCAGCTGATGTGGAGTTATCTTCTAGTCATTGATTAGCATATTCTGTCTTGATAATCTATAAATCATGTTCCCCGGGGGGCGGGGTTTATGTAAATTTTAGAAGCTCATTGTAGTCCCTACCAGGCGTTTGCTGTAGTCCTTAAAAAGCAAATTTTGTAAAAGAAAATATCTCCCCTTGCTTTGAACTTTGAGCGTTGTAACTTTGCAGATGTTTATGCTCAAACAGCAACATTACACACTAACTAAAGTAAAAAAAAAGTGAAATCATAATCAACCACCCCTTTAATACTTACCAGCTAGTCAAAACAGTAGGGATGCACCGATTTTCGGCCGAAAATGGCCCAAAAGTGCATTTTCGGTTTTCGGCTGAAAGACTTTTATCACCGAAACAATATGGCCGAAATGTTGTGATGACGCAAACAGAAACCGCGACCTGCACGTGCTTGTCTGAAGCAACATGTCTGCGGTGTGGACGTATCTCAGTATATCTGATGGTGCGTTCACACCAAATGCGAATAGAGCGTCTGGCACGAATGATTTCAATGTTAAGTCAATGTAAAGAGGCGTTTACGAGCGTCTTCCTGCGGCGCGAATGAGGCGTTTAGTGCGGTGCGATAGATGCGAATTTGCCTCATTCGCCCTTCCAGTTTGTTGAAATTTTTTATTTAAAGGGATAGTTCACCCCAAAATGAAAACTCTGTCAGTAATGACTCTCCCTCATGTTGTTCAACCCCGTAAGACTTTCGTTCATCTTCGCAACACAAATTAAGATATTTTTGAATAAATCTGAGAGCTGGATCACTCCTCCATAGGCATCTAAGGGATCGAAACTGGCCGGCCCAGAAAAGTTATGAAAGACATCGTTAAAATAGTCCAAGTGACTACAGTGGCTCAATCTTAAGTTTATCAAGCGACGAGAATACTTTCTGTGCGCAAAAAAACAAACAAAAATAACGACTTTATTCAACTATTCATTTCCTTCTCTGTTGGCCGTGAGATTTCACGTAGTGAAACTACGCAAAGCTTCTAGGTTGTACGTCACACGCATCATCACACACATGACCAGCGTCGGCCAATAGTGAGCCTGCGTGTGACGTACAACACAAAAGCTTTGTGTAGTTTCACTTCATGAAATCTCACGGCCCACAGAGAAGGAAATGAATAGTTGAATAAAGTCGTTATTTTTGTTTGTTTTTTTGCGCACAGAAAGTATTCTCGTCGCTTGATAAACTTAACCCTCTGGGGACGGCAAACGCAGCGGTGCTTTTTGGCAGATTTTTTTCACATAGCAGAAAAATAGACTTAAACTACTCCATCATTTCTGGTCATACAGAGTTAAGACATATTAAAAAATAAACTGTTAAATGTCTACTTTTTATGTGCCCACCTACAATCGAAATAAAATATTGTGCTTTTGTAAAATAAAGAAAATAAACAGGGTGTGCGTTCTGCCTCTCCGTGTCCATGAACTTTTTTTCTGGAGCACGTCTCTAAACTCAAACAAAACTCAGCGAATACTATTCACCCAGACATGAGCAATATATGTTTATGATCATTTAAGTTTGTACTTTTAAATTATCTAATTTAAAACTAAAATAAATATTCTCTGTTTATGTAATCTATATAAAAAGAGAGAGGTGTCAGCCGTTCTCATTATCGTTCTCGCATCTCATTATTCCGCTAATGTGACACGCCCACGGAGAGCGCGCGCTATTCAAACGCTAATGATCTGAAGCAACACATTGAGACGTGTAAACGCCCACATAAACTCGGTAAACACACTATATTTAGTCAGATTAATGTACTGTCGTCTTGCGCGGCTGTGAGGAATAATCCTGGGACATTTACCATACCTCAGAGCAAGTGCTGGTTTATTTTCACTTCGAGGAGCGAGCTGAACTGTAAGTGTTTTATTCTTCTGCTTTGTTCTAATCGCGATGAATAACGTTAGTGTCTGTAAATGCAAAAATAGCTTACTGTTTAAATTTGAATCATGTTTCTGTGTGTGTGTATGTGTGTGTGACTAGTTTTGGATAGATTATAAAGTTTTAACTCTAAAATAGACATCAAATAAGCTTTTGCTAGCAGTTTCTGCTCATATGTTAAATATATAGTATGTTTTGTCAATAAACTAATCAACTAAGATGTTATAGTGTTTGTTCCAATGCAAGCTATATCAAAATAATGAATCCTTAACTTTGAAATATGTATGATAAAATGTATTGGGCCTACTAAGACATTTATGGAAAAAGACCATTTTCTTTTCAAGATGTTTCCAACTCTAACTTTGAACCAATTCTGTAGAATGGCCCATATAACCTATTTGAACAGGATTTGTTTCCAGGTATGACTAAAAATGTGCTTTTGACTTTCATTTATATTTATATTTTATATATATATATGTATATGTATGGATGTATGTGTGTGTGTGTGTGTGTGTATATTGTCCTTGCATTCTTTCTTCTGTGACACACCTGAATGAAAGGCTCATTATTATGCGGGTCTTTGTCTTCTCTAAGGTGAGAACCACCTAATTATTCACAATGGGGTTGGGCCGTTCACGCCCATTCGCACATTGCCTTGGCTAACAAAAAATGTTTTTCACAATTTAAAAGAATCTATTGTGTTATGTCAATGATTAGGCAGGATGATTTTCAGATCATTTTGAAGCAAAAACTCTAGGCCACAACTTCCATTAGTCAAAAGTCTTGTGGACACATATTTAGTATGTGTTTTGTGGCTTTATTTCAGAAACTTTCATTTTTAGTTTTTTCAATAACCATGCATAAACAATATTCTCTCAAAAATACAAACATGTACATACATGTTGCTCACATATTATGGTAGCCCTGTTTGTGCTAAATAGAGTGTAATTTCACCTGTGCCATTAATATGTTTATAAGGCACTGAAAAAAGCACAAATGTCAGGGCATGTCAAAACATCTCAAGGACCCCAAAAACACCTTGGTCCCCAGAGGGTTAAGATTGAGCCACTGTAGTCACTCGGACTATTTTAACGATGTCTTTAATAACTTTTGGGCCGGCCAGTTTCGATCCCTTAGAAGCCTATGAAGGAGTGATCCAGCTCTCAGATTTAATCAGAAATATCTTAATTTGTGTTCTGAAGATGAACGAAAGTCTTACGGGGTTGAACAACATGAGGGAGAGTCATTACTGACAAAATTTTCATTTAGGGGTGAACTATCCCTTTAATTAATAAAGCAAAGAAGCTACTCTTCATCGAGAAAAACATCCCACTTTACCCCAAGAAGTAGAATGGGCTTGTCTAGTGTTTAAATATTTATTATCCACTTTGCACATCTGCAATTCTTGGTACATTTGTTGTTAAAGTTCTACAGATAACATATGGGCTATGGCAGTCTCTGTTTTGATGCACTATTATGTTGAAGGCCTACAGAGAAAATATTGTTGTATCTTTAAGCAGTTGCACTTGTTCTGAATGCACTTTCTTGTAGTAGTCCTACAGAGAAAACGTAAAATGCACTTGACCTTTCGCAAGGCCGGTAGGCCTGTACATTATTATTTAATGTACACATGAGTGGGGTCAAGTTAAACATTTTAGTTTGAATTTTATTTTATACTGTGCATTGTTGCAATGTGCTAAATAAACATTTGCATAATTTGTAATTGATTTATTCTTTGAAACTTTAATATTAATTTATGCAATTGCAATGCCTTGATTTTAGTAAAGTTAGTACACAGTCATAGCCATAAATGCAATGGTACTAATAACTGGCATAATTTCTTTCGGTGTTTCGGTTTTCGGCCTTGGTTTCCTCTTTTTCGATTTTCGGTTTCGGCCAAGAATTTTCATTTCGGTGCATCCCTACAAAACAGGCCTGAAAAGTACTTGGACACTTCAGTCACACCTTAAAAAAATATGCAAGTCATTGCGCTAGATAACAAAATATCACACAAATTGTCTGTAAATGTGATTTTCACGGTTGGCTAACTATTTCTGATGGACTTTTCAGACAGTTGGTGATTTTTAATTGATTTATGAAGTCCATTCCACTATTACACCCAATCATTTATCACAACTTTTGGTTTTAAGTTGAAATAATGGCATTTCTTCATGATATTCACTGAAGTTCACTAAAGCTAAGCTATTATAGACTCCGTGATAAGTAGCATGCTAGCTGAAGAACTCACTCTATAATATAATTAAAGTATGAAGAACACAATAAAAGCCACTTAAAGACATTCACCTCTAAGATTGGGTCACGCATGTGCTTTGTATTTTTAGCTACCTGCCCTAGCAATTGCTAGTTATGCAATGTGCACTTTCTTTGAGAACATGTGTATATATATATATATATAATGTAAAGCTAGCACTCCAGAACCCCCGCCTGCCTCCCGTATAACACTTCTCAAGCCGTACCGAACGTGTCAAAGGTCAACTGACTAACCAACGGGCCGGCGAGGCCTAACCCGAACCTCCTCTCAGTCCCGTGGATCCTTCTCATCGAGTGTTTTTCTCAACTCCCACGACGCCGGATGTCATCTCCACTCCTGCTCTCTGACACGATGTGTGTGGAGCAGTGAGACAGCGAGTCATTAACGTGTCGAGCAAGCGAGGACTGAGACACCTGTGTGGTGCTACGGACCCACGGCGCTAATTGCTGCAACAGCGACTCATAAATTAGAGGGCAGGGTGAGGGTGTGAAGGACAGATTCAACAGCTCTGGCCTTTCACTGAGACTTTCACGCTGCATGAACGAGCCAATCATTGGGAAGCACAGATATGCTTTCTGAAACGAAACGCTATGATAGAGAGACCAGACCTCCTCTCAGTCCCTTGGATCCTTCACTACATGTGTAATAGATAGATAGATATATAAATACCAGGGATGCAAACAGCGTGCTTTTCGGTGCCTCCCGCTTTTTTCACGTCAGTTTGGGTGACTTATGTGAATCGTGCAGATCCGAAGGGGGGGAGGGGGAATGTATAATTTCACCAACAGTAATTCTGGATTGCTTCCATCAAACAAGTAAATAGGAAATAAGCAAATCAGACAGACTGATCTCATGAAATGGCGTATGTATGACACGCCAATTCGTATTTCCATTTTTGGCGTGCTATCAACACGCATAATCGCTTTTCAGCGTGTTTATCAACGCCTTTGACTTAACGTTACATTACTGTATATATAAATATATGACCTAACCCAACCCCGTCCCTAAACCTACCCGTCACTGGGGTTAATACCATTTATGAGTCTTCCCCTACCATCCTAGGAAAAAAAATATCGCTCCACAGATGTAGATCTACGTTTTGCTTCGTTTCGCTCGGACATTTAGCGGCGTAGACATACACGCAAAAGATGACGGTTAATTTCGGCGTGGACACACACGCGGATAGCTCAAAATGCGTATAGATAACACGCCACTTGACTTGAAAGTGGCGTGTATGTTTACGCAAAGTCATGATGCCATGTTGAATCAGAACACTGCACACCAAAACAGCAGTATGAGCGCAAGCGTGAACCACTAGTGTTCTTGCTGCGTATCTTTTACTGTCTATGCAGGGGTCTCCAACACGTTGCGCGCTAGCTACCAGTAGCTCGTGGCCTGATTGGAGGTAACTAGCTCGTCAAGGGGCCGTTCACATGTCGTGTCTTTTGCGTGCTCAAGTTCGTTATTTCCAAGGGGGTAATCCACCTGCTGGAAACTGAAGTCTCCCCGGGAGCCGCCATTGGCTAGCAAGCCTTCACCTGCTGTTATAGCATTCCACTGACTCCCAATCATTTTGGCAGCGAATAACTTTACATCTGAGGTGTTTAAAGACTCCATTTGTCCATGGTTTATTTCTAAGGAAACACGACAATGTATAAAAATTTCCATTACCTTGTATCTTACGTTATGGCCCCGTAGAAGCAGTTTTTGTAAAAATAGGCTAACGATTGCGTCATAACACGCGACTCTCTGTCGCACAGTAGAGAAATTACCGTATAGACAGGAGGAGAAGCTCAAGGCAATCGGGGGGACGTGGAGGCATAAAGTCGAGGGAGAAGTCCATGGAGAGTCATAAGTTGCTCCTGCTGCTCATGGACAGCTAATACTCACGATCTCCGGCTCTGTGAGATTCGGAAGGGAATGATTCAGATTCCTCTTGCCACAGCGACTAGAAGACGTACAGCTGTCAGACCGGTTGCTCACGCCACATCTGCGTCATCAAGCTCAGTGTGAGCCGGCGCAGTCGCTCAGCCATCAGGAAGAGATGCTTCTAATTGACTTCACTTTTCTCCGTTGAAGTCTATAGGGTCTCTGTGTCCATTTCTTTTACTGTCTATGTTTATTTCAAATGTAGGCGCGCGGCAACGAAGCGCGCTCATAATTGAAGCGACGCGCTCATTTTTTCCAGGCGCAGCGAGATGAAAACACCTCAACTAATGCCGCAAGCGCACCGCAGTTCATGTGACAAGAACCAACCAATCAGCTTCACCCTTTCCGTAACAACATTGAAAGCTCAGTCAACATGAAGGATGGGGGTGCACCCAAACACTACGGGTGTTTTTCTCTTCTCCATAAATAAGTCTTGTAGCAGAGCTACAGCAAGCGTTTTTCTGTGGTGGAAATCCATTAGCTACTAAAACTTCTTTGTCGCTGTGGAGAGCATATGGTTGCATAGCAACAACACACGCCACGGGAAAATCGGACCGAATTTTACTATTAATAATAAAAGATGAGCTAATGTGCATTGTAAATGTCATACACCATCTTTTTTTGACTCATTCTTTTTATAAAAATGATTTAAAGGCTGAAATATGTGAGGTTTATCTTTTTATAAAACCTTTTTTCTCAAAACTTTATTTGAATTTAGATAGATAGATAGATAGATAGATAGATAGATAGATAGATAGATAGATAGATAGATAGATAGATAGATAGATAGATAGATAGATAGATAGATAGAAAACGTATATATAGATAGATAGATAGATAGATAGATAGATAGATAGA